>NC_140350.1:1406821-1473821 GCF_963514085.1 Chelon labrosus | reverse complement strand
TGATTCTAAAGTTGGCAAGGATATTTTCAAGCAGATCTTAGGACATGGCAAATTGCTCTTTCCCTCCCAAATGGCATGTTTATGTTCTGCACCACTGTGAATATTTGTGCACTCTTCTGGTTTTCAAATGATGTGGTGACAGTTAATTTCTTTCATTCTTCTGCCAAGCTTCCCTTGGTCAAGTTGACGGTATCCCCCAGTTAAACACCATCACTCAGGATGAGTAATTTAATGCTGAATGTTATGGTGCTCCTGGGAGGCGTTGTGTGAAACCAGTAAATCACGAGCAATGACCTTTGTTAGATAGGTGGTCTGGCAGTGGCTTTGAGTGGAATGTTGGTGGCCCTCAAAGACCAACTGCTCATCCTAATGGGATTATAATGGTGAAATATGGTCAGGCCCCACAGACTTGATGGCAATGATAATCTGTCTTCAGTTACACAAGTACAGTTACACATCAGAAACGATTGTCTTGACTCTGACATATGTTTCTAAGCATGTGTAAACACGTTGTCTAGTCCCGTCACCCACCGAGTCATCCACCGAGAAACAGCTACAAATTCAAATTTTCTTCATTTGGGGAAAGCCTGTGATTTGAGGAATTTTTTTTCTTTCTGATATGACTATTTCACCTCCCGTCATTTCAGTTTTTCAGATGTATTTGCAGGATATAAACACAGCTACAAGGATTCCAAGAGGTACCAGGAGAAGAAATTACGTTGCTACATTTTCAGCTTTGTTGCACACACTTCCATGGATTCATTTATTGATCATCTATTAAACTAGGCATGGTTTATCCCCAGTTACATCCCATACAGATTTTTATTATTGTATTGGCTGTCAGTGCAGTTCACTATCATCGTCTGAACTTCAATTATGTTATTAGCTTGCCTTTCGTTAACGCTTAATAAAAGCTTATTATTTAGTACCTTTTGTACTTTGGGTAGCAGTTTTTATTCTCTTCCTCGTTCTGATTTATATTTGTAAACGCGTGACACATGATACAATCCAACAATATGTTCGAAGGGTCCATGAAGTTTACAGTGAACCTCAATACCTGTGTTTTCCTTTTCATAACACTTGTCTGCTCCTTCCCAGATGTCCGGATGGATACTTCGGCCCACGATGCTTACAGACTGAGCCGCTGCGGTCGTACATGCCCAATCCTTTTAAAAGTATGTTCACTTGATATGAGCAGCTGAGAACAGAGACACAGTGTGGACTCCTGCTGCCCCCTTCCCCTATCAGTTCTCTTCCTCTTTCTCCTCCTCTTTCTCCTTCTCAGGTCAACACGCAATGAGCTGTGCACAACACCATGTACACGGTGGTGTCATCCATGGGAACACTTTGCTTCTGCTGTCTATAGTTGTGCTGTTGTTCTAATTCTGTGTCTCTCTGCCTCTCCCCCTCTCTCTCTCTGTCTCTCTCTCTCTCTCCCCCCTCTTCCTCCCACCCTCCCTCTCCCTCTTTCTCACCTTTACTTACGCATACTCTCCTTGTCACTCCACCCTTGCCCTCTCTCCCTCTGTTTTCTTTCTTTTTTCTCACTCATCCACATCCCTCTTCCTCCCTCTCTTTCTGTGGCTTTGTTTCTTCCCATCAGGTGTCCAAATGACTTTAATGGTGATCGCTGTCAAACCTACGTTATGGCCAGTTTCTACCGTATGTCAATTTCCTCTTCTGTCACTCTGTCAGACTGTCCTTGTGCCATCCATGCATGCTGGGCGTAGAAAGTCTGCACTCATTTCCTGTTATTACTTAATAGTTGCGAATGTGTCTCCTCTGATGACTCATTCCCAAACTGGCATAGATTAACAGAGCGTGTTTGGTCTGCATGTGTTAGTGTGTGCCCTTTAACTCGCAGCGGATTGCATGTGCCTTCTCAGAATCAGAGCTCATAGTCTGATAGCAACAAGTAGCCGTCTGATTTCTGACGCTTTGTGTAAGTTGAACTGCACATACTTAACTGCATGTGGCAACACAGCCTGATGGCTAAATAATTACAAGAACATGATGTTTAGCTCTATTACTAATGATGCCCATTTATGCAACTGCAAACATGCAAGCATGTATGATCATACTTAAGCTGATCCTTGGATGAAAAGCCAGGCCTGAACGATTAAAATCAAGTAAAAGGCATGACAAATGATCAAATCTGCCGTATGAAGTGTTACAATTGAATGTAATATTGCAGTTACAAAACTGCCACATGTTACACATACTCCTTGCTGTACGTTGGCTCAAAGAACAATGGAAAAAAAAAAAAATTCAAGTACAAGTAATTTCATCTCACATTAAGTTGTAATGCACTGTGCTGAAATTACTTGTTTTTTTGGCAGAGCAGACAGTGGTGTGTGTGTGGTAGCCCTCTTTCCTCCACTCACTCACTTTCTCTGCATTCTGTTTAACTTCAGTGCAGCTGTGCGTTTGCATCAAGGACAGCATTTATTTCCTGTTCTCATCCAGCTACATGAACTCAGATGAGCCTTTGATTAATTAGATATACATTCAAGCCATCATCTGTAGGCTTAACATATACATATTTTTAATGAATAAAAACAAAATGATTCAACAAAAACAATTACAAGATGCATTCCTAGCTATTATCATGCATACAAACATGTAAAATAAGTGCTCTCTATCCATGACGGCAGTAAAGTAGAATAGATCAAGCTTTGCACACATCCATTCCATACTTAAAGACCTGCCTCCTAGAGGGGCGCCTCCCATCCCCAGGAGATACCAGAGAAGTAGGATGGCTTGTGCTCCTCAGCCATAAGGGCTTGGATTAATGAGAGCATGTTGTCATAAGAACAGCTGGGACTTGCTTTAGCCCAAGTAAAGCAAGTGAGTTGCCAGAGATATGGAGTCCGCTACTTGGTACAACCTCCCTATGGCCTCACTGTGCCATATAATATAAGACCAGCTATAACTCTTCTTGTTCAGTGTGATTATTCCAATACAGTGCAGATACACTCCTTCTAACTTGCCTGTTCATGTGATGGGTGTGTCGGGGAGTAGACAGTGTATCATTTTTAGAAAACACAAAAATGAAAGCACAGGTAATCTCAGCAGATGACGCATATTTTCCCCACAGAGGTTTAGTTTGGAGATGTAATAAATCACACTTTATGAAAACCTAGAACCCTCTCTCAAAGATCACTGTAGTGTCTTGTCTGAAAGCAACAAAAACTCAATGAAAGCAACATATTATTAGTTCTACAAAACAACAAATGTAGAGTAGTTTTGTGTAGAGTGGTTTGAAGTGTGTGTTGCATGCTGGTGTCTCGTCTTAGCTGACCGTGCCGTTCTGACAATTACTGACAAGTGTTTGTCATCTTAGTTGCTGTGATGCAAATTTGTGTTTACTCCATTATATGTCAGAAGGTGCCGCTCTCTTAATCTGGTCTTTTCTTCTTCTTTTTTTTTTTTTTCCAACTCTCAACCCTCTGCAATGGCAGAGCATCTGGGGATTGAATTTATGGGTATGGAACAATCCATTTTGATTCTCCATCCTAGCATAGCTACCCCGATGTCCTTCATTTTACATGCGTCTATTCCGTCTGTGGTGTGAACTGTAAATCATACCATCCCCCAATTAACCAATCAACCTCTTGAGCCATCATGCCATAACTTATTAGAATGAAAAACTCTCCGTCAATGCAACTGATCCTCCATTACACAGCATTAACACGGATGTAATCAACTTCACCTCTTAAGGGAAAACTACCGTTAACTATTACGTGTGAGTCTCTGTCTTACTCACAACAGAATATTTTTTTCCCTTTGGACTGTGGTTCCTCATTCCATCTTTAACAAGCATGATTTGTCATGTTTGTTGACAATATTCAGCTCTATCTTTCCAACCCTCTTGTTTTCATGCCTTTAGTGTCTCTCTTTTTCTCTGAAATGCCATCCCTCTCTTTTTATTTATATGTTAATCTTGTCTATGCTTCTTACATCACCCCGCCGTTAGTATAGTTGAAATGTAACATTGAAGTATGAAATATAATGTCTGTGTTTCTGGTTTGAATTATCCTTCAAGGAGTAATTGCTGTGATGTGAGCATGCAAAGCAATTTAGAACCTACAGTTCTTCTTCTATCTGACACTTCCATCCTCTTTGATCATTCGATCTTGTTTCATGCTACCTTTTCCAGAAAAGTGTTGTAACGGTTGAGCGCATAGAATAAATGCTAGCAGCATCTTTTCAGAGATCAAGCAATTATACAAGTACATTCATGTACTCAACCATGGGAACACTGCATTATTACAGCAACACAATTTCCTCTGTTGTAATTCATTATGAGTAGATAAGCAATATTAGTGAAATTACCCAGTTGTCTACTACAAATTTGACTGACTTTATTTCTTGTGAGAGAAACTTGACACAAATTTTCCTAATGTAAAATGGCTGCTGGTGACTGAAAGGAGGAACCCTCAAATGGAAGGAGTTGTACAATTCCTTTTTATTACATTATTTAACGTGCACACTACATCTTTGCTCCATGATTTTCCCCAGGGCAAACAAAGAGTCTACCTCAACCTCACACAAGCTCTTCTCTGGAAAAGCAAAAGCATCAATCATATTTTTTTATTTAGAAGGTTCAAAGTTGTTTCTTAAATGACTGATAAGATCTCATCATTGTGCTTACTGAATGCCTGAGTAGATGAATGCTTCCGTGAAGTGAATTTATCGAAGTATGTTGTGCAGTTAAGTTTAGTTATTGAATAAAGGCCTGTTTCATTACAGTATGTAATTTGTAACAGATTATATTTTTACAGAAAATATATTTGCTTAATAGGCCATCGAAATTACTGCTATGCCCCTACCTCCACCTACTCAGCATGTTTTATATTTGTGATTATGTGAGAGAAGATAAAGTAAAGTGAGATGTAAGGGAAGCTTCATACTCCTCAGGATTTAGTAAATTTAGTAGAAATAAATAAAATAGACATTTAGATGTACAGATGACCACCTTGAAGATGCTAATTATTTTTTTCTCCTTTCATTTCTTTCTTTTGTGTGTGTTTGTGTGTGTGATGTTTACAGAGGCAGAGGAACTCTACCAGAAAAGAGTCCTGACAATCACGGGTATTTGTGTGGCTCTGTTGGTGGTGGGCATCGTATGTGTGGTTGCCTACTGCAAAACCAAGTAAGTCCAGCTGATAAGTGGATCAGTTCATGACTTTTTGTACATATTCCCAAATACAACCTCTACATTTTACCTTTACTGGTGTGCCAGTAAAAATCATCATATGTGGAAATAATATATATGTGTTTGCTGTCTCAAAATGTGGCCTTTTTTTATATTATTAGACATGTTTAAATAATTAGATTTGCCCAACAGGAAACAAAGAAAGAAGATGCACAATCATCTGAGACAAAACATGTGTCCGGAACATCCCAATCGCAACCTAGCTAATGGACCCAATCACCCAGGACCTGGCCCAGAGGAAATCCCTATGGTAGATGTACGTTTCTGAGAGAATTCCTAACATTACTGAACTGTACACTCATAGATGCACACCAAATGGATTGATGCTTACATCTCCTTTCACATATCTCCATCTACCAAATCTGCCCAAAACAGTACATATCAAAGAATGTCCCTGCAACTGAACGAGTCATACGGCCTGCAACAGTGGGATCTTTCCCTGCCAGTCATGCCTCTTCCAGATCTCACAACTCTTCCACACGAGCCCATTCATCAACTCACAGGTAAGCATGCACAGTGTGCTCCATCATCATCATCATCATCATCATGTAAATACAGAATAATTTGGCTAATCAAGTTGAGTTTATTTATAGAGCCCACAAGTTACCAGGCTGGTACTTATTTGGAATACTGCGAATTTAAAGCAAGATAGGCATACAGTGGATATAAGACATCTACACATCCCTGTTAAAATGGCATGTTTTTGTGATGTACAAAAATAAGACCAAGATAAATAATTGCAGAACTTTTTACACCTTTAATGTGACCTGTACAACTCAGTTGAACAAACTAAAATTATCTGGTTGGATAAATGTGCACACCCTTAAACTAATACTTTGTTGAAACACCTTTTGATTTTATTACAGCACTCAGTCTTATCGGGTAGGAGTATATCAGCATGGCACATCTTGACTTGGCAATATTTGCCTACTCTTCTTTGCAAATGCTCCACATCTTTCCGATTATGAGGGCATCTCCTATACACATTCCTCTTCCAATCACTCCTCAAATTTTCCTTCAGATTCAGGTCTGGGCTCTGGCTGGGCCATTCCAAAACTTTAATCTTCTTCTGGTGATTTGGTTGTATGCTTTGGGTCATTGTTGTGTTGAAAGATGAAGTTCCTCTTCATCTTCAGCTTTCTAGTAGAAGCCTAAAGGCTTTATGCCGACATTGACTGGTATTTGGAACCGTTCATAATTCCTTCCATCTTGACTAAGGATCCAGTTCCAGATTAAGAAAAACAGTCCCAAAGCATAATGCTGCCACCACCATGCTACTACTACTGTGGGTATGGTGTTCATTTGGTGATGTGCTTTGTTGGTTTTGCTCCAAATATATCTTTTGGAATAATGGCCAAAAAGTTCAACTTTGGTTTCATCAGACCATAACACATTTTTCCACATGCTTGTGGACATTTTGCAAATATTAGCCAGGCTTGGATGTTTTTCTTCGAAAGAAAAGTATTCCGTCTTTCCACCCTACCTCATAGCCCAGACATATGAAAAATATGGGAGATTGTTATCACATGCAACTCCTTTAATGTTGCTGTAGGCCTCTTGGCAGCCTTGGCAGCCAGTTTTCTTCTTGTCTTTTCATGAATTTTTGAGGGACATCCAGTTCTTTGTAATGTCACTGTTGCATCATTTTTTTGCTCCACTTGATGATGACTGTCTTCACTGTGTTCCATGGTATACTTAATGCCTCAAGTCTGTCAGAGTCTCTTTAAATGTTAGCTGGTGTATAGTGGCTCCTATTTAACATGAGTTTGTATGTGATTGGTTGCACGAATGCATTTCGTCCTCCACAGCTTTCAGTAGCCAAACCAGCACAAATGGTCAAAGAAGTAATAGTCATTAATAGATCTAAATATTTACAACGACACAGGCCACTCGTCGCTTTGAATATAGCATGCAAAAGTATCAATGGCAGAAATATAAAATAAGCTTAAAGTACATGTACAAGCATGGCAGCATCAGTAAAACTCAACTCAGACATAGGATTCTAGGTTAAAGTGGTAAATACTTCTCATGTTTCTGGAAACGGATACAGATGAAAGCTTCTTTTTCAAAATGTCATATTACTCTTTGGAGAAAAAAAAAAGATTACACTGGTATACACTGTGGGGAGTGTGCATGTTAACACTTTTTTTATTTGTCAGGCATGAGGAGCGGACATGGAGCCTGGAACATTCTGACAGTATCCTTTCTGACTCGCCGGGAATGATGTCATCATCTGTGGGGACCAGTAAATGCAGCAGTCCTGCATGCATGGAGGCGAGGGCGCGGCGTGCTGCACACTGTGGTTACTCGGACCCCCATCGGCCAGGGCTGCAGTATGGGGAGTCCTTTGACTCTCTGGGCGACTCGCCGCACAGCGACAGGTGAGAAACAGGCCTGTGTGGCTGCTATGGCACTGGGTTTGTCATGAACATTTTGAGAAGTTTCCTCTCTCTGCTGGTTCTCTCTCAGCCTCGAGAGGCCAGTCAGGGCACTCTGAGAGACTCAGTGGAAACTGACACACAGCAGGCATGATGATGAGATACGCTAAGGTAGGCAAGAGTGAGAAACAGTGCTTATTTCAGTGGGAACTCTGTACATACAGCTATTGTACAATTACTCCCTGGCCAAGATGTAATTCTGATTGGCTAGTGTTCCCTTTAATTTATTTAAGTAACAGTGTGATATTTTGTGAAACGCACCCGCTTGCCATCTTGCCCACCATCACATGCGAAGAGATCACTTTCAACTCTACGTCATAGAAATAGGCTTAAAAAGGGTTCGGATGGTTTTAGCACAAAGTGTAGAAGCAGAAAGGCACAGCATGTCAGAAATTAGGAAATATGACTTTCATCAACTCCATAGAAGTCGATATTTATCCCGTACGTATCTTTGTACAGTAGGCTCAAAGTTATCAATCTTCTCATGTGAATCTGGGCAAGACTGCAAACAACCATATTTCACAGAATGTTGGACTGCTCACTTAATGCAGTAAATTCACTCTGAATGATGTGCTTTCAGGTCCACATGTTTTTTATTCAAGTAGTATATCTTAGTAATACTCAGTGATATGGATGACCTGGATGTGAGCTTGCTTTTTAAGTGCATAAGACTCCATGATTTCGTTATAGACCGCAGTGGTGACCTTCCAAATCCCAAAATGTCCCTGCTCACCGATGTTTTGAATGCCAATAAAATTCCTATCACTCAACAAGCTTGCATTAGCCACTGGGAAATTTGGGAACATGATTCATCTGTATAGCATCAACACAACTTCCATATAGATATAGTTGTTTAGATGTATTTGCATCTGAGTTTTCTTTCCTGGGGAAGAAATTATGGCCACGTTAGGTGATTGAAGGTGCAGCCTGTTTTTTAAAGTGTCCGTTATCATTATTAATATGAAAGTTTAGCTTCACAGAATCTTTATTATGCATAGTCCATGTCAGAGGTGCTGCTATTTTTAAAATAATTGTGCAGTAAATCTAAATGGAACTTGGGCCGTAGGCTTGAAGTAAAAACACACAAGATCCAGTTTGACATCAAAGCAGATGTCTTTCATCAAGATTGATTTTTGATTAAAAATAAATAAATAAATAAATAAATAAAAATGTCAGTTGAATTCAGTTTTGAGTATCACATGTTCTACTGAAATGTGAACATATGCATAGGCATAAATTCACCTTTATTTTCATAAACAAATCCCTGCCATATAAATATAAATTTAAATGGATGGTTCAACTGAAAAACTACTGCCTGGCTTTTAGTTAAACAAAATATATTAACTGTACAATTTGTGCATACCATTCAGGCCAACCAAAGGCATAATTAGGAACAGATGCAGGTGCTTTAATATATTACCCAATTCTAAAATTCTACGTGGTGATGCATGGCCTGTAATTGCAGTGAGATGGATTCTGGGTGCTTTTTCAAACCGTAGTGAGGCTTTAAAAACAGAGCAAAATTGAAAGTAATGAAAGTCTTTAATATGATAATATTTATTTACAGCCACTGCCCTACAAAATCCTCACAAACTAGGTCTTGACAGGTCTTGTCTTAACTGTACCAGCATACGGCAAGTATGCATGCATGAATAAGGCAGTTGCGTGGTTATACAGTGCCAGATTGCTTCACCAGCATCATTTCAGGTAATAAGAACTTCCTCCATCATGGTAAAAGCTTTTGCATGAGCTGAATCAGCAATGTTGTGGGAATATCTGAGGCTTGTGTTTCACACAGTGATTCACCGCGAGACGTATAGTATATACACAAGTGGACAAAAATGTTGGTACCCTTACGGTAAAGAAAGAAAAACCTAAGGTGGTTGCTGAAATAACCTTAAAACTGACAAAAGTAATAATAAATAAAAATTTACTGAAAATTAACTAATGAAAACCAGACATTTGCTTTTGAATTGTGTTTCAACAGAATAATTAAAAAAACAAAAATGATGGTAGTCAATGTTAAACGTAAAGGCTAGAACACTATCTCCAAGCAGCTTTTGATGTTCCTGTGACTACAGCTGCACATATTATTCAGAAGTTTAAGGTCCACTGGACTGTAACCAACCTCCGTGGACAAGGCTCCAAGAGTTAAATTGATGACGAGTTGAAGAGAAGGATAATACGAATGTTAACCAATGAGCCCAGAACAACTTCCAAAGAGATAAGAGGTGAACTTCAAGATCAAGGTACATCAGTGTCAGCATTGCTGTTTGGGCCAAAGTGGACTTAATGGAAGACAACTGAGGACGACTCCACTGTTGAGTTGGAATTTGCCAAAACACATATTGACAAGCCACAAAGCTTCTGGGAGAATGTCCTCCAGATGAGACAAAACTGGAGCTTTTTGACAAGTCACACCAGCTCTATGTTCACAGATGCAAAAATGAAGCATACATACAAAAGAACACTCTACCTACTGTGAAACATGGAGGAGGCCTGGTTTGTCCTGGGGATGTTTTGCTGCATCTGGCACAGGTGGTTTTGAATGTGAGCAGTGTACAGTGCAATCTCAAGACTATCAAGGCATTCTGGAGCGAAATGTGCTGCCCAGTGTCAAACAACTTGGTCTCAGTCATAGGTCAAGGGCCCTCTAATAGGTTAATGACCCAAAACAAACAGCTAAAACCCAAGAATGGCTAGGAACAGAATATTGGACTATTCTGAAGTGGTCTTCCATGAGTCCTGATCTAAATCCCATTGAACATCTGTGCTTAGAGCTGAAACATGCAGTCTAGAGAAGGCACCCTTTGAACCTGAGACAGCTGGAGCAGTTTGGTCACAAGGAGTGGGCCAAAATACCGGTCGGCATGTCCAGAAGTCTTATTGAAAGTTACAGAAATCGCTTGATTGCACTGATTGCCTCAAAAGGTTGTGCAACAAAGTATTAAGTTAGGGGTACCATCATTTTTGTCCAGGCCAGTGTCGTTAGTTTATTTTTAAAATGACTCTGTTGAACCACAGTTCAAAATCAGCATCTGATTTTCATTAGTTCATTTTCAGTTAATGTTTATTTATTATTACTTTTGTCTGTTTCAAGTTATGTCAGTGACCACCATGTTTTTTTTCTTTCTGTAACGGAAGGTACCGACAATTTTGTCCACGTCTGTAAATTCTATGTTATCTTTAAAATGTATTGATGTGAATCTTTTAGTTGTTTTTTGAACCTTCACTGATAATTTTTGATGTTCTGACAATCTAGATGATCCAAATTTGGGCAACTTAGAATTAAGATGTCTCTAAATTTTATTACATTTGTACTTGGAATAATAAAACAGGTTTTCAGAACTAATGTCCTATAGTGTTTAGTGGTTTTGCATGTTCAAGATTATCCACATTGGATTGAGTATGCAATCATGGTGTCCACTTGGCAATTGCACACTTTTGTATTGTTCCCAAGAACAATGAGTTGTGTGTGTTTGAAAGGTGAGAGAGGATTAAGAATAGAACAGTGGAAGCAAGCAATTAACAAGGTCAATGACATGCTAAATATTCATTAAAAAAAACAGCACACAAAATACAACACACAATGTTATTTGTGAATGTTGTATGTTTTATTGTGTGTGCTGTTTTTTTGCCTTTTTTTGTGTGTATTTGTGTATTGATTGTGATTTTGTCTATTTTTAGCTACTTTATGCCCTTTTAAAATGCCTCTTGGGGACAAATAAAGTTAACTGAATTAAGGCCAGTGTGCTGCTACATTAATAAATGTGTAAATCGTAGTTCAATCAATAGCCCGACATAAAGCATTTGTTTTTAAAAGTGTTTTAAAGTAGGAAACTGATTTGCTGGGAGATCTTGTTGGGCTGGTTGATCCAGGGCCTAGGGGTGCTAAGGAAGTGACATACATAATGTCCTTATCCTGCCTCCTCCAATTAACTCCTGCCCAGGTCCTAAGGCTGGCTTAAACTGAGCATAACATAACATTCTTAACTGTCTACAGAGTTTGCCATGAAGTAGAACAAATGACTGAGTTTAAAGATTTACCTTTGCCAAACATTGACATCTATGTTTGTATGTTATATGACCGAACAATATTAACAAAAGAAGGATCCAGAATTCATTCCTGGGGACACCACATGAAGATTTTGGCAAAAATCTTCAGTTCTGCGGAGAAAAAGTCTGATCCTGTCTGAATAGTGAATCTAACATGCTAACACAAAGTTACCATCAACACACTATGTGTGTGTTTGGCATTAAATTTTGGGAAAACTCTCTGTGAAAGAACACTATGCCCAGTAAACACAACCTATCTTACAGCAGTTGTGTCTTGGGAAAACGTATACATGTATTAAAGTGCCCATACAGCTTGACACTTAAGATGCCACATTCAGTCAGTTAACAAAATCCTTTAAATCCTACTGCTTTTGTACACTCCTTCTTCTCAGTTCTATTATTTGCTCTTCTCGAATTAACTGTGAACTCCCCTCTGTATTTACCACAGATACGTGTCAGCCCTGACAACACCAGCCCGCCTCTCCCCAGTGGAATTCCATTACTCATTGCCCCCGCAGGTGCCTACCTTCCAGATCACGTCCCCCAATGCCAGCCATGCCATGTCGCTCCCTCCTGCTGTCCGTAACCCCTATCCCCTGGAGGATGACCAGCCTCTGCTGCGCCGTTACCAGGTGCCCCTACATGATGCCCTGTGCCAAGAGCCCTACCAGCAGCAGCGTCGTACCTACCTAAATGACAGCAGGGGCAGCCTTCCCTCCAGCCCCTACCGGCTGGCTGAGGACGAAGACTATGAGACCACCCAAGAGTATCTCTCCTCTCGGGAGCAACCAAAGAGAAGTGGGTCCAGTGGAACTGGTAGCCGCCGCTGGCGAAGATCCAGACTGAATGGCCACGTGGCTCCACGTGGATATGAGGCACCTCGGGACTATGGGTCTCGAAGCTGCCTAACAGATAGTGAGTCAGAGGAAGATGGCGAGAGCACACCCTTCCTCAGTATGCAGAACATGAATGCTGAGCCTTCCACCATCTACAGGCCGGTGGACATTCGGACTTCTCACTCATCAGGGCGACACAGTGGGCATGTGAACATGCATACAAGACTGACACACTCACGCTCCAAACCGGACAATACACCCCATTAAAGAGTGATAATGAACCAACAAAAATCAATATAGTATAGACCTGCATCTATAAGAAATATTTTTATTTTATATAACTGACAGATATTCTAAACAAATGAAATATTTATTTTCATTTTAGCAAAAGTTGTCTACTAGTTAACAGCAAAGACTTTTTTATAGGGAAAACTCTATTTATATGTACATTTTGATTTACAGCATAAAAAGATGTGCCAGTTTTTTCACAACGTAAAAAATAGAGTAATATTGTGGTGCCTTTTGCTGTATGCCGATACACATTTCTGTCTTTTTTTCTCTTTGTTTTCTTGTTTCACTTTCTTCCAAATTGCATTCTTTGGGGAACATAACCCCTTCCATATCACACAATATAAACCACTTCAACATAAAGTGTATGTTTACATTAATATGATCTGCCTATGGGGTTTATGATTTGGGGTCTATTAGAACGTCTGGTAGATATGGAGTAGATATCTTTTGCCATCTGACTAATGTTGAGAGAGAGAGAGCGAGAGAGAGAGAGAGAGATTATGTTGGTTGTGTGTGTGCGAAAATGCCTCGGTGTGTGTTTGCTTGCATGCATTTGTGATTGTTAGATGAATTTCATTGTTTGTTGTGGTAACATCAAATGTGTGGGTCTACTGGTATCCTACATTAGATTGTCTCAGAGGTTGAGAGAGTAGTGATTTATCAGAACCGTGACCCCCGAGAAGGTGGACAGGTGAAGCTGCTGTAGGGTTGTATGTTATGCAGGACATCGCTTGATGTGTTTACAGCTAATCTGCCCTTTCCCCACCTGCCCCAGTTATGTTTTTTTCATTTCCCAGATGGTTTTCCTCATGCTAGCCTAGTATGAGGTCAACAGACACTAAGCCGCTTGGCATAGGGTGACCTCTACCATCAGAGGCAGTGGCAAAACAAAAAAAGGTTGCATCTGTTTTCACTCAAATCTGCCCACTCCCACGCCTCATCATCCTTCTGTGTCCATTCTGTTTTTGTTGCTTGTGCTAAAGGCCACACAGTGTCTCAGGATTTCCACACGCTCCCCCTCCACCTTAAACTTTGCTCACCCTCTTCCTCAACTTAAGGTCTACCGAAGACTAAGGTTCTCAGATGTAGAGGGCCAAACTGTAAACATACAGTCTACCAGATCCCTGAACACTCCCATACACAGAAAAGGAAAGCCAGGTGGAATCATCTCAGTGATGAACAGTAAAGAACGTATGAGACAATATTAATGAAATAGCTGTGAAGGTCATACAATGCAAAAATATGCAAACTTTCTATTTTTCTGTTTGATTACATCATTTTCTAAGAGGTGACTCTAGTGTGTTTTGTGTGAAAAACTATGTGATGCCTATAGTGTAGAATGAAATAACATGATACAAATGCATATTTACCTGAGTTATTTTTAAAGCCATTATGCAGCCATGTATCATGTTGTCATCCTTTCTTGTTCACTTACATCGAATGACTGTGTCCATGAATTATTTTATCACTTTGTTTAGACCATTCAACTTTACATGCACACTTCTGAGTAATAGCATCCAAATAGTGTCTCCTCCAGTAGTACTGTGCACTGCTTTGTTTTGTTTTGTTGACAGATCTAGTCATTTCCAGTTTAGTCTGTAAATGATGAAACAAAATCATTTAGGCCCTTCGTCCTCCACTGAAGATAAAGTAAATATATAAAAGTATATTTCAAATAGTGTCATGCCCATTAAAAGAGACTCGTGAGAAAGAGCAGTTGATGAGATTTCATCACTGTTGGTATACTCCTTAAAACAAAAACAGTGGAATGCTGAAATGATTGGATGATAAAAAAGATTGATCTGCAATTCTTACTGCTATATGGTAAACGCACAGTGGTATTGTTATAGACAGTGGTCTCTGGTCACACCTCAGTCACACCTTGCAGATATATCATTTGAGTTTCTCACCTCTGGGTCTAATTTCGTATGTTTGAAAAAATGCAAAAGAAGACACTGCACCTCTTGTTTTAAATGTGAGACTCCTTCCACATTGCCAATCCTCTCACCCTAACTGAGATGCTACCAGGCACACCCTGCCCGTCTCTTCTGTTTAATTTTATGATCCCCAACCCAGCCCACCTGACCCCAACCTCGCTTGAAATGTTTGACACCTCTCCTCTGCATGTCCTTGTGGTCAAGGTTAGATGGGTGCATGGTTAAAAAAAAAAAAAAAAAAAAGAAAAAAAAAGCAGCAGACAATTCTTTTCCAGTCAGTGAAAGTGTATTTCATTTAACATTCAGCAATAAAAAAGAACCTTTCCCCTATGTCATTCCTGAAATATGCTAGAAAAAGTTAAAAAAAAAAAAAAAAAAAAAAAAATGCGAGATTGTCATAGATTGTAAAATAAAATGAAAAATGAATCCACCTGTTCATATGAGAAAATAAATCTTTATTCATATCACTTTATGTTGTAGTTATTTCTGTAAAACTGCTTTTCTCTGCATTTTGATCCTTATTTCATCATGCCTTGAGGTTGGACTAGTCTGGCATGCGCGTGATACAGAGTGTCTCAGGAGTACATGCATAAAATCTGATGGCAAAATAAAATCTGTTTAAAATGGTGATTCTGGGTTTATAAATTACAATAAAACTATTTTAGATGGTGGTTCTGTTTTCTAAAGTGATGATTTATGCAGTAAGTGCCAGACACACACATAAAAACACACATCAGAGTGAGAGCTGAACATTGCAACATTCAAGTATGTTAAAGACAAAAAAGTATATTAAATGCAATTCAGTCTGTCCGTCAGAGCAGAAGCTCATGCTCAGTCTGGTCCCGATTTCATGTCACATTTATGGCTATTTGTTTTTAATCACATACAGATGTTTCTCTGGTTGTGCGTGATGTCCAGCTTGTGCATTTGCGTATACACCACTAGATGGTGTCAAAACAGCAAGATGCAAAAGTCTTCCAAATAGAAGACTTTTTCCTCATTTAACATAGCAGTGGTCTTAATGGGAAAATGTGGCAAGCAGTTGAAATGAGTTTAAGATCCATCAGTGCAATTATGTAATATCTATTCTGGTAAAATTATAAGACTATGTTGAAGTACCAGAAACTTCCTGTGTTCATACTATGAATTTATATTTATATTATTCATTCACTGCTCATTGGCATTGGCAATGCCCTGTATTTTATTTGTGCCTATATTTTTTGGCCCGGTTGTTTTTTTTTTTTTTTAGCTGTTTATCATAACATATTCAAGTTACAGTGCAATGATTCAAAGATCTAGGAATTACAACCAATCACGGATGATATCCTGTTTTCAGGGATGCTTTACAGGACTGCCTGAAGTCTATAACCCATTGACAACACCAAAGAATGTGTTTCTTCCTTTTTGATGCTTTGCCAGATTGCGTTCAGGTGATTAACTCAACCACTGCATTAGATTGCACCTCTTTACCTTCAAAAACTCTTGGATTGCTTTCACAGTGTGTCTGGGTCACTGTCCATCTGTACATTTACCACAAGAGGTAATTCCAAAGTCTCTGCTTCTTATTAAACATTTCAATCACTGATTTATTTTCTGGGACACAAGAGTTTAATATTTAAAAAGACATGGTAATTTTAAACCTTATTTATAAAAAACCTGTGAACACAAAGTTAACAAGTAAAGAAAATCATCACTGGAGTACTGTGGAGTGATACTTTGTCCTTTAAATTATTTTTCCCGATGTACTGTAACTTCAGGTAGTATTTTTTCCCTTCGTAGCATAAAATCAAGCCCACGCAGTGAACAGCAGTAGCAGGTAGCTCTTCACAGGTAGAGGAGGAGGAGTAGCAGCAATCTTCCACTCTGATTTATCTATTAATCCTAAACCTAAGCAGAGCTTTAATTCATTTGAAAGCCTTACTCTTAGTCTTGCCCATCCAGACTGGAAAACACAAAAAGCAATTATTTTTGTCATAGTGTATCGCCCACCTGCTCCTTACGCTGAATTTTCTTTTTATGTGATTTAGTGCTTAGAACAGGTAAAGTCATTATAGTAGGTGACTTTAACATCCATGTTGATGTTGCCAGTGACAGCCTTAGCTCTTCATTTACATCATTATTAGATACAATTGGCTTTTCTCAGAATGCAAACAGATCATCTCACTGTTTTAATCACACCTTAGATCTTGTTCTAACATATGGCACAGAAACTGAAGGTTTAACAGTATTTACTCAAAACCCTCTTTTGTCTGATCATTTCCTCATAACAGTTGAATTTACAATTATGGATTACACAGAATTTGGAAAGACATTTCATTACAGTAGACGATTATCTGAACTTGCTGTAACTAGATATAAGGAGTTAATTCCTTCATTATTTACCTCAGTGCCATGTGCCAATGATGTGGATGAGCAACCACAATGTAACTCCTACACAAATAGATTATTTTGTTAATGGCACTGCAGCATCACTTAGTACAACTTAGTAAACTTAGTTGCCCCTCTGAAAAAGAAGGTCATGAATCAGAGAACGCAAGCTCCCTGGCATAATTCACAGTTGCGTAGTTCAAAGCAGGCAGTCCAAAAGCTGGGAAGAATTTGACATTCCACTAATTCTGAAGAAGCTCACATAGCCTTATGTAAAAACTCTCCATAATATTAGAACAGCATATTATTCATCATTAATAGAAGAAAACAAGAACAACCACACATTTATTTTGAGCAATGTAGCCAGGCTGACAAACAGCCACAGCTCTGTTGAGCCATCATCCCATCCCAACTAAATTGCTCAAGGAGGTTTTTCCATTAATTAACACCTCCATGTAAAACCAGATAAATTTATCTTTATTAACAGGATAAGTGCCTCAGATTGCTGCAATTAAACCCTTACTTAAGAAACTCACTCTAGACCCAGATGTTTTAGCCAACTATGGACCAATTTCCAACCTTCCTTTTATTTCAAAAATTTTAGAAAAAATTGTTGCTAATCAGTTGGGTGGCCATTTAAACAGGAATGGTTTGTTGAAGAGTTTCAGTCAAGCTTTAGAGTTCATCATAGTACAGAAACATCTCTGGTTAAAGTTACCTATGATCTCCTCATGGCTTACAATGGATTTGTCTCTATACTTGTTCTGCTAGATCTTAGTGCTGCATTTGACACTATTGATCACAATATTTTACAACAGAGACTTGAAAGTGAGATCAAGATTAAAGGAACCACATTAGACTGGTTTGAATCCTATCTGTTAGAGAGATTCCAGTTTGTCCATGTCAGCAATGATTCATCTATTTATGCAAAAGTAAGTTATGGAGTTCCTCAGGGGTCTGTGCTAGGACCAATACTCTTCACATTATACATGTTTCCCTTAGGCAATATTATTAGAAAACACGCCATGGAAGTTAATCCATTGCCATACAGATGACACCCAGCTAAAAGACATAAAGGCTTGGATGACCTGTAATTTCCTACTCTTAAACGCAGACAAAATAGAAGTCATTGTATTTGGCCCTAAACATCTCAGAGATTCATTATCTAATCACTTAGTTTCTGTGGATGGCATTACCTTGGCCTCCATAACTTGGTGTTATATTCAACAAGTATATGTCCTTTAATTCGCACATAAAGCAAGTAACCAGGGTAAAAGGGGAGTTTTTCCTTGCCACAGTTGCCTTCAGGCTTGCTCTGGGGGTTTTAGGCCGGGTTTCAGACCAGATGTTGTAAAGCATCTTGAGACAATTAGTATTGTTATTCATGCTATATGAATACATTTGAATTGATGCTATATAAATACATTTGAATTGAATTGAATTGAATTGAATTGAATTCATTTCTTGTTTTGATGTGTTAATTTAGCTAGCAGTGACTCAGCACGGTTAAACTTTGACAAATCATGCCATGTTAGCATTGTCGTACAAAAGACTGTAAGAAAATACAAATTCACGAGGCATACATAGGAATGAACAAGAATGAGTGTTGATTTTAATGAAAATATATTTCTTGTTTACAAATGGTTGCATATATAAAGCAATAAGATAAAACACTAAGCTAAGGTTTAAATATAGGAATTATTCTATACAAATATTTCAAACATAAAACTTAATGGTCACAAAGGCTGAAGTGGTTCAAGCTACTGTATCTGAAATAAACCTAGGTCTCATTGTGTGTAGCATTCATTTCATTCTATTGACCTGTCCAGAAAAATAACAATTCAACTCCATTTGTTCAGCAGACATGAGACCAAATAAACTCTTTATGGGAAATCAAATAAGCAGTAGCCTCTCTACTTTCATTAACTTGTCAGTACAAATATCAAGAGAACAATACAAATGCCCTCAGGCAGCCTGTTTTAGGAGATTTGCCTCGGTATCTTGCAAGATTATGGCTTCCTTTGGTGACATTTTGGAGCGTTTCCCAGATCCCCTGCATTCAAAAGAGACAATGCAAATATGGATTAATCAGTTTCTCTCTCTCTCTCTCTCTCTCTCTCTTTCTCGCTTTCTATCTTGCTGTATCCTATATGGGACACCTAGAATTCTTGTGTTACTAAAAATGTTTGAATTTTGGGGCATGCTGCAATAAAAATGAAAATAAAATGCTGCAGCTTGATCTTACCTCTCCTCCACATCTTGTACTGTGTCAGGAAGGGGTGAGCCAAGTGTTTCTGGAAGAAATATGGCCGCCACCCCGCTGAGAACTGGAGCTCCTCCATAGATTAAACCTGGTAGCCAAGGTATGTAGTCACCCACAAGGAGCACCATAGGGGCAACCATAGCCCCAATACGAGCCATCATGGACACCCAACCCATGCCACTCTGACTGAGAAAGAAAAGGTAAAACTATTAAATGATAACACCCATAAAAAAATCTGAGATTGCAGTGTTGCTTATAAAGTATCTACGTACAGTATGTGTGAACTGTTAAAACATTAAACACTGAAAGCGTACAGTAGGATAATAAGAAAGGTGGACAATAGACACTGAATTAAGCTTACAACTGCACAGAAAAACCTTAACCATGTACATCTGCTTGTTTTTCCGAAACACATGCAGTACATTTTTATGTTCTATAAAACACACAGATAGCATCATAGAATTTTATGTCGTTTTACTGAATATTTGATTGGTGAACAGTTCTTGTTGGTATCACACCTCAGAAATAGATGCCATCTGAGTACATGGCTGCAATATCTGGAGATTCCAGAGATCATTAGGATAAACAAAGCATCACTTCTAATGGAAACCTGTTGTCAGCAATATAGCGCAGCACATTGTTTGAAATGGACACGGCTGAGACAAGAGTCATGAAGTGGTCACTGAGTTTACACAATCCTTCACTGTTTAACTCTTGTGTTATCTGGGTTGACTCATATTGACCATCTGATAATGTTTTTCTGTTCTACTGCTCTCTAACCTTTATTCACTCTCCTGAAACAGATCTTGTCTGCAGAATAAACTGCAGAGTGACAAAATAGACATATCACACTGTCTTAGCTTTTATTTTGGTAGATTTCACTATTTGTTCCTATGAGGAATAAAACTTCAGTATGAGTACACTTGGAGTATTTCCTAGTCGATTTGTCAAAACGAGGTGTGTTTATCAGACTTCAGTACAGAAACTCTCATCTGGATCATTTGTAAATACAAATTAACTCTTATTTTGTCAGAAAAACTAAACTAGATAGTTAAACCACTAACAGTTACACATGCTTATTGCCAGATAAGACTTACCGGATGATAGTTGGAAACAGTTCTCCAGAGTAAAGGTAACAGCAATTAAATGATGCAGCAAGACAACCTTTACCCACCACCGCCAGACAGGTGCGTACAGTTTGTTTATCTGCACAAAAGTGGAACACCATCAGAACACTCACTCGTTTCTGCAGTATACTATCACAGGAGTGCCACACTCAGCCTTCACTTGCATGCAGATTCTCTGACATACCATAGGGTACCAGCACGTTGACTAGAATAGTGACTCCAGCGACAATGAGAGCGCCACATTGTGATGGCCTGCGTCCAATGAAGCTCATGGATATAGTTACGACAACTTTAGCAGGGATGTCAACTGCTCCAAAGATCACTTGTATTAAGTAGATGTCTACCCCAAACTTTTGCAGATCCATAGCAAGACCATAGTAGGCGAAGCTGGTTGATAACCTAAATATTAAAATGAAAACATGACACAAACAAACAAACTGACAAATTGCCATTGGGGTTTGCAAGAAGACTGGGGTTTCTACAATAAGACCAGGGTATGTACCAGACAGCACTGAGGCAGAGTGTCATAATCCTCATTCTGGTTGTACGGAACAGATCCAGGGCAGAGTAGGAGCCCTGCGCACAGGACATCTCTTTCTTCATGGACTCCTGTAGCATCTATATACAAAGACAAAGTAGCGGCACTTGAAAATGTATTTCTACACAATACAGATACAGACAGTGCAAACATGTAACATTCCCTTACTTGAATGTCAATTTTTTCTCCCTCTTCATGGCGTTTGTTAAATTTAGCCACACTTTTGAGTGTCTTAACGGCTTCGTCAGATTTATTATTTAAGGCTAACCATCGCGAAGATTCATGAAACCACCTGTAAGAAATATTAGATTAGTTTGAATGAACTTTAAACTGAACTTTAAATCCGTGATTCTTTTTCATTAATTGTCATCTCACCATGAGTAGAGGAAGAAGACATAGAAGGGCAAAGACACTGCCAAGGTCAGCCACCTCCAGTCCCGAATGAAGTATGCTATGACTGCCAGGATCAGCTGTCCCACTGTGTAACAGTAGCCTGTTGTTGTCCCCACTACAGTTCGCACACGAGTGGGAATCCACTCTACAACTTGAAATAAAAGAATCACAGAAGGAGAGATCATTTAGTATGATTAGCACCCCATTGTCACCAGCATGGCTGCAGAATTCAGATCAGTCCTTTTACAAATCACATTGACTACTCTTCATCCAGTTAAGTATCTTACTGAGCGAGAAGGTGTTGAGACCCAAACCAGACAAAGCCATGCCACAACCAAAGCGGAACAGGCAGAAGAGGGGGAAGGAGGTTGAGAAAGCAGCACAGGTTCCTGACACAGCCATCAGCAGGTTAGAAATGAGCAGGAGTATGCGTCGACCATATCTAGAAGAAAAGAACAAAATAAGTGAAACTTTATCTGAAAAAAGTGCTGCTGAACAAGTAAATGTTACCTGTCTGAAAGGCCTCCAAAGACAACAGCTCCCACAAGCACACCTCCCATGTAAATGGTTTGCCCCATTTGCTTCAAAGAGCGCATGTCACACACCAGATGCCACTAATAAAAACAAAAATGAATAAAGGTTACACACATGACAAGTGAACATATTAATACATGTACTGGGATGAAAAGATGCCTAAAATGAAATAAAAAGTCCTACATCAGATATGATTGTGGAGCTCATTTCAGTCATGTTATAGGACCATCCATCTATGCATCCCTGCAAGTCCAAGCTATCTCCCTGCTCCAGTGAATTGAATGTCCCATTCTTATCCAGGAGGTGCCACTGTGGAGCAGCATAACGCTGGCACTTGTGTGGTTTCCCCGTTTGGTCTAGAGGTACAGTGATCAGCAAACTTTCCTGTGGGCTCAGCTGGGTCTGAGAGAGATTTGAGTGAGCGCTGCAGTGGTGATGTGGCACCGCAGCCACAAAGTTCTGCAGCAGGTTGTGGCTGGCCATCAGGAGGACAGGTATGCAGAGGAGGGTCACATGCAAGACCTGGAAACGTCCTGCGCTGCCCACCTGTTCTAAGAGGTCACCAAAAGCCATATTTTTGTTCAACCAAGTCACAGTGGGACTTAACGTTAATGGCAATAAATTATTTTATTGCTTCCCAGTTTCTTGTAGAACAATCGAATGTGCAAAAAAAAAGTGTTGTTCCAGTGCCTGTGACAACATAAAAGAAGAAGTTGGAAAAAATGAATCATGTAACTTAAGTTAATTAATCAAGTGTCAAATAACAGGAAGTGTAATAGACTTACCTGTGGAATTAGTCGTCTCTCATTGCATTAAATACATAAAAAAATACTATGTATAAGTGTAGCACCTTCATTAAAACGGCTAACAAAAAAAATCCAAAAGACTGAAAGTAGTCTTGTTCTTGCAACGTCTAAAAATGAGTAATCGGCTCTCAAATTCCAACGGCTTTTCTGAAATTTGGATTATTTGGAGTGCAGGAATTAGCAGCTTGTTCTCTGAACACTGAGGTAGAATGCTGAGTCCTTGCTGTGCAGGAACAATGTCTTGTTTAAGTAATTCTGTTCAAGTAAGCTCCAGCATCAGCATTGGGCTCTCTGCTCCTTTCATGCTCCTTTCTTTCTTTGCACTGAGACACACTCCCTGCCCTTTACTGGTTACTTAATATGAAAGACAGACCATGTCTGTGTGTGTGTGTGTGTGTGTGTGTGTGTGTGTGTGTGTGTGTGCTCTTGTACAGCTACCTTTCTGAGGACCAGTCTGAGTTTTACACCATCGGAGTGAGGACGTTTTGATCGGTCCTCACTTCTTTACAAGACTGTTTGAGGATCAAGACTCGGTTTTAGGGTAAAGGTCACAAATTAGGTTATGGGTAGGATTAGGGAAAGTATTAGTGATTGACTTCACTTAGTTGAGATGGTGAGGGTTAGAGAAAGTGGCTGGGGAATTTATACTGTCAATGAAAAGATAGCCTTGCTTTCTTTGTCATTTTCTTTGCTTATATTTTTTTATATTATTTGTTCATAAAGATATCATAGAGGACAGCTTACTGGAATAAATAATAACACAGACAAACAATAAGTAAGTGCGTGACATAAATTGCAAAAGATGCTGATATTCAACTATTCAAATGCACTTTAACACCATGACTTCTCCTCCTCCTCCTCCTCTGTCTCTTCTTGTTATAAAACAGAATTTGCCATCAATAAGTGACTGTGTGTTGACATAACTATGCTATGCTGACTAAGAGTTATGAGACAAAGCCAATTCTAAAAAGAAAAAAAAAACACTCCACTCCAGTAATTCACATTTTCATTTTACAAACTTTGCAAACTGGAGACTTTTCTGCCTTGATCATGTCCTGGTGAATAGTTATGAGGAATGTGTATACTTGTGTAAGCATCAGCATGAGATGTCAAGCTCAGTGAAGTTGCAGGTGCACCAAAGCATAACAATAAACTTTCCATTTTTTCAGCTGTGAGTCTCTGTTCATGGAATGATCTGTTCTCTTGGATTCCTCCCTCATCCGGGTCTTTTTTGTTTTAGCTTGAGCCTAAAAGAAATGCAGGTTTTTGACAGAATATATGACAAAAAGACACAAACAGACTCGCTGGGTGTTTTGTGGACTTTTTAAAAAGTGGACACAGATGAAATGGTTAAATCAGCCACAGAGTAAAATGAGCTACATTTTAAATTCAGCTTTAATGTTTTACAGAAGAGACATTCTAACAGGTAGGATGAATCATTCAGTTTGTACAAACTGCATGTTTGAATGACTAACAGGCACAAAAGAACACAGTGTACATAAAAGACTGTTCAATGTAATCCATGAGGTAGCCATTCATGTAGTGCTTTGTAAACTGATGTGGGTATTAAGAAATCTGCTCACGCATGTATGGGCAACCGGTGGACAGAATTCAAGAGAAGAAGAGAAGACAAATGGAATTACTCTGTGTCCCTTATTAGGAGCCGTATGTTACACTGTCTCGAGCACAGAGAAATGTGCATCACCTACCGCATCAAAAAGGAGGATAGGGAGTAGCTCATTTCAAACTTTTCACTCATAGTGAGTATAACTTATGACAAGCTGAAAAAACGCTGTCTTCAGGTCAGCCGACAGTGTGATCTCCTTTAAATCTCTGCATACTTTTATCAGAAGGCCTTGCCCGGTTTTAACAGTATTTTTGTGTTTTACTGTTTAGTTTTTTATAAACTTTGTCTTCTCTGGCTGCCCATGAAATCTAACTAGACTAGTTTACATGATATATCTTGCACCACATATCACCAGTATCTCACGCAAAAATGGACCACAAATGTTATGAATGGCTCTTAAGAAGAAAATATTTTGGACAACACGTACAGTATACAAAAAACCTGCTGATATACAAGGAGGATAGAATAAGATTTTACTTAATGTATTTTTGTTTTTTTTGTTTTTTCTTCTATTTCTGCTTGGCCAGCGCATAGAAGCATGCAGCCAGCTAGCAGCTTTGTAAGGCTAATGCTAATGGCATTGTCTGATTACGTGTGGTTAAAAACTAAAAATCTAAATTCTGACTTTACAACATCATGATGATATTCATCTTCTGTAATCGCTTGTCCTGTGAAGGGTTGTGGGGGGGCTGGAGTCTATCCCAGCTGTCATCAGGCGAGAGGCGGGGTACACCCTGGACAGGTCTCCAGTCCATCGCAGGGCTAACACAGAGAGACAGACAACCATTTACACTCACACCTACAGCCAATTTAGAATCACCAATTAACCTAACAAGCATGTCTTTGGACAGTGGGAGGAAGCCGGAGTACCCGGAGAGAACCCCCCAGGAGAGACACAGGGAGAATGTGCAAACTCCACACAGAAAGGCCCAGTCAGCCCATGGATTTGAACCTGGAACCTTAAATTCATGTCGTGATATACCCTATGATAGCATTTGATATTCTCAAAACCATGAACGTCAACATACAAATTTAGTCTGTGTCATTTATCTGGGGCCACATCTGTTGTCTACACTTTCCACTGCTATTTCTCCTGATTCCTAGCATGTCTATGTCACAAGACTGAGTGGCAGACAAGCACAGGCAGCCATATCATTTTAAACTGCAAAGAAAGGCCTGTCACTTCTATTGCATGAATCATTGTCCTCGTCACTGAATTATAGCGTTCAAGGGAGCAAATACTGCAAGTGATTCTTCCAGGAGTCAATTTAGAAAATCACGTAGACTACATATTGTAGGAATGCCCCATATAGATAAAAAGTGATAATTTCTTTAATTTGTGTGGTTATCTAAAGCTGTGACATGTTTGGTGTTGGTTTGAACTTTAAACATGTTTAACTCAAAAACAAGGCCAAAGACAATGAGTTATCTTTTAGTTTATTACACCAGTAAACCTTCAGCCAGTGATATACCACAGGCATCCTCTCACTTTGGTCCTGTTGCTCTGTTAAACTCAACCGAGTGTGAACTTGTGTCACCACAGAAAAAAAAATGAAAGGTTTAATCTAGTCCAAGAATCAGATATAATATTTATCCAAACTTTTTTTTTTTTTTTTAAGTTTCCTTTCACTGTTTCCTACTGAAAATTTTGTTTCTTTTACTGAAATCATTATTTTAACAGTATTTTTAGTGGAAGTTTTATTTGATGAAAACACATTCAGAATGTTTTAGCATTTTCTGAGTGGCATCAAATGTAATAAACTCATTTGTCCAATGGACACACATACAGACACATCTTGTAATTATCTGTTTCCCAACCTGTGTTGCACTTTGACCATATACTGTTTGTCCGGGTAGTTGTAAGAGCTGCTAGTATAGAAGAGCAACCACATTCACATGCACAACACTAAAACACATTATATAATATATAATGTGTTTATATAGTTATATTTTAAAATAAATTGAAATCTATTTCAATAACCTGTAATGACAATGTGAAAACATGCTTTTCTAATATTTTTCTCTCAAATTATCAATATGAAATCTCTCATTTACTCAGTCTCTTTGCTGTGACACTCTAAACTGTGGTCATGTGTATTTTGTTTTCGCTTCAGTTCTCCTTGAGAATTTGACTGGAGTCCAGCTGTGGACATTTTAACTGATTGGACATAGTTTAGGAACCAAGTAACCCCCACAAACCTCCATCCAGTACTTGATTTTGTCTTCCTGTCTCCAGACTCTTCTGTACTCAAAGTTATACAAAAACAGAAGAAAATAAAATAACACCACAAAGGAGTGCCAAGCTCTGGGAGCAACTGGGGGTTCAGTGTCTTGTTCAAGGACACTTTGGCATGTGGCAAGTTCTGGAGATTGAACTGCTAACCCTAAGGTTTGTGGACAACCTGCTCTAACTACAGAGTCACTACCCCTTCTACAAAGAAAACAGAAAAGAAGTCACATTGAGTTTTTTAGGTTTTTACCTCCCTAACTATCAATCTCACACATACTAGACACACACGCATGTCCACATACACTACAGCATCACACTTCCACCACATACTCAGTGTGACTCTCCTGCTTGAAAACACCTATTGTCTTATTTATCTCCTGTCAACTCAGTTTTGTCTTGATGACCATTATTCATTATATTCCTATTTTGTGTTTTAATATACATAATAATAAATTAAGTACTTCTGATCTCAACTGCAACTCTGTTTTAGAGACTCCAGATGTAATAAATATATAAACAGTATTTACATGCTCTGTATATGTGATTGGTAGAAACAAGTTTCTTCAAAAGAGGTCTGACTGCAGTTTGCTTTATTGGCAAATAAAGGTGTTAAAGATTAAAATGAAGACACAGGGATTTAATGGACGACAGTGTGTTTCATCTGCCTCTCTCTTTCTACTTATCTTCATCAGGTAGCAACAGCTCCTCCAACAGGCAATTTAGTGAACTTCATTTTTCAATCAATAACAAATCTGTTGCATGCATTCAGTCAAGTTTCCAGAAACCCCCACAGGCAAATCCTTTAAAATGTCAGCCCTAAAACATCATTGCCATGATCATGTATTATTAAATATACAGGAAAATAAAAACATTTCTCTGTGCTCGAGAACATACGGCTCCATTTTTGAGCTATGGCTCTCAAAAAGCTCTGCTAATCATAATGTAACCACGTCAGTAAACTTTATATTGTAAGGTCAAGAACCTACAGTACCAGTCAAAAGTTTGGACACACCCTCTCATTTAATGTTTTTTTCTTTATTTTCATGACTATTTACATTATCAATTCTCACTGAAGGCATCAAAACTATGAATCAACACATATGGAATTATGTAGTAAACAAAAAAGTGTGAGATGGTTCGGATTCAAAGTATGAGATGAGCAACAAAATTACGTTATATGCAGAGGTTGCGCTAGACTTTTTCGTTGTCTGTCATTTTGACTGACAGAGTCATAATATTCATTGCAATCTAATTTAACATTTTTTTAATATTCACTTATTCACTTATCTTATAATTTTGTTAATATTGTGTATATGTTTTGTTCTTTTTTTAGTTCTCTATTTTTATTGTTGATTTTTAGCTTTTGTTTTATTTATGTATGGTTGAATGCCTGTACATTGCTGCTGCAACAGAGAAATTTCCCAGATTGGGATTAATAAAGAAACTATCTAACTATCTATCTATAAAAATCCCGTCATAATCTATTTTTACCTGTCACTTTAATTTTTTTAAATGATAATAATGCAATTCAATAGCATTTAATTTTCATTAAAATTTCATCAACTTTAAGTCCTTTTTTCAGTATTGACAGTATTGACTTTAAATCGCAAGAAAAAAAAAAGTTTGGGCTGCCAACATGTCTTGTCTGTACTCGGACCGGGACTGCTAGCGCTAACAGCTCTTAGTTGGCACCATAGGGTTGAAGTGCTTCGGTGGTATGTAGACTCTTTTATTTTGCACAATTTGCACAAAACCCATCAGTCCTAGCAACGTGCTTTCATCCGATTCCTCCATTTTGGTAACCGTTAGCCGCATAGACATAGACATATATACATATATATTGTATATATGTCTATGGTTAGCCGAGCTCTGATGTGTGCATCAGTATAATCGGTGTACCAGGAAATCGTGCCCTGATAAAAGTTCCGCGATGTTTGGAATGCAAACTGCGATTAGAGACAAGAGCCAATTAATAATGTCACTTGCCACCAAGTGGTCAGGGGTGTGAATTGCAATCTATCAAAAAGACAGATGGCCTTCAGATTTTCGGTCAATGAAGGAAAATATTCGGTTAACGCGACCCATAGTTATATGTGCCATAAACAAGTTACAGCCAGGGGTGGAAGCACTACAAATCTTTTTCACCACCTAAAACAGTGGCACAAACTGCAGTACGAGTGTTTGAAACTGCGCGCTGCAGAAGCCCCAGTCGCAAGCCATCCACAACCCAAAAAAGCTCCATATCGGGATATATATCGTATATCGATATTCAGCCTGAATATATCGGGATATGACTTTTGGTCCATATCGCCCAGCCCTATGGGATGGCCGGTGGGTTAACCAACTGGCATTCGGGGCAAGACACACACCAGCGGCGCACATCTGCCCGAATGCCAGGCCAATAGAATCAGGCCATTACACGGTCCAGTGTCTTCTCACACCCTATATGTCCAGTAGAGGTGTGCGATACCGCTAGATTTGGTATCGATCCGATACCAAGTAAATACTGGGCCAATATCGCCGATACCGATACCGATATCGATACTTTTTAAAAATTAAGGTGGATGCGCCATCAATCTGAATCAATCTAAATCTGAATTAATTCTCATGACATTTTAAGTGTTTTCGTGATTTGCCTTTAGGATTATTAATCAGTTAAAGTCCAGTACAGAATTTGGTTTATAAGTAAATAGAAAATACTTTATCACAATAAAAGTTTTTGTTCAGAAACAACACAGAATGATCACTTGAGGACAAATAAAAACAAATTATTTTTCAGGCAGAGTGTTCAGAAACTACAATAAAAACTAAATCTCTCCCTTCATTGAACTTCTTTCTGGATTTTTTTTTCTTAAATAAACAAAGTGTAGAAAATTATCACTCCACAACAAATATTATAAATAATGTAAGGACGTGTTTAGGAAGTACAATACAATACAAAAATAAGACAACATTTCTCCCCTTTAGTGCACTTTTTTTCTTCTTATCAGCATCTGTAGGGGCCAAGTGGGCGGGGATTTTACAACAAGGTACAACAAGGTACAACAAACACACGCGAGGGGGAGGAGGAGCAAAATGAGCCTGATCTGCTCTGTGACAGCAGCGGCATCTAGACAAACAGAGTCATGTCGCTTCTTTAATGAAACGAGAGAAACTGAAACTTAAGAAAATCTTCCATGGAGTCAAACACGGGAACCTGCGGAGCCTCCTGTGAAGGCACCGCTGGCTCCCCCTCCCCGTCTGCAGTGTTGGACAACCTCGCGTCACCGCTGAGCACAGCACACATATCCCATGTCCCTGTCGGCCGTGAACGCACCCCCACGCACTGTCCTACTAACCTATCAAACCCTGGCCAATCAGTACCCAGAATCAGGGGGTGTGTCAGGCGGGAGCTACCCGCAACCTTCACACTATGCTTTTTACCCTTAAACCGAATTTCCACTGGTACTACAGAGTATCTGTGAATATCCCCATGCTAACACCTAATATCCTGCCTCTATCAAAGCCCCGGGTCCACATGCTCCTTACCGGAACGATGTACATCCCTCCTGGACCGGGGGAGGGTGCTGGAGGACAACCCGAATCACTTGACTGACCTCCATGAGCGGGCACTCACGGCGGAATTGTCCGGGTTGTCCACACCTCCAGCACTCCTGCCCTGCCGCCCGAGGAACCCTCTGGGAGTCGAAAGCAGCACCTGTAGCGGCTGAAACCTGGGGAGGAAAGGAAGGAGAAGGAGGATTAGCACGAGGGAGATGGGAGGATCGAGCGGGTGTGTGGTGTGGGGGACCCGGTCTTTTGCAGGGTGCCAGCGTGGGACAGGTGGGAGAGGCTGGCTGACCCTCATGACAACGGATTCCACTGGATGTGTCAGGGTCTGTTAGCACAGGTTGAGGATAGGGGGCAAGCAGACCATGGAGAAGGTCTATGTGGTCGGGGCCTGAGGTACCAAAACCTGAGCACGCCTTTGCTTGGGTTACCAGCCATTGTAGCGCTTGGCTTACTCACCCGCGTCAACAGCATAGACATATAGACCCTCAAAACTAGGTATCCAAAGCAATGCAGCGGCCTAGGTGAAGTACAGCAACCATACGCAAATGTGCCATTTTCCTTAAAAACTCCCAGAAGGATTCCCCTGCTGTTGGTGGGCAAAGTTAAAGAAGAGCTCCAGCGAATGAAAAGCCTGGGTGTCATCAGTCGTGTGGAGGGGCCGACTGACTGTTGTGCTGGGATGGTGATTGTGCCCAAGAAAGACAATAAAATTCTGGCAAATTCCACTTACAGAGGAATCAGCCAAGTACACTACATTCATTACATCTTCCAGGCGGTTCCACTTTAACAGTCTTCCATTTGGCATTGCCTTAGCTTCATTTCCAGTGCAGGATGGCTGAGGTCACAGAGGGAGTCGAAGGTGTGGTTTGCCACATTGACGACCTGCTGGTGTGGGGGTGGGATGGTAAATGGCCTTGCTTTTATATAGTGCTTTTCTACCTATTGGTACTCAAAGCGCTTTACAGTCACAGACACATCTACCCATTCACTCACACATTCACACACTGGCCAGTGCCACGCACTGGGAGCAACTGGGGGTTCAGTGTCTTGCTCAAGGACACTTCGGCATGTGGCACATTGCGGGGATCGAACCGCTAACCCTCTTGTTCGTGAACAACCCGCTCTACCTACTGAGCCACAGCCGGGTTCAAGACAAACATGACACCCGACTCTATGCTGTGCTGCAAAGACTGGAAAAAGCAGGTATCACACTGAATGTGGATGAATGCCAACTCTCCAAGACAGAGGTGGCCTTCTTGGATTATATAATCACAGCCACAGGCATTCGACCTGACCCAAAAAAGACGTAGGCTATCATGGAGATGACACTGCCCACAAATTGCTCACTCACAAAGCGAGTTGAGGAGTTTTCTGGGGATGGTCAACCAACTAGGAAAGTTCATTCCCAGGCTAGCAGAAAAAGACAAGGCACTCCGTGATATTCTCTCAAAGAGAAACTGCTGGGTCTGGGATGTCGAGCAGGCAACTGCATTTCAAACGCTGAAGAAAGCTTTGTCTTCTCTTCCTGTGCTGGCTTTGTATGACCCAAACTAAGATACCAAAGTGTCAGCAGATGCATGCTCAAATGGCTTGGGAGGCGTTCTTCTCCAGAGAGGAGAGGACGAATGGAAGCCTGTGGCTTATGTATCACAGTCGCTTACTCCAACTAAACAACGATATGCACAGGTAGAAAAGGAGGCAATAGGTCTCACGTGGGCCTGTGAACGGTTCCGGAATTTCCTCATTGGGAAATATTTCTGCCTGGAGACCGATCATAAACCTCTTATCAGCCTACTTGAAGCCCAAGCACTTGATCTTCTGCCACCAAGAATACAGTGTTTCTGGATGAGGCTGATGCGCTACACATACTCCATCGTGTATGTGCCCAGAAAGTCACTTTGGACCACAGACACACTATCACGCTCGCCTGTGCAATCATTCGTGCGTATGTTCATGGAAGAACACGAGCTGATGGAAAGTACCAACATCTTTGTGAATAGTGTCATGGAAAACCTACCAGTCAGTCCCACATACATGGACAACCGGAGGGAGCAGTTAAAAGTTGACAGTGTCTGCTCACGTGTCATGACGCTCTGTACTGAGGGATGGCCAGCACATGCACAACAGGAGCCTATGCTGAAAAGCTGCTGGACAGACCAAGCTTCACTTACAGTGGAGGATGGCTTACTGCTGAAGGGGACATACCATCGGCGATACGGAACAGTGATGGGAATAACGGCGTTAAAATAAACGGCGTTACTAATTAAATGTGGTGCGTTATGAAGTGTTGTGCTGTCAGCCAGCCTTCTTACCTTGGTTGGGGGGGGGGGGGGAGGGGTGCATAAGTGATGATGACGGTTAAGGTAGAGTAAGATTTCATGGTAAGTCAATCAGAGGCAGGGCAGTGTTCAGTTGGGCAGGTGTTGTTTATACACAAACGCACGCATAGCAGCAGGGGCGCCGCTAGGGATTTTGGGCCCCATGAAAAGAATCTTTACAGGGTCCCCCAACACAGCGGTGAAATTTTTTGATGCTATTTTACATACAATTATGCATTTTAATGGTATTTTTGACTATCATTACAATATTTGTGAAAGAAGAACAACATGACAGTTGACATGTACAGTAGGGGAAGAACTGAGCACTCTGAATACAATGAAATTCATTTTGATTCATTTATTTGCTGCAACACTGATTCTTAAATTGGAAATAAACTCTTCAATGAAAAAATAGCAATTATAATCAGTGGAGAGAAAAAAATCTCAGCAAAAACAAAAACACCATCAAAATACAAAATGGCCATATATGATTTCTCATCATTTAAGTAGAACTTAATATATGAAAGAATGGCAAATATATAACATTGCCGACTGAGTCAAGCTTCCTTTTGCAACCTTTCAATCACTGGTCCTTGCTCAACTTTTCTCACCAAAAGCCCAATGCCGAGCCTTCTCACGTGCAAAATCACTTATCAGGTCTTTGAAGTCCAGCTTTCTAGCCAACTGACTCCCAAATGACAGCATGGCAAGACTGCAAAGTCTTTCCTGAGACATTGTGGACCTCAAATATTTTTTTTTTTTTATAATTTTTAGTTTACTGAATGCTCTCTCACCACCAGCAACAGTAACTGGCAGGCTTGCCCGCTGTGGCGCTGTGTGAAACCGCCGGTGCGCTACCTGCAGCTGATTCAGTCGGACTGAACCATTTTACATAAATAGAGGGGGGGAAGGGGGGCCCTGCAGGCGTTGATGTTGCCAAAACAAATAAAGTTATTGTTACCAGGACATTGAAAATAAAACATTTGTGATTATTTGTTAGTTAATAACTTAGTGTCATTATTTTTTTCTGTATTATAATTTCATCATCATTAGGGGCCTCTCTGGGCCCCCCTCAATCATGGGCCCCTAGAATCCGTCTCCTTTACCCCCCCCTTTTCGGCGCCCCAGCATAGCAGTATCAGACAAGCGATCACAGATAGCCTGCAGCAATGGCGAGTTCGGAGCATTCAGAGGTAAAGTTGCCATTTTCAAAGTGGAAGTATAGGCACTACTTTAACCTCATTGAGGTAAAAGGCAAGAACCTACATGTGAAGTGTACATTACGCTCAGAAAAAAATCCAAATTCTTATACATATTTAAAAATATATATATATATATTTTTTAAAGTAACGCAATAGTTACTTTCCCTGGTAACTAGTTACTTTTATAGTGGAGCAATTCAGTTACTAACTCAGTTACCTTTTGGGAGAAGTAACTAATAACTATAACTAATTACTTTTTAAATGTAACGTGCCCAACACTGATGACGAATTACTTGCTAACTAGTCACGGTTCGGTACGTACCTCGGTGTGGGGGTCACGGTTCGGTACGGGTTCAGTACAACAGGAAAAAAGCAACAAAATCTCACATGTATAAAACTAGCTTTTTTCATTTATTTTGAACACAATAGACTGAAAAAGCTAAAAACCACCTTATGTTATAAAAGTAAAAAAATAAAAGTAAAAAATAGAATAAAACATAAAACAAAATGCATTAGGAGGGTTCTCATACCATTCATTCATTTTGTTCATACAGAGGAAAAGAAAGAGCACAATTTCTTGTTGGGATAAACTGAGGTAGTCAGGTAGCAACTGGCAACTTTGGTAACTTCATTATAAGAAACTTACTAAACTAACTTGCACACACGTTTTTTTCCTTCCTTATGCGTAAGCATGTTTGATGTGTTTCCAGTGACGTACTGCACCTCCACGAAACATCGTCGGCAGACAGTCTTTATCCGCTCCACCACTTACGTCGCCGTTATGCTGCACCAGGAAACCAAAGTGTTCCCACACTGGTGATTTGAATGAAGCCGATGGCTCTTACAACTCCACACTTCTCTTTGTACATCCATCCATGCTCCACACTCTCAATTACTTACCGAATACCGAATTATTGTAATGTACTGCTTTTTGCTGTAACGCGGTAATGTAAGGCATTCCAAACAAAAAATGGGTAATATTTTACTCGGTACAAAGGTCAGTAACGTGCGTTACAATGCATTTTAACCCGAAATTAAATTGGTGTTTTGTTTTTATACTATCGCCAATAACACCGCGAGATCAGCACAAGAGAAAAAATCCACGCAAATTGTAGAACGTTTCTTCCTGTGTTACTGGTAAAAGATGGCTGCAGCAGGCAGTACGTCACCGGACAGTACATTTTCGAGATGGACATACGCTCATTATTTTCAGTTTGTGAGAGACAAAGATATGAGGAACATATTAGTTAAGTGCACTTTGTGTGCGAAACCAAACTATTTATCTACGTCGTGAAATAGCACGAGTAATCTAACAAAACATTTAGAGAGGTGCCACGCTAACGTTAAGTTAGTGAAAAGAAAGAAAACTGAGGACGAGAGCGGAGACAAAACGAAGCAGTTAAAGTTAGCATTCTCCCGTTCCGTAATGCCACTTGAACCTCAAGAAATAAGGAGACTTGTGGCAGAGTACGTCGTTGAAGATATGCAGCCGCTGTCAACGGTGGAGTCTCGAGCTTTTAGAAAGCTTGTCAGCAAGATCCCCGTCCAGACTAGCAATGACAAGGTAAGCTATCGTTGCCTCAACAGGTTCATTGTCACTGATAATCTATAATTATAAATAGCCATCAGAACAGCGACATAACGTCAATCCGTATCCAGATAAAACATACAAAAACATCTGTTAAACACTATAAACATTAGCAATAAATATTAGCTAAAGGGCTTTACAGTGCCCCCCCCCCCCCCAAATGAAGCCAAGTATTTTTGAAAGGGCCATCCTGAGCTGAGCATAAATTTGAATGTTACATTGAACACGTTGGGATGCATTACCCTTACATTGTAAGGCCCTTTAGCTAATGTTTATGGCATTAGGCCCTCTAGCTCATGGCCTACAAACACAACTAATTTAGCCCACTTGAGCATTTAGCATGAGTTTGATGCTGGCTATTTTCTTATTTTTTCAGCATGTACTGCCAGACAGAAAAACTTTCGCAAGGGACTTGGATAAGGCATATGCTTTCATGACAAAGGAACTAAAAAAGACCATTGAAGGATGACTTCCGGGAAGATGGCGGAGAGAGCAGACGCTTAAGTGACTACTCTCCCAGGTCGGGCAAAACAAACCCACCACATACATTTAACTCGACGACTTAAAGTAATATTATGGGTGGGGGGACAAAACGAAGAACTAGAAAAACTAACCAGAAGCAAAACAAAGCCGAGGAACTACTTGGGACAATCGATGAAAGCGAAGCTAGCGAACACGAAGACGATACAACAGAGGAAATGGACGGTCAAGATCACAATGAGACACTGCGAGTCGGGCTAGCTACAATCAGCAAAGACATAAAAGATCTGAAACAAGAGATACGACACAAACTATCTACTCTAAAAGACGAGTTGAAAAAAGAAATGAAAGAAGAAATCAGTACGCTTCAACAAGAAATCGAGCGCAAGCTAACAGAGAATATAAACGAGCTACAGACGCAGAAAGTGACTCTCGCTGAAGCCCAGGCGCGAGTAGCGGAACTCGAAGAGTGGAAAACGGACGCGGGAGAAGTGATGCTGGAAATGCTGGACCAGACACAACGGATGCAAGAAAAGATAACCGACCTCGAGGGGAGATCAAGGAGAAATAACATCCGAATCTTCGGGATCCCAGAGGACGCAGAGGGGAGCTCTACTAGCAAGTATGTAGAACATCTGCTAAAAACAGAGCTACAGCTACCTGAAGGAACGGAGCTCCACATCAAACGAGCTCACCGCGCTCTGGCGCAAAAACCGAACCCGAATGCTACACCCAGGTCCATAATAGTTAACTTTCTAAAGTTCGAGACCAAAGAAAGTATCCTACAGAAGGCATGGAAGGGGAAGATACAAGTAGGCAACAAGCAAATCTTTTTCGATCACGATTATCCTGCTGAAGTTGTCCAGAAACGAAAGTCATACATGGGCATTAAGAAAGTGCTAAAGGAAAGAGGGATACGTTTCCAGACACCGCTGACTAAAATACGTATACACTGGAGCAATGGAGTGAAAACATACGACAGCGCCATGGAAGCAGCACGGGATATGAGAGAGAGGGGATTCACGGTGGACGCACCGGGCAATGACAGCTCACCTGTGGCAGCTGGGAGGATACGAGGAACAGCGGAATGGCAGCGGGTCAAAGGAAGAGATACGTGACGCGAAGCAGCGCACCGTGCCAGGGAGAGGTCCAAGAGTTTCACAGGAAAACATGAACGTGTACTGGAGTAGAGAGGTAACACTACGGATCTATAAAACATAGACTTCTTCAACATCCATAATATTTAGGCCTGACCGGGATGTGTTTAGTTACTTTTTTCTATAGTTGGACATATCTAGACCTTATAGAGTTCTGTTAGTTGGAACTACTGAGTCTAGGGAGGGGCCCTCTCTGAAGATGAGGTTTTCCCCTTCACCCACCAACAGGGACATGGGGAGAAGTGACAGTTTACCCCACTGCGTGAAGTCACTGTTTTGGTTCATGTTGTTATGCTCACTGTTCATGAGTGTTTGTTCGGATTTGTTTGGGAGTATACTTATAAAGAATAGCAAAACATAATGATGACTAATAATATTAAGATAATGTCGCTGAATGTAAACGGTTTAAACAGTCCAACAAAAAGGCAAAAGGTCATGACAAAGATTAAGAAAGAAAAAGCACAAATAATTTTTCTCCAGGAGACCCACTTGTCACAGGCAGAACATAACAAACATAAAAGATATGGCTACAGGAACTTGTACCATAGTACATTTAAAGAAGGATGTAGAAGAGGAGTAGTAACACTAATATCAAACACCACCCAATTTAATTTTGAGAAGGAATACAAAGACAAAGAAGGAAGATATATTGTAGTGAAAGGAAGACTAGAGTATATATGTGTAAATATATATGCACCTCCGGAAAGTGACAAATATTTTTTCAAATGCCTATTTGATGTCATAGCAACAGAAACAGAGGGTATTTTAATTTGTGGGGGAGATCTAAATGTTATTAGAGATCACAAAATCGATACAACTAGCCTCAAAAAGAATAAAATGCATTTGACAAGATTCTTAAATATATCTTTGGAGGAGATGGGGATGATTGATGTCTGGAGGAGTCTACACCCCCTGGAAGAAGACTTTACACATCACTCAGCAGCACATAAAGTTCACTCAAGGATAGACTACTTTTTTATGAACATAGAGGATAACCATAGGGTGAGGGAGTGCAAAATAGGGAGTGCGGATGTGTCAGATCACAACCCACTTTATCTAACGATAAACTTACAGTTTTTCTCAATTGCTAAAACACAATTTCTGAAACCTTGCTCCATTTTCTCAAAACCTTAAACACAAAACCTCAGCTTCAAGCACGATTTACAAAACCTCTGACTCCTCTTGCAAAATCAAACTTTCGCCTCAAAACAGTTTTACGTGTGCCCAAAATGAAACTTTCGCCTCAAAACAGTTTTACGTGTGCCCAAAATGAAACTTTCGCCTCAAAACAGTTTTACCTGTGCTCAAAATCAAACACTGCTCTCAAATAATAAACAAATTGCTCAAAATGACATACACTATCAAGCAGTCAGTAAACAATGCACCAAAAAATAGAAAACACATTGTTCAAAACATATAGTTCTCAGGGAGAAGTACATTTTTAATCTCAAAACAAATTTCATATGTTTCTGTCATTATACAAAAAGCTCAAAATTGATCAGAAATTACTGTTTTGCTCTTTGCATTTTTTTTTTGTTCTTCCTCCTTCTTGTACCCCTTTACAGTGCTGTACCCTGCATCTCAAAAACTTTATCTCTGTGATACTGTAATTCTTGTTCTTTGATGATATGAACCTGTAACCAGTCGAAATCTATTGAGCAGTCAGTACTGAAAACAAATGGAAAGCACAATGTTCAGGGCCATACAATTTGTTTATTGTACCATATACAGCCAACAACATGGTCTATGATTGTTGCTCGAATTTCATCGGATATTTCCACTCTTTGTCTTCCTCTTCCTCTTCCTCTTCGTCCTCCTCTTTCTCTTTCTTGCCCTTCTCCTCTTTCTCCTCGTCCCCCACCTCGCATACGCACTCGTCCTCTCACATAAATTCTTCTGTCCATTCTCACACTTTCTCATTCCCACCTTCAACAACCTGTTTGCTCTCTGAACTGGCTTATATTGGTTGTCACATCATTTGAAAGAAGTGAAATCAATTTTGACTGATTGTGTTCAATCAATGACATTTCTGCTCTCTTTATATGTAATTGTTGCCACTTGTGTTTACCAGTATGGATGACATGTGCATTAGAGTGCAGAATGTGTTTTAAGAATGAGAATGTGTTTAGAGTTTTGCTAAACCATGTGAAACGGTTTAAGGTATTGACAACAGACTGAACAGTTAGCTTAATGAGTTCAAGCAACTGAGAACTTTCTTCAGCCAATGGAGTTTAGTGTTTTAGCAACTGAGAAAAACTGTAAATAATAGAAAACGGGAAACAATATGGAGACTCAATTTGGGAATATTGAATAATGACCAAAGAAGGAAAAGGGTAAAAATAGAAATTAAGAGATATATAGAGGAAAATAATAATGGCGCAGTAGATCCAACGATACTCTGGGATGCCATGAAGGCAGTAATTAGGGGGAAACTGATAGCTGAAACTGCACATGCAAAAAGGATTAAACTGGAGGCTTATAAAATGCATAGTGAGAAGTTAAGAGAACTAGAACAGGAATATCAAAACAAGCATGAACCCAAGATATCTGAGCAAATTAAGGAAACAAAAGCAAAAATAAATGACATACTATGGGACGAAATTGAAAAAAAGAATAGATATTTTAAACAGGGCTATCACGAGGTAGGCTCAAAGGCCACTAAAATACTGGCAAAACGCATACGCAAACAACAAGCAATTAGTAACATATATAAAATCAGAGCTCCACATACAGATGAGATGGTATCTACTCCGGAGGGCATAGAAAAAACCTTTCAAAGATATTACCAGGACTTGTATGCACAACCTGCATCTGCAGGAGATGATGAGATTAAGTCATTCCTGGACTTGCTGGATCTGTCTTCGATTGGACTGACACAAAATGATAAATTAACAGCTGAAATTACAATGGAGGATGTGAAAGATGCAATAAATACATTAAAAAACAATAAATCACCGGGGAGTGATGGCTATCCACCAGAGTTTTATAAGATGTTTAAAGAAGAGCTTTCACCATTGCTCCTTGCCTCTTTTAATTGGACACTTCAAAACAATAAAATACCTCCATCCTGGGCTGAGGCCATAATTACAGTTATTCCAAAACAAGGAAAAGACAAAGAACACTGTGCTAATTATAGACCAATTTCTATATTAAATGTGGATTATAAAATTTATACAAAAATAATTTCTAAAAGATTAAACTCCTTTATACCAGAAATAATAGAGGAAGATCAAGCAGGGTTCGTAAGAGAACGTCAGACACATGATAACATCAGGAGAACACTACATGTAGTGGATCAGGCAAGAAAAGACAATAAGAGCACTGTACTGGTAAGCATCGACGCTGAAAAAGCTTTCGATCGTGTTAACTGGAAATTTTTATACAAAGTATTAGAGCGATTTGGATTTAGCAATAAATCAGTACAGTGCATAAGAACACTCTATCACCAACCAACTGCAAGAGTAAAAATTAATGGAAGTTTGACAGGCAAAATTAGATTGCAGAGATCAACAAGGCAGGGATGCTGTCTATCACCCTCTCTATTTGCTCTTTTTATAGAACCTCTGGCACAGGCTGTTAGACAAGATCAAGGGATCAGAGGAGTGATGGTGAATGGCGTAGAACACAAAATAGGACTTTTTGCGGATGACGTCATAGCCTACCTCGAATATCCGAATAAATCATTACCTACATTGATGAAACTTTTAGAAACATTTGGATGCTTATCGGGATATAAAATAAATATCACAAAGACACAGTTATTATTGCTAAATTATAGTCCGCCAGGAGATATCCAAGAAATATTTAATTTTAATTGGACACTTAAGAAAATTGAATATTTGGGGGTCACAATTACAAAAGGACTACCTAAACTACACAAAGCAAACTACGATAAGATAAATCAGGAGATACAAAAAGACATTGACAGATGGTCCACACTAACGTTAGATTTCAGTTCACGAATCCAAATAATTAGAATGAACATTTTACCAAGGCTTCTATACCTGTACCAATCCCTACCAGTAGAGATCCCGCAATCTCAATTTGTGAGCTGGAATAGAACAATATCAAGGTTTATTTGGGGTGGCAAGAGGCCGAGAATAAGATTGGAAACTCTCCAGCTGCCAAAGGAGGAGGGAGGGATGGGACTTCCAAAACTGGAAGACTACTTTTGTGCGGCCCAATTGAAGTATATAGTAGATTGGTGCAGACCGGATTATACTGCCAGGTGGAAGGAGATGGAAAAACAGTTTGGAGAATACCCAGTACAGAGTATTATAGGAGATGAAGAAACATACAAGGAGATTAAAAACCAAATAGACCCAATCACGAAACTCACACTAAAAACATGGTTTACCCTAATTAAGAAATATAAGATAAGGAAAGACATCAAGTTATTAAAGTGGGTGGCATACGATAGTAATTTTAAACCAAACAGATACGACAAGGGATTCAAACAGTGGACTAACAAGGGAATCACAGCATGGTGTGTTCTGGTGAAAGATGGACAGCTGGGGAGTTTTCAAAATATAAAAAGAAATTACGATTTAGAAAAACATGAATTCTTTAGGTACATTCAACTTAGAGATTATTTTGTGAAAGAGATCAGGATGGACCCCTCCAGAGAAGTGAATGGTGTGATCCAAGTTGTAATAAATGCATACAAAGAAACCAAAGTTAGAACTATATCCAGGTTATATAAGAAAATTATATCAAATAGACATTCAACTAAATACATAAAAGAAAAATGGGAATCAGAATTAAAGATAAAAATCAGTGATGAAGATTGGTTAAATATGTGGAGAATGCATCACACATCCACTAATTCGCGGATCTGGAGGGAGTTCTCTTGGAAAAATCTGATACGTTTTTTTTATTTCACCCAAGGTTAAGAGTAAACAATTAAACAAAAATATACCTTGCTGGAGAGGATGTGGAGCAATGGATGCGGACCACTCGCATGTTTTTTGGAAATGTGATAAACTACTACAATTTTGGAAAATGTTATATGATTCGCTATTGAAAATACTTGGTTATGAGATCCCTATGTCTTGTACAGTACTATATCTATGTAACTTATGTGAAGACAACATACAATCAAAGGACAGATACCTGGTTAAAATATTACTAATAGCCGGTAAAAAAGCTATTACAAGGAAATGGGGAAAGGAAGACCTCCCTACACACGATCAATGGACACAGATTGTAGATGATATCTACACAATGGAAAGGATGACACACCGTCTAAGACTAGAAGAAACTCAACTCGAAGAAAATTGGATGAAATGGACACTATTCAGGACTGAACAGCGACCAGGACCACAGGATTACTGATAAATTGCTAATAGATTAATAAGGCTGTAACTCCCACGTTTATTTGTTTTGGTATTTATCTGTTTTTATGTTGTTTTTTGCATTTATATAAAAGAAAAACTCTTAATAAAAATTAAAGTGAAAAAAAAAAAAAAAAAAGACCATTGAAGCACAACATTACGTATCCACCACAGCTGATATTTGGCGTGCTAATAACAGAAGCTACCTCGGAGTGACTGTGCACTGGATCGATAATGAAAGTTTGAAACGGAAGAAGGTGGCAATAATAATAATAATAATAACTTTATTTATATAGCACTTTTAAAAACAGGGTTTACAAAGTGCTTTGACAAACAAAGCAGAACAAATAAAAGGAACACAGTTAAATTAAAACTCAAAACTTAAAAATTAAAGAGTAAAACGAAGACGACATCACAAAAAGGCGAGTCTATAAAATTGAGTTTTAAGAAGTGATTTAAAAGAGGTTACTGATTCTGCAAGCCTTATCTCCTCAGGTAGGTCGTTCCAAAGCCGAGGGGGAATAACAGCGAAAGCTCGGTAACCTTTAGATTTAAGCCTTGACTTTTGGACCACCAGGAGGCCCCCACCCGAGGATCTAAGGCTGCGAACTGGCTCATATGGGGTCAACATTTCTGTTATATAGCGTGGAGCCAGGCCAAGACGAGCTTTAAAAGTGATCAGTAAAATCTTAAAATCAATTCTAAAACGAACAGGGAGCCAATGGAGAGAAGCTAGAACTGGGGTGATGTGATGTCGTCTGTTAAAACCTGTGAGAAGCCTAGCTGCTGCGTTCTGGACCAGTTGGAGGCGGGAGAGAGACTTTTGATTTATGCCGGAAAGAAGGGAGTTACAGTAGTCTAGTCAGAATGAGACAGTATAGGTTTAATTTTGGAGATGGTTCTGAGTTGGAGGTAGCAGGACTGGACAACTGTTTTAATCTGTTTGTCGAAGGTGAGATCTGAATCAAATATGACTCCCAGATTTCTAGTAGCGGGTTTAATGTTAGTGGAGAGTGGACCAAGGCTATTTGTAATGAGGTTGGTGTCTGTGTTTGGGGGACTGAACAAGATGATTTCTGATTTTGACTTGTTAAGTTGAAGAAAGTTTTGTGCCATCCAACAGTTAATATCATTGAGGCAGTCTAAGACAGCAGCTAGGCTTCTCGGGTCATGCGGTCTCAGCGGAAGGTATATCTGTGTGTCGTCTGCATAGCAATGGAAAGAGATGTTGTGTTGTTGGATGATGTGGCCTAGTGGAAGCATGTAAATAGAAAATAAAATTGGACCTAAAACTGAACCCTGCGGTACACCACAGGTTATTTGAGCTGTAGATGATGTATAATTACCTATGGTGACCGCAAGGTTCTCTCTAAAAGGTAAGAATGAAACCAACTAAGCGCAGTATCCTTGATGCCAACCCAGGTTCTGAGGCGGTCACCTTTTCTAAAACTTTGGATAAAAACTGGAGTCTGGAAATTGGCCTAAAATTGCTAAGAACAGACGGATCAAGGTTTGGTTTCTTTAAAAGAGGTTGGACCACAGCAGGTTTAAAACTAGAAGGAAAAATGCCATTTTCCAGCGAGCTGTTAATAATCAGTAAAATAATGGGCCTAACTGTGTCAATGACATCTTTTAGAAATTTTGTTGGTATAATATCAAGACTGCACGTAGTTGATTTCATCTGGGACATGATTTCAGATAAAACAGGCATAAAAACAGGTGTAAAATTACTAAAATATGTGTGGATGTCCCTACTGACATGTAAGATGCGGTCTGGAGGAGTTATTTTCTGCTTGATATCATTGACCTTGTTGATAAAAAAGTCTAAAAACATCTCACATGTTTCATCAGAGGCGTCGCTAAAATGGCTGGTGGAGGGAGTAATGATGGCGTCTAAGACCTGGAATAAAATTTTGGGGTTGGAGTGATTGGATGAAATGAGATTTGAGAAGAAAGAATTTCTTGCGTCTTTAACTGCTTTTTGGTAAGTGTTGGAGCTACATTTAGTTTACTTTAGTGGTGGTAATTTGTTAATTCATTTGTTTATTATTATTATGATTTGCTCACATTAGTAATATATTTTGCTAATATTATTTTGCTAGTTATTTGTTTAGTTAATTGTTTTGATTTATGTTTAGTTTAATGTGACTAGTCATCTGGGACACCTGGGGGCAGTGGTGAGCACAGGTAAAGGTGTGTGTGAGTATATAGGTAGGAAGTAGGAAGGAGGCCTGTATGCACCTGGGTGGTGGGCACATGGTTTTTTACCAGCGCGAGAGATGCTGAGAAATGTTTGCTCTGCTGGAATCAATAAACCAGCCATCAAATTGAATTTAAGCTTGGACATTATTTCTTGCCTGTGTACATTACCTGCCCAGGGTGCCAGAAGTTGCCGTTTAAGTATTTAATTTAAGTTTAATTTCCTAAGTTTAGTTTTGTTAAGTTTGGTCACAAACGGCCACTACATCAAGTAAAAAACCTGCTCAAGGGTTAAAGAAAGAAGAAGAACTTGGAATTCACTTCGGATATTATTGGGATATCCGACGGAAAAGCACGGATTGTTTTATTCGCCATTCTTGGATTATCTGCTGCCGTGACGGTGAGACAGAGGCCTGCCCCGATCCAAGAAATCTCCAGTTGGTATGTGTACTGCCATAAACGCCGTATAGGAAAACGGTTTCATGAAAAGTTACATGGACTTAAATCTTGGATTGCTTTAACATTAATTGGATTATCGACGCACCAAGTGGCCTTCATTCACAAAAAGAGTGAGCCAGTGTGCGCTTGTGCGCTTGAAGAGGATTTGTTTGTTTGACAAAGTTGTTTCAATAACGTTGCCATCCATTAGCCTCGTTGCCCGATTGCGGATTATTATCAGCAATTAAGTTTGCAACAAAATGACAGACCCAGAGACGGTACCCGATTTGGAAAGGCCAGAATCAAAGCGGTCAATTAAATTGACTTCTAAAGGAATGTGTCTGTACATACAAACTTGCCAAGAAAAACGCACTGCAAAAACTAACCATGCTAAAAAGCTTATGAATAAAATCCGTGCGTTAATGGAATTAAATGAAAATGCCGACGCAGTGAACACTCAGCTCGCTTTGTTCATTAAGTGTTACGACGAAGCACTCTCTATACATGAAACATTTATGGAATTGCCTCTTCCAGAAGATGATCAAATTCTTACCACTAAAACTAAAAACTTTAAGGATAAGATGAAAACATGTCAAGCATTTATTGAAGAGGTGAAAGAGTGGCTGTCTAAAATTGGTCATCCATACTCGCAACCAAAAGAATCTATCGACGTTGATGATGGAATACAACCTGAAGACAGTATTTCTAACGTTTTAAGTGTAAGAGCAAGTGTTGTAAAATCACGCGCTACCGGCATATCAAAGACTTCTGCAACATCTGCGGCGCGCATTAATGCGGAGGCCGAGAGAGCGGCTCTTCTCAAACGCTCCGAAGCTCTAAAAAGGAAACATCACATAGAAGAGCAAGAGGACCGGCTTCGTAGAGAAAAGGAGCAATTGGCGCTTGAAACAGATTTGGCAGCAACAACTGCAAGGCTTCAGGTTTTAGAAATGAACACATCACAGCATGGTTCAAGACGATCTGATGGAATGAACTCTTATTTGGAGAGGAGCAAAGCTCAAAGATCCATCGGTTTAGATCCCCTTGCCACAGTCTTTGTCCCACATGAGAATTATGTTCTTGCTGTACCTGATCCTGTACCAGTTGTTAGGTCAAGACAAGGATTTGCTATGCCAATGAATGGAATGCCGTCTGATTCAGAAGCTCCGTGTCAACAAGTACAGACTGCTTATGGACGTCAAATGGGGCATATATTAAATTCTCCAACTCAAAACAGTAACAACCAAAATGACATGGTGGGCATTATGCAAAAACAAAATGAAATTACTGCACTGTTGATTCAGCAAAATGTATCCTCTGTTCTTCCTCCAAGAAATCTGCCTATTTTTGATGGAGACCCTCTTCAATATAAATCCTTTATTAGAGCCTTTGAAAATGTAGTGGAGAAGAAAACGAATGATCCCAGCGACTGTTTGCACTTCCTTGAACAGTATACTAGGGGGCAGCCAAAGGATCTTGTGCATAGTTGTCAACATCTACCTCCAGATCAAGGCTATCACAGAGCCAAGAGTCTTCTTGCCCAGCACTTTGGAGATGAACACAAAATAGCTTCTGCTTATATGGAAAAAATATTTAACTGGACACCCCTTAAAGGTGAAGATGTAAAAGGATTACAATCATTCTCTCTGTTTCTCCGAGGATGTTCAAACCTAACAGAACAAGTGATGTATATGAGGGAACTGGACTTGCCATCTAACATGCGGAGCATCATTTTAAAACTTCCTTACAAACTAAGAGAAAAATGGAGGAATATTGCATGTGATCTGCAAGAAAGAAGAGGACAGAGAGCTACGTTTATTGATCTTGTTAATTTTATTGAGAGACAAGTAAGAATTGCTTTAGATCCAATTTTTGGAAACATTCAAGATCCTCAATATCCTAATGTCAAGCCCTCCTGTAGCAGCCAGCTACGGCAAAGAAAGAACGGGAGCAGCTACGCTACAAATGTCGCTCCTGTGAGAGAGGAAGGTATGGCACAGTCTGCAGGATATAACACCCCTTCCACTCATTGCTGTCTGTTCTGCCGGCAGAGAAACCATACATTAGGTCAGTGTTCACAGTTAAAAGCCAAAGCACACAGGGACAAGATCAACTTCATTAAGGACAAGGGTATTTGTTTTGGTTGCCTGAAGGTAGGCCATGTAAGCAAGGACTGTAGGAGTCGATTGGATTGCCATGTATGTCACCAGAAACACCCCGGGGTCCTTCATATAGAAAGACAGGATAAAGGCACATCTGTAGAACAAGCCAAACATCCTGTGAGCCTTCCAAGGGATCCAACCGTAACCTCTCAGACGTGTGGCCATATTGGGGCCGGTGTGGAAGATGACTCTATCTTCTCTATTGTTGCAGTAAGGGTGAGAAGCAAACTGACTAATAGGACCATGCAGACATATGCTTTTCTAGATCCTGGCAGCTCCGGCACATTCTGTACAGAGACCATGGCGAAAAGGCTGGATTTGCGAGGTAAGAGGACAAGCATTCGGTTGAGAACAATGGGCCAACAAAAGATTGTGAATGCTCGCGTTTTGTCAGGTCTTGAAGTGTCTGGCATGGGTGTTGAAGATTTCATAGAGCTTCCTGATGTTTTGACTCAAAGAACTATACCTGTGTCTACACTTAATATTCCACGACAAGCAGATATTGATCCATGGCCGTATTTGAAGGATGTAATACTCCATGACATTCATGCAAATGTTGATCTGCTTATTGGAACTGATGCCCCTAAGATTTTAGAGCCATGGGAAGTGATAAATAGCCAAAATGAAGGCCCATACGCTGTCAGAACCAGGGTTGGCTGGGTGGTTAATGGTCCTCTTCGTAGTGGAAGCTGTAGAGGTAAGAGTGGCTATTCTGCTGTAACAACAAACCGCATCTCTGTTGAACACCTGCAGGAAATGCTCGTAAAACAGTATCACCATGACTTCAATGAGAAATCATCAGAAGAGAAGATTGAAATGTCCAGAGAAGATACTAAGTTCATGCATATTGTCAATAGCACAGCAAAACTAATTGGAGGTCATTATTGCATTGACCTGCCATTCAGGAAGGAAAATATAACCCTGCCAGATAATTGCTATATAGCAGAGCAGCGCTTATGTAGCCTGAAAAGAAAGTTTGACAGGAACAGTGTTTTTAAGGAGGAATACACCACATTCCTAAATGAAATAATAACACAGGGGCATGCTGAGCCAGTTCCTCTTGACCAGCTGACACAGAGCAGTGGGAAGACTTGGTATATCCCTCACCACGGGGTGTATCATCCTCAGAAGGGCAAGCTAAGAGTTGTTTTTGATTGTGCAGCCTCATATAAAGGAACATCACTCAATAGTCAGCTTTTGCAAGGGCCCGACCTCACCAACAGCCTCATTGGAGTTTTTGTCCGGTTTAGGCAGAAGCCTATTGCAATAGTGGCTGATATTCAATCTATGTTTCACCAGGTTCATGTCTCAAACAAGCACGTCAACTTTCTCCGCTTCCTCTGGTGGCCAGGTGGTGACACTGCCCAAGCTCCGCAGGAATATCGCATGAAGGTACATCTATTTGGAGCTGCATCATCGCCAAGCTGTGCCAATTATGCCTTGAGGAGAACTGCAGATGACAACGCAGAACACTTCCCTCCAGAGGTTGTGAGTACAGTGAAAAACAACTTTTATGTCGATGATTGCCTCCATTCAATGGCCTCAGAAGAGGAAGCTAGGAAAATGATCCAGGATTTAACTGCACTTTGTCAAAAGGGAGGATTCACTCTGTCAAAGTGGGTCAGCAATAGTCGTGCAGTGTTGCGCTCTGTCAGCGAAGGCCACAGAGCAAAGAATATGATGGAGCTGGACTTGGATGCAGACCAACTTCCTGTGGAACGTACATTAGGACTACAGTGGTACGTTGAGACTGACCAATTTGGATTTAAGGCCTCAGCAAAAGAGCAGCCACAGACGAGAAGAGGAATTCTTTCGGTGGTCAGCTCCCTCTACGACCCATTGGGCTTCCTTGCCCCATTCAGCATGATGGCTAAGATGTTACTGCAGGAACTCTGTAAAAGAAACCTTGGATGGGACGAAGATATTCCCCATGTTCTCGCTAAGCAATGGGCTGGCTGGTTGGAAGGTCTCCACAAGGTGGCAGAGTTCAAGATTGATCGTTGCATTAAGCCTAAGGACTTTGGCAACCCTGTCACTGTACAGCTTCACCACTTCTCTGACGCCAGTGAGGTCGGGTATGGAGCTGTCTCTTACTTAAGACTGGAAAGGGACAATAAGGTGCATGTTGCATTTATGATGGGGAAGGCCAGAGTTGCTCCGTTGAAGCAGACGACAATTCCTCGCTTGGAGCTAACAGCTGCAGTCCTCGCTGTTAGAGTAGACCGCATGCTACAGAAGGAGTTGCAACTCAGGCTGGAAAGGTCAGTTTTCTGGACCGACAGCACAACAGTCCTTAAATACATTTCGAATGAAAGCCGGCGATTCCATACCTTTGTGGCCAACAGAATTGCAATCATCAGAGAGGCAACTGATGTTGACCAGTGGAGATATGTGGGGACAAAGGAAAACCCAGCAGATGAAGCGTCAAGAGGAATGAGTGCAGAAGACCTCCTGAGCAGAAGGAGATGGATGATGGGACCTGATTTCCTCTACAAGTCTAAGGATGAGTGGCCTAAGTTAGATGTAGACCTTCAGGTGATTCCTGGCGCAGATCCTGAGATTAAAAGGGACTTGACAGTGAATGCTGTTGTGAAAGACACAGACAATGCTATGAGCCACCTGATCCATTACTTTTCATCTTGGAGGAAATTGCAAGTAGCCGTAGCTTGGCTTCTTAAGATCAAGGACACTCTCGTGTTATTGGGACATAGGAGAAAGGAACTTCATGTCTCTGCTGACCTCAGTAGGGACACTCCAGACTGCAATCAACAGGTAGAAAGCCAAATGCAGAGCTTTAAGGCTACGCTCAAAGGACAGAGTTTGACGCCTCAAGATGTGACCAGGGCAGAGCTGTCAATCATCCGGTATGTGCAACATCAACGTTTTAAGGATGAAATCACCTTGCTGCAGAGTGGTGTGAAACCCATATCCAAGGATAGTCCACTGTACAGATTGGACCCAGTGATGGATAGTGAGATCCTCAGAGTGGGTGGTCGGTTAGGCAAGGCCGCAATGCCAGTGGAATCCAAGCGTCCTGCTATTCTGTCAAAGGACCTGCATGTATCAACACTAATTCTGCGCCATATTCATCAGCAGATAGGTCATGCTGGAAGAAATTATATGTTGTCCAGTTTAATGCGGAAGTATTGGATTATAAATGCAAACTCTGCTGCCAGAAAGATCATATCAGATTGTGTTGTTTGCAGACGCAACAGAGGAAGACTCCTCGAACAAAAGATGGCAGACTTGCCTGCCGAAAGAGTGTTGCCTGATGAACCCCCTTTCACTCATGTTGGCATTGATTATTTTGGGCCCATTGAAGTTAAAAGAGGCAGAGGTCTTCTCAAAAGATACGGAGTGCTCTTCACCTGCATGACCAGCCGTGCTGTACACTTGGAAGTAGCATACACGTTGGATACAGACTCCTGTATAAATTCAGTGAGAAGGTTCATCTGCCGACGAGGCCCAGTCTCAACTATCAGGTCTGACAATGGAACTAACTTTGTTGGAGCCAGCCGTGAGCTCAAAGAAAGTCTGACTTCTCTGAATCATGATAAAATTCAAAGAGCCTTTCTTCAGGATGGCATAGAATGGAGATTCAACACCCCATTGGCTTCCCATCAAGGTGGTGTTTGGGAGCGCCTGATTCGGTCAGTGAAGAGTGTTCTTACCTCAGTCCTTAAGCAGCAGACCTTGGATGATGAAGGTCTCCAAACAATCTTTTGCGAAGTTGAGGCAATCTTGAATGATAGGCCCATTACAAGGACCTCAGATGATTCAAATGACCTGGAAGCCTTGACGCCGAATCACATTCTGATGTTGAAAGGTAAACCAATTATGCCACCAGGACTGTTTGATAGAAATTGTCTGTACGTCAGAAAAAGATGGAAGCAGATACAGTATATGGCGGAACTTTTCTGGAAGAGGTGGATATCTGAGTATCTGCCATTGATGCAACAGAGACAAAAATGGACATCACTAAGAAGAAATCTCACACCTGGAGATGTTGTTCTTGTGGCAGATGCTACAGCTCCAAGAGGATCTTGGATGATGGGGAAAGTTCTAGATGTCAGATCAGATGTGAAGGGCTTTGTTCGCTCTGTCCGCCTCCAAACGAAGACCAGCATCCTGGAGAGGCCTGTGACGAAGCTGTGCCTGCTGCTGGAGACAGCAGTGTGATCATATTCACTGACTCTCTCTCTCGCTCTCTCTCTCTCTCTCTTTTTCTCTCTATCTTTCTTTATCTTGCAGGTCCGGCAAGAAGACATCTGTGCCTGATATAGTTAGAATACTAACTTAATGTGTAGCTCCGTTTTGACAGTTCAGTAATTGTGATAATCCACAATTAGGGGCCGGAGTTTTGGAGCTACATTTAGTTTACTTTAGTGGTGGTAATTTGTTAATTCATTTGTTTATTATTATTATTATTTGCTCACATTAGTAATATATTTTGCTAATATTATTTTGCTAGTTATTTTTTTAGTTAATTGTTTTGATTTATGTTTAGTTTAATGTGACTAGTCATCTGGGACACCTGGGGGCAGTGGTGAGCACAGGTAAAGGTGTGTGTGAGCATATAGGTAGGAAGTAGGAAGGAGGCCTGTATGCACCTGGGTGGTGGGCACATGGTTTTTTACCAGCGCGAGAGATGCTGAGAAATGTTTGCTCTGCTGGAATCAATAAACCAGCCATCAAATTGAATTTAAGCTTGGACATTATTTATGGCCTGCGTACATTACCTGCCCAGGGTGCCAGAAGTTGCCGTTTAAGTATTTAATTTAAGTTTAATTTCCTAAGTTTAGTTTTGTTAAGTTTGGTCACAAACGGCCACTACAGTAAGTCTTCATAGATTCTTTCCAGATTTCCTAAAAAATGTGCAGTCCTGTTTTCTTCCATTTTCGCTCTTTTCTCCTACAATCTCTCTTTAAATGCTGGGTGAGATCATTTAGCCAGGGCTGTGGACTACTCTTTACTTTCTTATCTTTGTAAGGGGCAATAGAGTCCAGGACAGTCTGGGAGGTATGATTAAAAAGAGAGACAAGCTCTTCAGTGTTAAAATTTGGATTAAAAGCAGTTAAAAAGGCAGAATTAAAAAGCTCAGGAAACTTGCTAGCAGACAAGGAATTAAAAACCCGACGTTGGACTGTTGTGGTGCGTTCAATAGCTACATGAGATAAAACCACACTGAATAAAATTCCTTTGTGATCAGACACACAGATATCCTTTGTCTCAAAGTTTTCAGGGCTGAGACCGGGTCTACGGTAGGAAATGATGGTAGATATAAAAGAAGGCAAACCAGTTCCGGGAGGTGCAGAAGCAGAAGTAGGTGACAGTGACTTAATAGATCCTACCGTGCCGCCGTGTCAGTCTCTCAGAGCGGAGTCCATATTTTCCGATAACATCTGGGATCCCCTCCAGTTTGGGTGGAGGCCGTCCCGCTTCAGAAAGATGGGCCTCGCCCAGAACAGGTCGAAGTTGTTAATGAAGGGGATCCCAGTGGCGGCACAGTAGTCTTTCAGCCAAGTGTGAAATGAAAACAGTCTAGACCATCGTTCTATTCCTCTGTTGTGGGTGGGGATGGGGCCTGAGATGATGATTATTACCAGCGTCCAGGAGTGAGACGAGAAGTGATTGAAAGTCCTGTTTTAAAACCTCTGATTGTCCGGCTCTGATGTCATTTGTCCCAATGTGTATGATGATGGTGCTGATGTTAGAGTACTTTGATAGGATGGTGGGGAGTCTGTGCTTAATGTCCAAGATGCGGACACCGGGAAAGCAGAGGGTCTTGGAGGGTCCAGATGAGGGGTGGAGGCGAATGTCACGAACTATTGAGCTGCCAATGACCAGGGTGGAGGTGGTTGAGTCCACAGGAGAGGGGAGGGGGGCAGGGGGGTCAGAGGGTCTGGGAGGGGAGGGCTGAGATAGGTGGCGAGGGGGAGGCCGGGGTTTTGTAGATCCAGGGGGCCTGAAGGCTTGGGGATGGTGGGATTGGGGGGCATGGGTGAGAGTTGGGGGGCGGGCAGGGTGAGAACAGTCGTCATCTGGGGCCAGGGAGAGAAAGCGGTTTGATAGTTGGAGGGGGGATGATGATATGATGAAGACTGTCCTTCTGACCTTCTTCCCTGGCGCCGAGGTACCTGCTTCCAGGGAAGTCGGGGAGTGGAGTTGGTGGGACTTGGACGGGTTGATGAGCAGGAGAGATGTGGGGGAGCAGCTGTGGTGGCAAGGCGGTCTTGGGGAGCACCATGTGTGGTGTTGGTGGGAGGTGGATCCTGAAGAGGGAGGGTAGCTGCTAAAAGTCCAGGGTGGAGAGGTCCGAGTCCAGGGGAACCAACTAAAACAGTACTGTTAAAATTATCTTGAAGTTTGGATTGTTCCTTCAAAATGGCATTTCGCTCCGTTAAAAGTTTAATTTGTCCTTTTAATTCGATGAGGAGATCCTGAAGGTGGTTGATTTTAGTGCATTTCGAGCAGATGAAAGCACTGTCAGTAAAATCCTCCTCAGGAACCACTAAAAACATGTCGCACAGGTCGCACTTCATTACTTTGGGATTGTCCCTCTCCGGACCAGCCGGAGAGCTGTGCGGCGTCATGGTTAAAAACAGTAAGAATCCGTCGGTAAAAGCGGTGAGTAAAAGAGTTTTAAAACGCTAAAAGAGTTTTAAAACAAACAAACGGCCTGTAGATGATTCAGGGGTCGCCACACTTATGACAAAATTGCTACAGAGATTGAGGACATTTTCTCAGAATATGGCCTTACTAAGGACAAAGTCACTGCATGTGTGACAGATAACGGTAGTAACTTTGTGAAAGCGTTTAAGGAGTATCAGCATGTTGAATCCGAGGAGGAGGTAGAGGAGGTAGAGGAGGGTGAAGGGGAACTGAAGTTTACAGACCTTCACAGTGTGCTTACCACTGATGATGAAGGTGCCCATGTGTACTGCCTCCCCACCATAGATGTGCAGCCCATACACTTAATCTAATTGCAAACAATGAGGTTGACAAATGGCTTTCAACCAATCCAGAATCAAGAGCGGTGTATCGCAGTGCTACAGCCAAATACTCAGCGCTGTGGACAAAGTGCAGCCGCTCCACAGTTGCATCAGAGCGCCTGGAAGAGGTTAGTGGGAAAAAGTTGATTGTCCCCACAGTAACACGGTGGAACTCATTCTTTGATGCCTATGCTCGAATCACAGAAATGCCCCTCACTGACATTAATAATATCTGCACACAGTTTCAGATGAAATGTATGAATGACAGGGAATACCAGTTTCTCAAGGAATTAGAGATGCACCGGATCCAGGTTCCGGATCCGGATCCGACCGGATAATGGCGTTTTTATGGGGTCCGGTTACTGCCGGATACCTAGCGTGGCAACCGGATCCGGACCCGGAAGAACGTGATTACGCGGTTAATGTTTAGAGAAGCCATCCACTACATTGTGTTAGCAGTCCTCGTCGGAAATGGAAGCAGGGAGCCGAAAAAGTGCTGTGTGGCAGTACTTTAAACTGGTAGAGGGAGATTCAAGTCATGCGATATGCACGCTTTGCTGTCAAAGTTTGTCTCGAGGTAAAAACGTTAAAGTGTACTCAACATCTCCGCTGTTTTACTGCATTATAATGTACAAGCTGATGATCGGAGTAGGATCCGGATCCGGTTCCGGATCCGGCAGGATCTTAAGCAGTGGATCCGGTATCCGGCAGGATCCTAAAAATCAGGATCCGGTGCATCTCTACAAGGAATACTGTATGATCATGAAGCCCTTCACAGTCGCACTGGACATCCTACAGGGTGAGGACACTTGTTTTTATGGGACGCTTCAACCAACACTAGAGGTTCTGATGGCCAAAACCATAGCAATGAAAAATGGTCTATCGCCAATGACTACTGGGTTGCCTGAGCTTATTGTGGGATCAATCAAAACTCGATTTGCTACAACAATTGATTCCAAGGCTGCGCTGCTAGCTTCCGTCTCACTGCCCAAGTTTAAGCAGCGCTGGGTAAAAGAGGAAACCAAAAGAGACCACATCACTTTCCTCCTAACAACAGAGTGCCGTTTCCTAACAACAGATGAGCCTGCATCCCTGATGCCCAATGCCGCTCAGCCTGCTGCTGCCGCCCCAAGTGAGGAGGACTTTTTCTCCTTTGATGAACATGTCAATGTCTTGGCTGATGCACCCATGTCGGTTGAAACAGAGATAACATCTTACTTGAATTCTGCCCCTGTAATGGAAAGCCTCCATCTGTTTCCAAGAATAAAAAAAATCGCACTTCGTTATAATGCACCTACACCATCCAGCGCACCAGTAGAAAGACTTTTCAGTCTCGGGAGTCTTGTGCTCACCCCAAAACGCAACCGTCTTGGTGATGGACGCTTTCAGCGCCTTCTCCTGATGCGCTTCAACAGACATTTCAGTGAAGTAGGTGGTGCTTGTGGAATAGGTTATCTCCCCACTATAGAACCTTAAGCAGGCTATACAGGTCAATTTTACCAGCCTTGTTTATCTGCATGCCACCTCTGTTTGTATATTTGGCGGTAACAGGTTTTTCTGTGTAGCCGAGCTTACTTTTTTGTGTTAAGTCTGAAATTATTGAGCTGTGTTTCCTATGAAGGCCAATAAGCCTAAGCGTTTTAAATTAATTTAAGGCACTTTGATTTCGTTATTTGTAATCTTGAAAGATGTGGTTATCCCCACAGAGCCAATAGCCATAGGTCTACCTATCAGCTATATTGTATGTTCCCATTTCCATTGTACCAGCCTTGTTTGGCTGCATGCTACCTCTGTTCTACCTTTGAAGTTTGACTGAATACATCTGAGCTGTATTTTATGAGTTCCAGTAGACCTAAGCACTTTAATTTCATTAAAAGCACTTCCATTTTTTGTCATTAGCCCCATATATAGCTAATAGTCATAGTCTAGCTGTAAGTGATCTAAATTTTACCAGCTTTTATTTGGTAGCCTATTTTTTAGCCACTGGAAAATAGTAAGTAAGTAATTTTTTTTTCCAAGCTGGTTTTATATTTAAGTTTAGCCATAATTATGTTAATTTTTGTGAAGTTACTGTGCATTAATGCATGCCAGCTCTTGTCATGTCTTTAGGCTTTAGGTTATAATATAGTGGGCTCTCTATTGAGTAGGCCTAAAGTTACTGTATTTCTAATAAAATTTACCAGACTTTGACCTTTTGTCTGTTTTTAACTAAAATCTGGCTATGATTGTTCCTTGTATTGCATTATGAACCATCACTGCACCTATTACATTCTTCTGTTGTTAGCCCTAAGCCTAGCTCAGCCCTGCACTGGATGTGTAATGAGTTGCATGGAGCATAATAACATACATTTAGAATAAGTATATATATTTCCAGTTATTTTGGTGAAAGTAACTTAAAAGTAATGTAGTAGTAGTGTAATGCCTTACAATTCAGAGACAGTAACAAATTACTTTGAAATGACAGTAACAAGTAATACATATTGTATTACGTTTTTGAAGTAACACTGGACACCGCGGGACAAATACAAATACCGTTACACCCCTAGGGCTAACACAACTGCATGAAGGACATGTGCACATGTGTGGTGGTTTGGACTCAGCCAGCAGGTGAAAGAAATGGTGCTCAATTGCAGGACATGTATACTAGAGCGACAAAATCACAAAGAGCCACTCATGCCATCAGAACGCCCTGATAGACCATGGCAAAGCTGGGGGCGGACCTGTTTGCCCTGGGAGGCAAGGAATATCTGCTAGTGGTCGATTATTTCTCCAGGTATGTTGAGACTGGGCAGTTATTTCACACCAGGTTTACTGATGTCATTGTGCATCTAAAGTCAATATGCCCGCCATGGTAGTCCATAAGTACTGTTTTCGGATAATGGACCACAGTTGTCTGGACAAATCTTCACTTCCTTTGCAGCTTCATATGGGTTCAAACACATTACCAGCAGCCCAAGGTTTCCACAGAGTAATTCGGAAGCAGAACGGGCAGTCCAGACGATGAAAAATCTGAAAAAGGCAGTGGACCCGTATCTGGCTCTACTCACCTATAGATCCACACCTCTCCAGAATGGTTACAGCCCTGATCAGCTTCTCATGGGATGACATCTTCGCACCATGGTGCCAACTTTTCCCTCTCAGCCGAACCCTAGACTGCCTGACAGTATCACCATCTCATGGCAGGAAAAGAAGAAGAGGATGTCAGATGCTGCAAACTACAACAAGCATCACTGTACCAAACCTCTTAGTGTCTTGTTACCACTCGACTCCAAGGTCTTACATGGTGGATCTACCTCAGGGGGTGGTGAGACGCAACCGCCAGCATCTGATACCTTTACATACGGACAGACTTAAATTCTGAATTTGAAAAAAAAGAGCTAATGTTACATGGCGTAAAGAAAAGGCTACGAGAGTAATATGAGTACTGTTTGTGGATATCAATGATGTTTTAGTTTGGGTTTTAATTTTGAACGCTTGAATCAAAATTGAAAATTAAAGTTAATTGTTAAGAATTGAAGACAAAACAATTGCTTAAATATTTTAAATGTATAATTACTTAAGGGTTATGTTAACACTGTTCATTCTGTACTTTCAGATTTTAGATAGGAACAGACCTTACAACAAAGGAGGCAGAATAATCCTCTACGGTCTGATGAGACAAAGGTAGTCTACCCTTTGTTCTCTAGAAAGGGGAGATGTGGTATTTGGGTTTGTTGAATGCCGGTCCTTATAAGTTCATATGTTAGACAATACAATGCTTTAAACAGTGTGGACTAAGAGCCCCCAGGTGGAGATGTCTGGTTATGTGGATTGTTTTTAGAGAGGAGAGTAAGTATCACTCGGTTAGGTGGGCTGGCGAATAATAAACAAAGTTCCACGTTAGTCAAGAGATGTCTCACGCGCTTATTCTTTTCTGAAAACACAACATTAGTAAACCTAAAGATCTGTTTAGCACATCAATACCATTTATTAAGGCTCTGATGCGATTGATTTAAATTTGTCTGGCAGCATATTGTGCCAGCTAAACTTTTCCAAATAGACTGCAACAAAATCCCAGTGTTTATTTGCAGATAATATGTTGAAAAGAACCTCAAAAAGAAGCCAAACAGTTATTATGAAAAATACATATGTAATTTCTGGGTAGCTGATGAAAGAGCTTTAAGTTGATTCATTGTTTTGGAGCAAAGTTTCTGGGTGGATTAACTGTACTACAGCAAACGTTATAATGATAACAGCAAGAGATATGCTGCTCTGGTTGCATCCAAGCGTCCCTACAGAGTTGAGCTCACTGACACAGCACCAAAGTTCAGTCTGCTGCTAAACTGGGTCTTGTGTAACTGTTGTCAGTCATGGAGCTGTGGGCCTTGGCCTTATCAGACCCTCTTATCCTTCTTTTTTTGTGTTTGTTTGTGCTACCTCAATTAACTAGCCCCTCATGGTCCCCCTATTTGTTTTGTTTACCCAATAGATACAGTGTGGATTAGATTATTGTACACCAAACACTAAAGAAACTGAACAGATATCACATTACTCACTTTTAGTTTAATCATAAAACATTTCTTATTTGCACACAAATCTACAAATCCACACAATAGTGAATCTTGAAAGTCAAGAAAACGCGACAGCGGTTGTGGGTTCCTTTCTTGCTGTCTCTGCAGTGAGGCATTCTCCAGTTTGTCGCATAGTTAAGTGTAGTCTCTTCAGCCCACAAATCAAAATCATCAATAATGCTTTTAAATCAGTTAGAAAGTAAAAACCCTCCTAGAACAGTCACTCAATTTAAAATTGTAGACTGTTTTACATATCTAGGAATTCAAATTGTCCCACAACTCAAACATATTGTAGCCAGTAATTATGATCCATTACTACAAGAAATCTCAAAATTATTGGAAAGGTGGACACCCTTACCCATGTCACTAATAGGAAAAATAAATGTCCTTAAAATGAATATAATGCCCAAATTGTTGTATTTGTTTCAAAACCTTCCACTTCCTCCTCCAAGCAACCTGTTCACTCAGCTTAAAAGACTGTTTGTTAGATTCTTGTGGAATAATAGGCGCCCCCGGACGCGACTATCACTACTGTACTTACCTTATGATAGGGGGGGACTCAAGTGTCCCTGCCCTCTCTGGTACTATTGGGCGGCACAATTAAGAACGATCATGTTTTACTATGCAGAAAGAGATGTTCCTCTCTGGAAAGGAATGGAAGAACTACAGCTAGATCTGCCCCTTCCAGTATACCTGTACTCAGCGAACACTAAAATCCTCAAAAGGAACACAAAAAACCCTATTGTGAAAAACATGATTGTAGTGTGGCATCAAGTTAAAAAATATCTGAGAGATACGCCCCCCCTCTCTATTTTCAGCCCGATATGGGGTAATTACTCCTTTCCTCCAGGTAAATCAGATGGGGGGTTTAAATCTTGGGCTACTAAAGGACTGACAAAAATAGGAGACCTTTACGACTCACAAAAAGTGCTGATGTCATTTGGAGAAATAGCTGATAAATTTAATATAACCCGTAACCATTTTTTTAAATACCTACAGTTGAGGAATTTCATTAGAACACACCAAAGCCAAACCTTAAGCTGCCCGGAAGAGTCTACAGTAGAAAGATTAATGAATATGGATTGCCTAGGGAGGGGTCTAATATCCAAAATATATAAATGTCTAATAGATGGAAGTACAGAAACATCAGCAGGGCGGCTGAAAGCGTGGAGAGAAGATCTACAGGAGGACATCTCAATAGAAAAGTGGGGCGAGGCATGCGCTCGAGCACAGTCAAGAACTACTAACACACGCTTGAAAATATTACAATACAACTGGTTGATGCGAACATATATTACTCCAGAAAAACTTCACAAATATAACAGTGCTATACCCGATATCTGTGTTAAATGTGAGAAGGAAAAGGGTACATTTTTTCACTGTATCTGGCAATGTATAAAAATACAAAAGTTTTGGCAAGAAATAAAACAGTGTATTCAAAATATTTTACAAATTCGAATACCCTTAGTTCCACATTTGTTTATATTAGGTCTATATCCAGATAATTTGAAGCTTAAAAAACATCAACGAATATTTGTAGATTTAAGTGTATTAATGGCTAAGAGAGTAATAGCCCTCACATGGAAAAGCACCTGTAGCCCAAGTGTGAAGAGGTGGTTGTCTGAACTGTCTTCAACTCTCCCTTTAGAGAAAATTACGTATACAGTAAAACACCAACAACATAACTTCCACCAGATCTGGGACCCCTTTATCAGCTATTTATCGAGGACTGATTTGTCTCATGTGGTGGAAGCGTCTGGGGACATGTAAACAGTAGTGCTTTGCAGTGTTTAATCTCATAGAAATGTTTGTTTTAATACTATCTATTTTTTCTTATACGCACTAACATAATTTCCAACCAGAAACTTGAAAGCCTGTTAAGACCGGGGGCGGGGTGTTGACATGTTTGTTCTTAACATGTAATTGTAATTCTTTGTATTTTTTAAATTTTTTTTGTATTTCTTTGATATGATGTGAAAACAATAAAAAGAATGTTGGTAAAAAAAAAACACATTAATGTTTATATTGGCACTGACATCATTAGACTTTTAGGCCTTGTAAAAGTTGAATGTATCTAATTACTATTTTGTCCCCTGTGTTTTTCCACCCAGTATATGATGCACTGTTGACCAGATGTTTTTGCAAACTCCCTTATAAATATAGCACAATACAATTACACTTACTTTTCTTTTGACAGCTCAAAGTGCACAATCGCATCTGTCACATCCACTGCATGGAAAGGGTTTGATGGACTGGAGATTGGATGGAGGCAAGAAAGTGCGCAGTCTCAGCTCTAGGTAATAAAATCATGTGTTAAAACTGCGCATATTCACCAAGTATATGGTTGAACATTTAAGAATCTTATGCGTGTTTCAAGTAACAGTTTAGCTCAGCTGAAAGGTTTTTAAGTTTTTATATAAGTTGTTATTTTGTTATACTCGTTTTAGAGCTGATTCTCTAGAATCTAGAAAGACTTAATGTCTCCATCTCATTCTGAGGGTCTCTGCAGTGTCAGAGACTTGAAGTTTATTATCCTCAAACTGTATCTATATTTCAGGATAAATACCACCTATACAAAAGTCATTATTCTCTATTTTGTTCTTTTTGTTCTATTTTGCGAGGTGGTTAGTACTGATGCCTCACAGCGAGAACGTCATTAGGTTAATTGGTGATTCTAAATTGACCGTAGGTGTGCATGTGAGTGTGAATGGTTGTCCGTCTCTCTGTGTTAGCCCTGCAAAGTATTCCCAAAATCAGTCATCAACCACAATCAATCATATCAGGCACTCAGACTGTTATGGTATTTAAGATCAATTTTATTCAGAATGGGTGTGAGTGGAAATATAAGAGTTCATATTTTTGAATAAAAAAAAAAAATACCACCAATAAATTTACAAAGCCCACCACAAAGCTCTTTCATCAGCTAACCAGAAATTCCAAAGTCAGTTTTATTACACCAGCCTGGAATCTGGATATGGTGAATACGTAGGTGTGAAAAATGTAAACTTTCCAAGATTTTGACCAGGTGTAGCAGCTGTGGAAGGAGGTTTGTGGGGCTTTTATGAGACATACAGCATCTACCATGTGGATTATGTTGTTTTTTCAGCCTACAGAGAAAGTTTGGCTGTTGGCTGTCATTTGGACAGTTTATTGCTTGTCATCAGGGGGAGGGAGTTTCTCCAGTGTGGGCTCCACGCCCCAGATTTCTCGAGCGTACTGGGCAATGGTGCGATCACTAGAGAACTTGCCACATCCAGCGATGTTGTAGATCACCTTCTTGGTCCATTCCTTGGGGTTCTGATGTGAAGATAAAAATGATTGACAAATGAGCAACACAATCTGTAAAATGATTCACTCAATTCACATAATATCATCATACTATGAATGAATGAAAAACCTTTAATAACCAAATTATTTTTAATGAACATACCTTGTAAAGAGCGTTGACTTTCTCTTGGCATTTAATGTAGTCTTCATAGTCAGCAAAGACCTTAAATCTTTGCAGATAACAGTGTGATTAACTAAATGATAATAGACATAGTAACCTGATAAATTGTACTGTGTATATGCATATTTGTATACGTGCTGATTATTGATTTGCATACAGGAGACTGCAACTTTACTTGTTTACACCAGAATGCAAGTTTATAGCAATTCATATTTGTATGTGTGCGTGCATGTCTGCCCCTCAGGCTGCTAATGTCAGATGTGTCTCTACCTGTCATGATGCATCAACATGTTGACAATTTCCTTAAACAGGTCAGGCTGCTTTGGGCTAAAGAAGCCTCCAGCAATCTGGTCGATAGCCTGTTTCAGCTCAGGCAGGCGGTTGTAGTACTCTTCAGCATGATATCTAAGCAGGGCAGAAAATAACACTCAGAAAAACAGAAGCTTGTCGCTGTAGTAACTGGCTCATTCATAAGGGAGTAGTAGTCAATGCCCATGCAGAAATAGCAGGTTCCCCAAGGCCACACCTTTTATTGTGGAAAACCTCAACTTATGTGGACATAAGCATTTGAGTCTGGGAGCATCAGCGGCCATAGTGCAAGAAAGAAATCATTACAAAACCTGTGCAAGACTGCAGAGCTGTTGGACTGTCAGAGCAAATGGAGCTCACTGCAATGATGTTAAAAAGTCTTGACAGTTGGCCTATCTTGGAGGTATTTCCCCAAATGGATCTGATAACTGGTAACACAGTGTGTCTTTTGTGCAAAGATATTTCGCACAGTAGTGGCACAAATAAAAAGACAAGAATGGAGCCTTTTTTCTGCCTCTGCTCAATTGTATATTTTGGCCTATGGGATTATGCCAAGGTCACATTATTTTTTAGCTCAGAGGAAAACATTTTGTGAGTTATATGCAAAAGAAAAAAAGAAAAAACGTTTGGTGGTGAAAATATTTGATTGGATACAGAATTAAGCATGTATGAAATGAGGTACACAAAACTAGGATCCCTCTTTTACCCTTTTTTGTCAAGTGCATCAACATCGTCCACTCTCATGCCAAAGATGAAGAAGTTCTCTTCACCAGCCTCCTCGGCCATCTCAACGTTGGCTCCATCCATGGTGCCAATGGTCAGAGCTCCATTCAACATGAACTTCATGTTGCCAGTGCCAGAGGCCTCAGTGCCAGCTGTGGAAATCTGCTCTGACAGGTCAGCTGCGGGGATGACTGGAAGACAACAGCAGAGGGTTGATGACCCAAACAAGCATTTTGTGTTTTACACTGCACAATGATTTGTCAATTACTTTTCTCTGCCAGGGTGACTCTGTAGTTCTCCAAAAAGATGACTTTCAGACGATCTCCAACCACAGGGTCGTTGTTGACCACCTCACCAATAGCTGTGATGAGACGGATAATCATCTTGGCAGTGTGATAACCAGGAGCAGCCTGCAAGAAAGGCACAGTTAGACCTGTAACATTAAATGTATTAAACTCTTTCCTGTTCCAATAAAATACAAACCTTTCCTCCAATCATTATAGTTCTTGGCGTCCACTGCTTGTTGGGTTCTTTCTTGATGCCTGGCAGAGATGTCAAGATTTTACAAAACTCAGATGTGCACTAAAAATCCTGTTCAGCTTCTTATACACTATGTGTATAGATCTAAAATAACAGTACTTGAATAAAACTTCTGAGGCTTTGATGAGTACTTACGGTTGTAGTAGGTGATGATGTGCAGACAGTTGAGGAGCTGTCTCTTGTATTCATGGATTCTTTTGACTTGAATGTCGAACATGGAGACAGGGTTGATCTTCACCTTGTAGTGCTCCTCCAGATGCACAGAAAACTTCATTTTGTTTTCCTACAAGATCAAAACAATGATTTAGAATTTAAATTTACATGTGTTTTTGGTATACCGATGTGAATGAATAAAATCAGCTACAAGAGAAAAGGGCCCAAAAAACATATGCAAGTGTCAAAGAAAATTTCCTCTGAAACTTTCAATGAAATGTCACAGCACTTCTTCACACTGATTACTGGCTGTCAGGCTCAGGGAGGGGTGTGGGCCACAGATGTATTAGCTTTAATTGCTTGCCAATTACAGAGAGAGACTCAGGCGTAATAAAAGAGCAGCATGATTGAAATGTAGAAAGGAGAGACGTCAAGGTGGCTCCTGGAAATGGAGGGGAAACATCTTTGTTTTTGAATCCAAGGACTATCCGTTTTGCTATAAAATGTTGTCTTTGTCAAAACTAAATGATCTGAGACCACAGTTGGAAATGTTAGTGGTTTGACCACAAATGCTGAAGGACTGACTAGGTGGCCCAAAGGCCTAGTCCACAGATGTTCTGACGATTTGTGCAACCTCATCAAAAAATAAATAAATAAATAAATAAATAAATCTACGGTAGCATAAATCAATAGCAGAGTCTAACTCCTAACCCCTAATGCTAACCCAAGAGAACAGCTAGGTAACACATCTCAATAGGTTGCACAAATAGACAGAATGATGGCTTCTGAATGTCATGTGGGACGGAAGTCTTGGAACACAGTGCCTAAGGCCCTGTGGTAAATCCCCTCACACAAGGCTGACAGCCACACAGCACCCATCTCTATCCTGGTGCTATTATGCAAAGTACTGCTCTGTGTAAGCCCCAAGGACGTCAGCCATCTAAGCTTGGGGGTATTCACAAAATGACATTTTTCCAGACTTGAGTGGTAAACCTGAGAGTCAGTTGACTTCTGGTGCAGTGGTAGCAGTACAAGCATGTACTGTAAACTGAGGTGCAATATACAGTCTGTAATCCGCAGGAACAGGTTGCTTAAGTGTGTATATGTGTAAATGCGTGCCACTTTTTCCTAGGACTTTAGCTAGTGGCAATAGGATTTTTATATGAAAAATTACAATTATATGTTTATCTGCTTTTCTTCTAAACTGACAAATTAATTTAACACCAAATAATAGATCACTCACCTGTTTAACTTTGGCAATATCACGAATTAAAGCCTCATCATTCACATACTTGCGGAGACCCTGAAGCTGATCAAGGTCACGGATGAACTCCTCACCAATTTTCTGATCAACAAAAAATGAGACAATGTGAATAATGTATCATCATCCACTGTGAAGTGTAACTCAAATATTAGCTACATGCTGTAAGTGTTTCTGAAACGCGCCTAACCTCTGCAATGACCTCAGCCAGCCCGGGGTTGCACATAACAAGCCAGCGGCGAGGAGTAATCCCGTTGGTCTTGTTTTGGAACTTATGCGGGTCCATCTCATAGAAGTCCTTGAAACTGCAAGCAGAGGGGAAGGATCACATATATGAGAAACAGACAGATGATGTGCAGCCCATTAAATGACACAGATCTGGGATTTGGGGACATACACAGTAGCTTTGAGGATGTCAGAGTGTATCTGGGCTACGCCGTTAACAGCATGGGAGCCCACAATGCACAGATGGGCCATGTTGATCCTTTTCTGTCCACCTTCCTCAATGAGGGACATGCGGCAAACACGACCATTATCACCAGGAAACCTAGCAGCAACGTTCTGCAGAATTAAAGACAAGATAAAATTTAATTCATGCATTTCATACTTTATCTTGCATTCTCAGATTTTAGTCATCATACATATCACAAAGTGGAGTGTATTATTGTGCAGATATGGTTGAGCTACAGCTCCTAAAATGGGCCCACCGCTTCATGTCAGAAATTTTTTCCTTCCATTCAGCAGTAATGTAGAAGTCCAGTTCTCACAGATGTTGCAATTAAAAGCCAGTCAGCACCATTTTGTTCTTTGACATTTACATTACATGCTTTACATCCTCATGTCAATCTGCAAAGTCTGTCCTTGCATTTAATAGTTAGTGCAGCAAATATTGTATTTTTAAATATTGTAAAAAAAAGTTTATAATTTAATATTATCTTCAAATCTTAATCTTAATCCCCCCCCAGTATAACAGTACAGAGAAATATTCTATTCTAGTATTTGTTGGCATTTCACCACAGAGAACCCTGTGTTATATATAGCAAGGAGCCGTAAAAACCTGTTTTATGCAACACGTTGTAGAAATTATAACATGTTGCAAAGTGCAGTACTGACCTCCAGGTGGCGACGATTGATCTCATAGACTATTTCCAGGTGACGGGGCAGCAGATGAGCAAACAGGTCCACTGGCCAGCGCTCGAGAGCTTCAGGAAGGACTGTGTGATTGGTGTAGGCACATGTGCGCACACAGATGTCCCAGGCCTAAAAATCCGCAGATGAAAAAAAAAAAAAGATTCAGAATAGAGAGAAATAAAAACAATTCCATCCTTGTCCCTGGAAGGTCCACCAATACCATGAAGACCTTGAAAGGTATCAGAAAATAACTGCATAAACAGTGTTGCTCTTCCTCACCTTATCCCAGTCAAGCTTCTCTTCATCAACCAGAACCCTCATCAGCTCAGGAATAGCCATGGCTGGGTGAGTATCATTCAGCTGGATAGCAACCTGGATATGCAGAGCATCAGCAAAAGTCAATGCAGATTTCGATTTTGCCATAAAGTACTTTATAGATCATTTCAACTATTCTACTGAGGTACAATAAAAAATAACCTACAACCTGTTCAACACACTGACAGAGACAATTAAATTAAGACCCAGAGAGAATATCAGAGAGATTTTTTGTTGTGTTTTTCACTTCACCTTGTCAGGCAGTTTGCTGAAGTCTGTGCGAGCAATCTCCCTGGAGCCAAACTTAGAGACTTTGAAACGACGGATGATGTCTTGCAGGGTGGCAGACACCACAAAGTATTCCTGCTTCAGACGGAGCTCCTTTCCTTCAAAGAACTGAGGGTAAAGAGACACATTTGTTACTTTCTGCTCTGCAGGCAAACATGATGAGATATTTTGCTTATTAAATGTGGCCTTTTGCATTTGAG
>NC_140350.1:1048482-1406621 GCF_963514085.1 Chelon labrosus | reverse complement strand
GAGGTCAAGACTGGAAAAGTGGTTCAGATAGTTGTGTAAAATAATAATGAATACAACTGACAGAGCCATATCACTGTACTGTAAGTACCCAGATCTTATCTGATTCACTCTTTTTTCCAAGAATGTATATTATCATTGTGGAAAAATAACTCTTCTGGTTGTAATAGGAACTTTGCAGTATGTGATCTTTACACAAAAGCTATGCACTGAGCTTGGATGTCCTTCCTGCCTCTGCTTTCTGGTGAGACCTTTAAGTGACTTACCTTTGACCTTTTAGTCTGGAGCACCAGAGCAAGGTGTCAGATGGTTTCTGAGTTAGTGGTTGTGGCTCATCAACATCTGAACAAACATTTTAAGCAAACTAGTATATTGTGAGTTTTACATATTTCCCTACTGAGATTAATGCTTTGGTAACTGACAGAACTCTAACCATGCAAAGCAAGCTAAGGTGTGAGCCTACCTTTTTATTCTGCTGTTATTAATGATCTCACAAGGAACATTTTTTTAAGCAAATGGAATGTGAAGCCAAGTTTTACTCCGCTGCTGAACCCCCTATTTTAATTACACGTGGTTTTGTGTGACATTTTCAAGCAATAATGCAGTACTGCTTTATTCCAGTGATGCTGGCTTCATATTGTTCTACTGAGGTTCTTTTACAAGCTGTTGCTTAATGACACCGGAGTTGCTGCGATACGGCTTCAGTGCTTTTATATGAACTCAGATGCCCTTGGAGGCATGTGCTCATATGACACAAGTAAAGGGCTGTGAGCTTTATGGTCAGACAGAAAGGGAACAGAAGGTTGTGGAGAGGTTTAATGTTTCAACACACTACAAACACGGCAGTGCTAAGAACCCCCTGTGAAGTTTAAATGTCATGACTTGGCATTACACTGACATAGGGCAGTACAGCTGAATAACATAAAGCTTAATGCAGGAGGAAGTTTTCAGATTCTTAAAATCCCCAGTGCAATCATGTGAAATTGGTAAACAGTGTCACAATGTTGTCAAGTTCAAAAGAAGAATGCTCATTATATGGAAAATCTGGTTGAGGTGCAGCTTAAAAGTGTAAATACATTTATTTTCTAATGTCAGTTTTCTTTTTAAATATTGGTAAATGTTGCCTCTTTAAGTTTGAGCAGATACTTGATTAAACTGAGTAAATAGATATGTTACATCACTGTTTACTTTAAAATATATTCTCTAAATATCCCGAGGGTTTGAAGCAGCAAATATAGAAGCCAGTATTTCCTTTATACTTGGTTACCCATATTACCTACAACCACTAAACTGTTAACCACTGTTACCAACGTAGCCATTATAATAAAAACATTCATTTATCAATTCCTCTTACACCAATATATTTTGTTTGACAAGATATATTCAGTCTGACTTGTGTATAAATTGCATGTGTGTGATGCTGCTGTGACTAGCACTTACTTTGGGATCTTTCTCATAGTAGTGCTGCTGGGTTCTGATCCACCTGCCAATCAAGTGGTCCCGCACCGTGTGAGCAAGAGCAAAGTAGTAATCCCTTCTGGTTGCCACATTTCTGTCCTTGACCAGGGTAAAGTGGAGGTGTCTGTTGAAGTTTTGCTTCAGTTCAGAGACGTTTTCAACACCGGCGAGGCCTCGCACGGAAATCTGTTTCCTTCTATCGTGGTCAGACAGGGGTTTAGACATGGTGGCGCGAGTTGTAGCAGCTAAGGGCTCTGGAAGAATGTAAACAGTACGACAGCAGGTACACAGCACCAGGCCCAGATACACACCAAGAGAGGCACCGGCAACACAGGCTCATGTTCAGCATTTTAAAGACACAGCTATGAATATTAAGCAGAGGGTGGACCAGACTGCATGTAGTAGGTAAAGGGTGGAGCGTATGCTGAATACTGGAGATGTAACTTTTAGATTATATCACTGGTACATAACTAAGGGGACCATTTGGGATATCTCAGATACGACTGGCATTATAACACTTCTGAGAGGATGATCACATAGTTTACAGTATACTATTTATATATGTTTGGATACATTCTGCAATGGCAAAGTCAGACCCTTGATCTCAACCTGATCGGGCTGCATTTCACTTAAATGTACAACTAAAGACAGAAAGGCCCATGAGAAAACAACTGAAAACAGCTGGAGTAAAGCCCTGGCAAAGCATCACGGTGGAGGAAACTCATTTTTTGTTGATCTCCATAGGACTTCAGGCCATCACTGTCTGAAAAGGGTTCTTGACTAAGTATTTATTTATGAATTGTAAATCACAGCTGAGCCCCTGGAAATAGGGGACCCTGTGTAGAAATAGTTGTAAATCCTACTTTCTTTGAGGAATGATATGAATACCCTCAAATTTCAGCTGACAGTCTGCACTTTAAACCAATTTTCACTGGCTAGCTGTAACTTGAAAATGTTTTGCTAAATAACCAAAAAAGAGACATGTCTGTAGCCAAACATACTGTATATTAACCAGACTATTTTACTGCTCTGTATAAAGTCCTGTATTACAATCCAGAAGAAACACTATGGGGATCATATCTGGCAGCCAAAGTGGTTAACTTGTCTTGTTCGTTCCTCATAGTTGCCAGAATTGCTTGGCTACCAGATGTTTTATACTGTATGTGTAACACACAGTATAAATCCTCTTGTATAAAGGGCAGTTACAGAATCATATTTTGATTTAATTATTGACACCGGATCGTACGGATCGACCGCATTTGTACCTTGGCTCTCTCTCTGAATCCCAAACAGCAGTTCTGCAATGTTTAACATTTTCCTGCTACTGTATCAGTTCACCACAACGTACTGTAGTGGTACTGTAAGCTGGTATATACCAGTAATCCACTCTTTATGTGGAGATCACATCTGTTTGAGAGCCTGGAGCAATAACAGACAGGCGAAACAACTAAAACCCACTCTATTTTCAGTTATCACTCTAGTGAGCTGCACTATCATGAAGGCTTGACCTTCTATAAATAGTAAGTCTGACCCAGTCCCAAAGGCCATGATATTTGAAAGGCATATCTAGTTAATGTCAGCAAGAGCCGGCAGACAACACTAGTATATTACTATCAGTCGGACTTCAGCATAAGGGAGAAGGCAGTGTTTGCTGAGCTGTTCTCAGTGGGAGGCAGTACTGCATAATTATCATTATCTTGTTAAAGGGGGCTTCTGTCTGTGGACTGAAATTGGTTAAAAGAGGTTTGAAAGAGTGATTCTCATTTTAGTGTCAAAATGCACTGGATTGCACTTCACTTTTGGATAAATGTTGACAGGAAAAATATTGGGGATAATAACATATTGTCCTTCTAACTGCTCCCCACTCTGTCACATGATTGGACACAATGCAAAAAAAAAAAAAAAAAAAAAAAAAAGATGTTGTCAAACACTACAGCAGCTGTACAGCAGCCTAATTGAAATCAAATTGCAGGTGGTAGCTGAAGTGTTTGACAGTGCCTCATGGATATGTTTTTGCATTATTGAAAGAATGTAAGGACTGAAATGCAATATAAATTGTTGTCTATACCCTTTCCTGTTACATTTCTTTTAATATTCCAGTGTGCCAATGACCCCCAGAACATCACACAACAGATGACAGAGATTCAAGCTGGCGTGCCCCTGATTTGTCCATTATGATGAGCAAATTATGTCCTTACATGTCTACTGGCTGTTCTGTCAAATGGTACATCAAGCATTTCAAGACCAAACTGAATGAATGCCTGTTGGAGACCGAAACAAAAAACAACAAATCATTATTCTTGATGTGAAGGCAAATTTTCAACAACAAATGCATTTGTTGTAACAGTCTATTCACTGAACCAGGTCCATATGCCAGAACAACGTGAGAATCTTTTCAAATAATGTCTATTTTCTGAAAATCCGCCGTCCTGCCAGTCTTTTCAGGAGTTAATTGTGAGCTCTCCATCATACAATCAGGAAGACACAGTGAAGTTTAATTCATATAAATTGTATTCCATAGGAAATAAGGTCAGTTAACGATGATGTAATGAAGGCCCTGATTGGCTAACCATAACCACAGCTATTAAAATGCGCCCGGTGTTTATCAGACAGTTGAGTGTTCAGACAAAAATAGATTGTAACTGTCAATGGACTTTTGCAAACAGTTTTATGTGGTAACATAAAACTAAAAATATATTTTGCATAAAATTATCTAGACCATTCATGTATGTTGCTGAAATGTATGCATTTAATAAAACTTGCTCACTTTACTCTTCAAAACATGAACCTGGTATTACAACAAAACCTCTCCCTGCACAGTCAAGAACTGTTTCATAGAATGGTTTCCAGACACAATCAATATCTTGCACCTTCACATTCTATCATCTATCATCATGTTGCTTTGCAGCCTTTCATAAGCATTATAGCTGCTTTTTAATGCTTTTTTATTCTCTGGCTTACTAGCCGGTAAATGCAACTCTTTCCAGGTGAAGAAAGGAATTATTTTTTATTTGTACAACATCAGGACTCAGGAATCATGAGATTGGCTCCAGCGGATACAAATGATGAAAATAAACAGAAATGAGACATTTCTGTCGCAGACATCAGAATATTGGTTTGTGTATAAATGTGAGTATATCTCACTAATGAGTTGCATAGGGTAGCTTTCTTTTTTTTTTTTTAAGTTTTGCACAGTCATCAACACCAAAATACTGCTGCCTCCCTAAATACACAGCAGCTAAGCAGCCAAATAACAAGATCTCAAAAGCTTGTTTCGACCTTGCTGTAAATCTCTTTTATTCACTCTCTCTTCATTAACACATTGACATCAACATTGTTTGTTGGTGAGAAAGTTGCTTCCTCTTCTTTGCCGAAAGAGAATGAGCATCTTTGTTTACATCTCACCAAAAGACTTAAGGTATCACACCTACTGCTTGGCTTGTGTCATTTCTGCACATAAGGCTGCAAACAGCAACTGCTACTAGGCCTCACTGTTTCCCTGTTATAATGCATTTTAAACATGTGTTTTATTAAACTATAAAATCTGAACTTGCTCAAGGAATTTTTATACACCATGAAATAATTTATCTCCAATCTCCTACAATGATTTTTTATAGTGACAGATGAGATAGATATCGTCAGTTTTATCTCTGATGGTTGAAAAAAAAAACTGAATTGCATCCACACTGAGTACTTCTGTTGTGTAGAGTTAAAATGGAGTTGTGTTTGCTGAATACCAATTGACTGATTTGTATTGCATTTCCCACTGGCATTGAATCTCTGGGGAGATGGTTCACAGGGAAGTTGTTAAGTTGCAGAGTGTTTTACTCAGGTCAGATGCTTTATTTTGGCCATGTGTGAACTTTTCAATAAGAGGCCAACACAGAGCAGAAGGAATACTGTCACCTGGTGGTAAATCTGGACACAGTGAAAAGGTTTGCTCTGCCCTAGGTAGCATGGAGGGGCCCAAGCACTGCTGGCAGATGGACCTACGAATAGCTGGCATTACCACCTAATTAAATACATTCATGAATCATTGATTTTAGTGAGGAGGGCTATTGATTTTCTGTCTTTGTCTATGATATGTTATATTTTCACGTAACTATTCCCGTGCAAGGCATGGATTCAGTGATAGTACTGTAGTTGTAGATGTTTTACAATAAAACATCATTTTATTGTAAAGGTTGTGTAGTTGTGTTGTGTAAAACATTAGGGTTATTTAAAGCTCCGTTACACAAATCCATCATTAGTATTTTAAATGATTACTCTTCATGGTAACCAATATAAGACACTATTGGAAATGTGTAGCTTATAGTCAATTGGATACTTTGACTAAGATTTGAGGCCTTTTTTAAATGCACTGCACTTCTAATGACGGTAGGTCATCCAGTTTGCCTTTGGAGATCATATGCTTAAATGTTCTCTGCAAGAGACTGCATCACAAGACCCGCACAAGCCACAGGAATGAAGCAAGCCGGTGTATGAGCGTTCTTCAGATATAAAATAAAAGATAGGTTTTCATTTGTGGCTAAATCCCAGAAAGCAGGTTCAATAACATACATGCTTTACTTAAGTCCCGAGGGCTTTCCCCATAATATGGATGTTGCTCAATATTTTATTGCAATTGTAGCTCTCAACACAACACATGAGCACCTCTATTTCCTCGCCGAGGCCGCAGAGCTTCAGTCAGCCTTAGACTGGAACAAAAATCAATAATTGCCTCAGACAGGTCACTAAAACACAAACACAATTGTTTGATGAGGTGTTCTGGGGGTACAAATAACACAGATGTTCACTATATAAGCTTGTATTGGTCAGACAGCGATTGTATCACAAAGACAGGGAGGGAAAGTTTAAATATGATGTGTGATAAAGGAAAACACTCTTGTTTCAGTTTGTCTTCTATGTACAATAGTTCTGCTTGCCAGTTCTGTTTAAAATGTTTTTCCTACAGCAAAAGGCCTCATATGACAGAACAAGACTAAGAGCCAACAGGAATATTAGTAGATGGAAACTAACATTTCAAAGCAGTCTCTGTGAGTCAAACCTGTACTCTGCTATAATGTGGTGCTTATAGTAACAACTCATCGCAGAGATATCGTAGAGATTTTCATATGCAAAAAGCTGAGAGGTGAGGCGTAATTGTTTTGCAGGCAGGAACACTCCAGTACATTCATTATTCATATGTCATCTTCAGATTCAAGATTGCTTTGGTTCTATCCGTCTGCCAAAGAAGACTTAGGCCCACACCAGCTCACCTGAGCCGGGCTTTTAGAGGTGTGTACGGGTGAGTCACCCTTCACTGATGAGTCAAATACGTTACACTAACTTCACAGCATGCTACATATAACTTGTATAGGCTGGTGAATATGAGTTTTGAAAGACAATGATTCTGGTTGATCCCGCTGTCTGTTAAAACAGAAATGCTTTCAGAGTTCAGGTCCTCTGATGCACCTTCGACATTTTTCAAAGTTTAATTCCCACATGAGGAAGCAGCATTTTGAAATTTCTCATAGCTGGAAGAGTCATGTACACACTGCTCCAGCATGATGAGGTTAAAATTTTATATTCATGAATTCCACAAATAAAACAACCAGTCCTTACATTATGAACTCTTCTACTAAGTGGAATCCTTTTTAACATCTGCTTTAAATGTTTCATTTCATATCTTATGTTGTGTGTTTTATGAGAAGCAACTGACTTGCTTTTGGGTTTGCCACATGCTAGATAGCCTACAGTTCCTAACCATTTTTTCTTCATTTATGGGTTTGTCCATAACCTTAACATTGCAGAGTTAGCTGCCTCTAAGCTTGTTAAAAAAGAAAGTAATGTTTGAGCTGTCAAATTTAGATAATGCAACATACTTTTGATTTGAGTCATTTACGATGAGGAAGACGTATTTTGGCCAGTAAATTAGCATGAGTTGCATAAAACATACAGCACCTAACAAAATATACTACTACTACTATTACTATTATTACCACTAATTTCCCAACCTGCCTATGATTCCTCTTACATTTTCAAACTGTCATGTAACATCATCAGTTTGTATCATAAGATTCCACATGTACGCTTTAGTCAGATATGTGTATCTATGACAGATGTATGTTTATCTCGTTTCTGCTGTTCTCTTCTCTGTTTTTCTGTCTGTACCTGGCCGGCCTTAGGCAGATGGGTCCCTCCATATGAGCTGGGTTCTGCTCAAGGTTTTTTCCTGTTAAAAGGGAGTTTTTCCTTGCCACTGTCGCCTTCGGGCTTGCTCTGGGGGTTTCAGGCCGGGTTTTGTAAAGCGTCTTGACAATTTGTATTGTTATTGACGCTATATAAATAAAATTGAATTGAATTGAATTGAATAATAATAGTGCACCCACATTAAACCTCCTCCTCAAGGTGGAGGGTGTGGTCAAGATAGTGGCACCCCACTTTTATTCAAATGAAACTCCTTTTTTGTGCAGCTAAAGCTATTGAAATAGTTGTCATAAAAGGAAACACTCACTGCTGTAGGTACTCATTAGCCTAGAATCTAGACGCGCCCCTAGCGGCAGCAAATTACATTTGCTTCCAGGGGCAGTCTAGTTACTCTCCGTTGACTTGAGATTTCGAAAAATCCAAGATGTACCGGGCCAATCACGAGTCGGTGGGCAGGCTTAACATGATGACGACTGAACTGCGAGAGAACTATGGCTGTCTCCTTGTTGAGCTTTACCGTCTTCTTCCAGGACGAAGGCAGAAGCATCAAACGAGGTGAAAATCATTATAAATCGGGTCATGTCGAGAGCTGTAGTTACACGAAGGGAGTTTTGGTCAGTTCTGTACGCGCCAGCATGCGGGTAAGCGGTAAGCGACTTGGACTTGTAGTTCGTTTAATTACGTATTTTCCATAGCGTTTTACTTAACTATCTTGCGACAAACTGTGACATTCTTGACATGTAAAATCATTTTTTATTCTGAAAAACAATATATGTATAATCCAAGGCACAAGTCGATCGGGACCAGAAAATAATTTATCTTTCACCATAGACTGCCGTTCATATTTTTTCGAAAGATAGGTCCCATGGAGGCAATCGGAAGGGGCGGGACTTCGGCTCTCTATAAGTTCCGTGAATTACGCGCAAATTCCCCATCCTGCTAGAACTACCAGAGCGATGGCTGCTGCTAGCAAACAGCTTTCTTTCGAATCGGCTTTGGCCGCCACTCTGAAAGACTTGAAGTTAAGCTTTTCTCTGAGAAAGGAACTCTCTTTTCCGTCGCTCTGACTACGTCACCTTCTTCGTTGCTCTGATTGGTTGTGGCGCTATCCTATTGCGTGGAGAGGGAGTTTGAAAGACAACCGTTTATCCCACCCCTCCGGTTGAGCCCTGTCTATGGAGAGTGCCCAGACCCTACATTTAATGTGGGTCTGGCTCGTCAGGCTAGGTACTCATATCATTCTTTTAAAAAAAAATTTTTAAATGTTTAATTTCTTATTTCACGTGTGCTTTACGTAAAAAAATGCTGATTTGCTTTTGGTAATGAAATGTACTAGATACTGTAAATAATAACTATATTCTATGTGTAGACATTACAATACCAATGTGTCACTGCCTTTACGCTTGGACTGCACTGCTATTGATATCTTCAGTTCAATTCGATTTATAAATCGTCAATAACATACAAATTGTCTCAAGATGCTTTACAACATCAGGTCTGAAACCCGGCCTGAAAGCCCAGAGCAAGCATGAAGGCGACGGTGGCAAGGAAAAACTCTCTTTTAACAGCAAGAAACCCTGAGCAGAACCCAATTCATATGGAGGGACCCATTTGCCTAAGGCCAGCAGGATAGGGACAGAAAGAGAGAGAGAAGGGAACAGCAGGAACAAGATAAACATACATCTGCTGTAGATACATACATCCGACTAAGGCGTACATGTAGAATCTGATGATAATACAAATACAAGATATAGATGATGTTACATGACAGTTTGAGAATATAAGAGGTATCATAAGCAGGTTGGAGAATTGTTCATTCATGTAGGAGTGGATAACTGCAGGCCATGAAGACTGGGCAGGTTAATGAGACCGTGAAAACAGATGTAGTGTGGAGCTCCATTGATCAGAAACACACAACTCCAGGCCTGATCAAAAAGGAAAGTCTTAACCCTGACCTTAAAAGTAGAGCCTGATAGCTGAAAGCTCTACCTCCCATTCTACTTTTTGAAATTCTAGGAACCAAAAGTAGGCCTGCACTTTGAGATCAAAGTGATCTGTTGGGATGATATGTATTGGGAAATTGACAATAAAGAAGTCATGAATCTTGAATCTTTAAATTGAATGTATAAAGTGCTTGAGAATTCTGAGAGCCAAGATTCAAACCAGGGGGGCGTCTCTTTATTCCAAACTTTAAGAACAGTTTTCTTTGCAATCACCATTCCATACTGGATCGACATAGTTTTCTAGCTGTTGTGAGCGGCGTACAACGGCCATTTCTGGATTAGGAGAGAGGCCATGTCCATAAACATCTGAGTAGCAGCGAAAAACGTCTGACCAGAACTTGTAGAGTCTGGTGCAGAAACAGAACATGAGCCAGCGTTCTATCAGAATGTTTGCATTGAACATTTGCCTTCTTATGTATAGCCGTTTGCGGATAGCTCGCTATCGTTCCAGCTAACGTTCAGCATTTTTACTGATGACAGTAGTCATCTGCTTCAGCCGACATGTTAGTTTGGCCGTCTGGTGTGTATGCCTTAGTTTTTTGAAACCTCTCATCTACTCTGGAAATAACCAATGGTTAGAACCTCCACCAGCTGAAACATGACTCAGTGAGCTAGCCAGCTGGTTGGCTAACTAGGTTAGCCTTCTGTTAGCGGCTAAGTTAGCTGAGGATGCTATTAGTGGTATCACTCCAGCAGATGAAGTGGTGTCTGTCCAATGGAGCTAAAGAGTTGCTCGGCTTGCAAAAGATGACTGGCCGCCTGAGCTGTGTGCCTCTTTCAGCTGGAGGCGGAATACGGAATCCCGGACGAGCCCATTTGTTACCACTAGGCTCAAAATCGGCAACAAAGAGGGAGGCCACACACAGAAGTAACTGTCAAATTAGTTTATTTAATTCAACTCAAATGATAATATTCAGAAAATTGGTATAATATTGAGGGTACAACAAACCAAAGGATCAGGATGACGAGAATGCAGCAGGCCTGGCTGGGAGAGGGAGACAAAGACAATGAGAAGGGCCATCCTTTATGCCCTTCTAAGAAACCGAGCCCACATGGGCAGGTACTTACAGCAGACCCCTCCCAGCTCCACCTGAAAACCAGCATCAAATAATGAAGAGAGTGGGAGGGATCGTCACAATAGGAACTGGACTGAGAATGTTTGATGTTTAACTCTTTCAATACGTCTGCAAACAACTTTGAGGAAAAATTAGATCCCTGATCAGACTGAATAATCTTTGGGACACCAAAGATAGACAGAAACTGTGTCAGCGATTTCACCACTGATCTGGTGTTAATGTTTCTGAGAGGATAAACAGCAGGATAGCGTGTAGCCTGGCACATCACTGTAAGCAAAAAGGTACTACCAGCTTTAGACCATGGCAGTGGACCGACACAGTCCATTATTAGATATTCAAATGGATGTTCAGCAACTGGAATGGGATGCAGAGGGGCAGGCTTGATTCCCTGGTTTGGCTTTCCAGTCAACTGCATGTGTGGCAAGTCTTAATGAAAGCAGAAATGTCATTTTTTAAACGAGGCCAGTAAAAATGTCGTTGGACTAGATCATAGGTTTTCTTCACACCTAAATGACCTGCAACACCACCGTGAGCAGTCTGAAGCACAGAAAGTCTTAATGAAGAAGGCAGGACAATTTGTACTATCTCTTCCCTCACAAAACAATCACCTTGTGGAACCCACTTCCTCACCAAAAGGCCATCTTGAAGAAAATAACCACAAGCTGCACTCTCAACCTCGTCATCTGGGAGAACGTGGCTGTACAGAGCCTGAAGGGTGGGATCATCCCTTTGCTCCCTCACAAGGTCGCTGCAAGACACAGGTAGAGGAAAAACAGGCACAGGAAATACAGACTTTCTCTTCACCGAATTATCAAGGCATGAACCACCACTGTCACGGCTCATGGCACGAGTCACAGCACAGGTGGGGAGCACCAGAGAAGAGGTTTTGGGAGAATCAGAACCTTGTACCTGGGAGGTTGGAGTAACCAGTGGAGTGGTTTCATCAAGATGGCCTTTTGGTGAGGAAGTGGTGCATTTAGTGGTGAAGAGTCTATGTATGACTTTGTACTGAATTAACTCGTGTCTTGTGTTAATTGAGCAAGACTTATGCTGTGCAGACATTTAGCCCATGCATCTTCTGAAATTTCTACACCTATTTCACTTTCCCATGATGCTTTGTGAAAACATATACAAACACAGAGACCAGCTTTTTAGTACCAGGTTCAGCTGTCAATAAGGACTGAAGCTTATCAAGAGAATTATTAGTTTCAAAATTTGGAAGGTTTTCTCTGGCATAATTCCTGACTTGCAGATACCTGAAAACATAGAGTGATTACAGTGAAAATCTTGCTTTAAGCTGAGCAGATGAAGAGAAAACATTATCAGTGTACAGGTCCTTAATGGTAACAAGACCTTTCCTTTTCCAGGTTAAAAAGCCAACGTCTAGTTGAGAAGGGGGAAATGCATGATTATAAAATATGGGGGCTAAAATGGAAGTGTCTGGCAATGTTTTTTTCATTTGATACCATATCTTTAATGAGTTTTTGACTATAAGGCCAATCCCTTTAAATGATCCAAGAGGTTCTTTCCCAGCATGGAGTAGCGTTGGGAGGGAGGTGCCACTAAAGTCCTGCTCTATAGCCACCCACAGTGGGGTTGTATCTTCAAGCTCTTCAGGATATGCAGTCCTGCCAGTAAACAAGGCCTCAGGCGTTAGCTGCCCAGTAATAGTGTTGAAACACAGGCAAAGCCAGCCCTCCTGAATCTTTGGGTTTGCAAAGATGTTTTTTGGCTATACGGTGTGTTTTGTATCCCCAAATAAAAGGCAAAATAATTGATTCCAGTGTTTTAAAAAAGTCTTTAGAGCGAAATATGAGTATGTTTTGAAATAAATACAAAAACCTCAGTAAAGTCACCATTTTTATGACATTAATGTGGCCAATCATTGACAAGGGGAGTGTTCACCAATATTCAATATCAGCTTAAGTTTATCAATCAGCTGTAAGTATTCTTAAATCTCAGAATGCCCATGCCCCCCACTTCCCTTAATGTGAAAGTGGAGAGTCGGGGCCGGCTGCAGCATTTAAGGTTCCTGCATTTCTAACTCTAAGGGCCCTTACAAACAGCAAACCTCATAATTACAATTTAAATGTTACTCTGCCAAATCCCAATTCACTTACGGCACATGCTGGAATGATGGCTGCCAAGGTTACTATATTATATTGTATGTATGTAGATCCAGTAAAGTTTCCAATAAAATAATGTGATTCTGTTGAACTCACAACAAAATAAACAAATACTGATGAGAATTTCTCTAGATTAAATTCCCAAGTAGACAGAGGAAGAAGGGCTATAAAGTGAGCGTGTTGTGTTGAGAAAAAGATGGCAAAACTAGATGAGTGCTCTAATTCTGGAAGGCATACACAACAAACAGATTAAAATCTACCAATATATTAGGCAAAGCAAATATTTAATTGAGGAATAAAAGATTTGTCTGCAAAGGAGTTTGTTTGTTTTTGCACAGGATCCAACTGTTGAGTTGTACACTGTGTCTTGCTCAAGGGCACTCGAAGAGAGGATTTGATAAACATGATGCCACTCCCGTGTGGAGATCGCTCCCTTTTAATGTGATTCTTGAGCCGCAGAATTAAGCTGCACCTGCTTTACTACATCACCTCTTACAGTCGTGTGGTTAAACGCCGTTTAATCCTCCGTGACAACGCAGCGTGCGGGTTTGATGGGGAGCAGGATTGGTCAACAGCAACTGACCGCGCCCTCAACCCATATAAGCTACCTACCAAACTATTACCATCAAGTGTCGGGGGAATGACGGCTCTGCTGCTGCTGCTACTGCTGCTGCTACTGCCCTCGGTGCAGCGGAGGAGAGAAAGCATCTTTGTCTGTACATAGAAGCTGTGGGCTTCCCTGCCTGCCTCCATCGACACAGCAACATCTCAAGATAAGAAGACTATCCTTTCTGAAGACAGAGGTCGCAAATTCATCTGCCGCATTAATCTTCGCACAATTTAGGATTTTCTCCCTCCCTACCCTCCCACCTTCCTCTCTGTCTGTTGTGTTTGCTGTTTGCCTGGCTGGAATAATTAAACCCACCCTGTATCCATGTGTCGGATCGCTGGATGATGAACAGGTAAATGACAACGCACACCTCCAACACACAAACGACCTTATGGACGGATTTACTTTAAAGCCTGCTGCGGTGCAAAAGCTACGAAATAAGATGTGTCTTATGTTGAGCTCGCGTCTTTTTTTTTTTTTTTCCCCCTCTCAATGTCAGTGGTCCGGAATTGTTTGTATTTCAATTTCGTCTGCTCACCAAATAATGGCACTTCTCCCGAGGTGGAGATTTCACTTAATGTTGATGTGACCAGATTTAAAACCCTTAAATTCATCAGTGTTTACAGGCAGCTGAAACGAGTGGAGGGGGAGAGGTATGGTTTCCAAATTAAACACGGTTGCGGATGAGGTCGCTTAATTGCGTGCCGGAAGACATGCCTTGTGGTGAGGCTACAGCACATGCAATGGGGGTCTTTTTCCTTAGAATGAAGGCTTTAGCTCCAGCAGAAATATGGAAACCAGCCGCGCTACCTAATGTTTGATTTTGCCACATGCCACATGCCGGGCTGGCTCCGTATTCATTTATATACAGTGTAAATATGAAAGTGAAGTTGAGGTGGTCTTTGAGTCATGCAGCTTGCAGGGCCCTTCCCTCTGAAATGCTAGATGTAGCCTATTTATTATTGAGAGGGATTATATGTTCTGTGCCAGAGGACTGGCCAGTTTAAAGATAAGGGAAGGAGAGAGACAGGCTGAGGGGAAAACAGGAGTTGAGTCAAGCAGCTGCCACATCATTTGGCAGCAAGGCAGCTTCACTGTCAGATCTAAAATTGACCCTCATAATTAGGGGGAAAGTTGTAAGGTTTTTTCTTAACCTGTGTGTTCCTAAAAACCTGCAGCCTACCCCCACAGGGTTCTGCTCTTTCCACACAGCAGATTATATCATTATGAGCTGACCACTGAGAGGGTGCTCAAATTACACAATAGCAGATGTTTAAAAGACACACATGTGAGTAAATCCTCTACGCTAATTACCAACACTGCATGCTATAAATGGACTGATGTGAATGAACAGAGAAAGACAGCTTACTCAGTTATCATCTATTGTTCACTAGACTGCAATACATTGATGAGAATAATAATTCTATTCAAAGATGTGTTCTGTTTTATTTTTTCTTAGTGTCTCCTGTCAATTCAAATGTCAATGTGTTTATATCACCCCCCCCCCCCCCCTCAATAATTAGCTTAACTTATCAACAAAAAAGAGGGGAGGTGCCAGAGATTTTGAACCACACCGCTGCACATCTCAGGAATGCTGCTGCCTTTCCTGCACATTCTGCAAACTTACTTTGCAAATTCTACTCCAGCTGTAATCCATCTTTTGTTACTGAGTCTTCTGAGTAGAAATCGAGGTGTTAAGACAGGGGCAGGTAAGAAAGCAGTGCTAACTCACCTTTGCAATGCTTGCAATGTTTCATCACTTCAGCTTTGGACAGCAGACAAGTGATGGATCTCAGACTGCAAATTTTCCCACCAATACTTTTAATTCGCTGCTGGTTCGACTCATTAAAATGGCATTTCATTTTTTAGTAAGCCACTTGATTTCTTATACGAGAGCCACGCTTACGACAAGGAAGTCATCGCTTGCACTATTGCAAACACGAACAAAGAACTTGTGCAATGGTGAGCATGACTTCTTGTGCATATAGTGTTATTATGATGACATTTCAGGCAGCATTACAGCAGCAGGGTGTGTCACAGTCTTGGGGTTTTGTTTTCTTTTTTTATTATTCTGCATTTTAGCTACCCTTAGAGATGCTTCCTTTTATTTGCAGCTCACACTACATGTTTATTTTTATCATCTCTGCTATGACACGGAATATATAATTGCCAAGATTTTGCTCATCATTCTGTATTTTTGGTGCCATCGCTGCCATCTTTATCACACTCGTGTTGCTATGATCTGAGTCACAAGACATCTGTCTCCATTTCTGCTTCCAAAGAGATTTAAGGGTTTGGGCAGAGTTACGATTTTAAGCAAAGAAAAATGGTGTCACAACTGCTACAATAAACATAACGCTACCTTATAAAATTTGAAAATAATATTATCTTATTATTTTACAGCTCTTTATAGCATTGCAGGGTACATTGCATTAAAAAATTTAGCCATTATCTCTTAAAGCTCCCTTGCATGACTTTTACATTAGCATGGCTGCCGCTAAGTATAAACAAGATAATTTAGAATTAAAAGACAAAGCACCAGCCAGTATGCAAAGAGAGATGGATAACTGGATGGCATGAAGGAGGAGACTGCTTGAAATAATAACAGGGCAGAGTTGACATGGTGTGTGTGTTGTGTGTCTGTGTCACAGCTCAATAGCTTCGGCTTGCATACTGGGGAAGCAGAAGGTTACAGATATTGTGTGGCATTGCGAATTGTGTCGCTTCCTCTCTATCATACCCCATCAAGGTCATATCCACAGACTGAAAGTGGTGGCCCTGGCCTTTTCCACTCCTGGCTCTGGCAGAGGAATGGGGCCCGCGGACCACTGCTGCTTCTAATCAGGGCTGACGCGTGACTCAGTTGCATGCCAGCTGCACAGCCGAACAGGGATTATGTCCCTGGATGGTGAAGTCAAAAAAAAAAGCTCACTGTTGAGATCTTTGTCTCTCTAACTACACCTTTGGCTAGTTTGGATTGTTTAATTATTTGTGCTTTATTTCTAATGAACTTTGCTCAAATTACTGAAACAAAATGCTTAAATAACAAAAATCCTGTACACAATATAAGTCAGATAGCCAGGGGCCATGTAGTCAGAGTTTTGGCACCAGTAGTGCACTGTTGGTTAAGTTATAATCTGGGTCATTGTGCCACTTGTTTTTACGAATAGCTACATAGCTGAAAAACGGCATTGAAGTCCAGAACATTGAAATATCCAAAGGAAAAAAATGTGCATATACAGTGTCAACTGATTTTGAAAGCTTGATTGGTCTTGTTATATATCTGTGAAATAATAGACAATGAAATTGCCAGTTATTTTCACCACAGGTGGTACAGTAGGTGGAATGGAATGGAATGTGGTCTGTAATTTTCCGTAAGCAGAATGCTATTCAGGATTCAGCAAAGGTTGGTGCTTTGGAGTGTGTCATACTTGGAGACGCAGGCACAAAAATGTTTTTAGAAAAACTCGGCTGTAATTCATTAAATATGGGCATGACGAAAAATATACCGGATCAGATTTTAGTAGAGACACTGCAGCCATTATGAGGAATGAATTACATTTGTTGTTCATTTCTTTCCATTATTTTTCACGGATGAAATGCTGTGAGATTGAAATGAGTTTTTTAGCTATGCATTATTAAGAAACAATAAAAAACGCAACATTTCTTTTATACTATTTTAGGAGGCAGCTCAGCGCTGAATGAAGAGAATGAAGCAGAATGAAGAGAAGTATGAACACACAACCTTTGTAACAAACGGTCTCCTAAGGTTTACACCATAGACTCCAACCAGTCTCTGGTCTCGATTAAGAGGTTATTATAGACCAGTCATAGCAAAAAAGAACAGAAATGAAGTAATGAAAGTGCTCATTATCACGCAGTTTAAATTGCAGACTCTTTTGTAATGCGACCAAAATAGCATAAAGAATAATGAGTTCTTGGAGTGCATATAAAAGCCTCTGAAGGTGTATATAGGTGATATAACAGTCACTGTTAAACTTAAGATATGTGACCTGGCGGTTAAAGAAGAAGCTTGTTTGTCTCTGTGCTCCATTCGGGTGTCTTCTGCACATTCACAAGAGTTGCATTACATTGCAACTGTAAGTATTTCAGCTCATCCATTGTTGCTGCTGTGTGACAGCATGAGAAAAGGAAGCTGAAACTGCACTGTTAACTAAAATGTGCTCAGGCAGCATAATCAGTGCCGTTAGAGATATAAAACACAATATCACCCTGTCAGGATATACATTATGCAGTTGCAGTGCTCAAAAGATGGCAACACAACAAGGCCCAAATCTGCTAAAGAGTACTGATAGGGGAAATCTACTATGTGTGCTCTAGTGTCTGTATTAAGGTAATTTGTTGTGTGGAATTTCACTAGTGACACAATGATATCACGGTGTGTATTGTGCGCATTTTTTTGATCCCAACACTGCATTATATTTAAAGTTTAGTGTTCCAACTTGGGGGAGCTTAATTGACTGGAAAGAGCCAGTCATCCCTAAATTATCATCACATTTTGCATATTTACGTAACACACTACAATGTCTTCTTAGGGGTTGGCAAGTTTCCTATTTGGGTTTCTTAAATGCTTCAGCAGTGAATATCAAGACATGATAAATCACAAGTCACAATAGACTGGATTGACTGCATTATTCATGATAGCACATAGAGTTAGCTTCTTTTACAGTAGATCAGTGCCATCTTTGAAGAAATGTGTGCACACGTCAGTGTCTCCCACAAAAACACTGATGACACGAGGAAGGTCAAACACTCATCTTGTCAGTCTGATAATGCGCATTATCTACATCACTGCTGTAGCTAGTGAAAATTTGAAACAAATCCTGGCTACAGTTTGGCCAGTTGAAATGCTTTGATTTAACTTGCATCAGATCTGTGGCCAGAGACTTCTGACAGGGCTGCTAAGGTCTAACACTATCTTAGTTGCAGATCACCTCAATGAAGCTTTTTCTGGCGCCCGGCATTCATCTTTTCAAGGTAAAAATCCACAAGACTCTCACACAGGAGCCATGTGAGAGTTCACAATGAAAACTATCTTATGTGTGGCATAAAATAAGAACAGGAAACCTGACCAGTTGTTGGAAATTGTATTGCACTGTAAGACATGAGGTCAAAAGAGCAAAGAGTCCTGCGAGCCTTCGTTTCTCCCTCACTATCATGTCACATTAAGGTGGAAGTCAGATTTATGTGGTTGTAATTGATCAGTGAGTGGCAGGCTGGGTGCAAGTAAGAAGATTTTTTAGCAGCTTCCTGGTTGTCCATCCGTCACAGTGAAGTCTGCTCTGCGAGACCTGAGCCTGTCACACCTGGCCCACAGACTGCAGCATGGAGGATGGTTATGCCTCATGTCTCTTACCTGCACGAGGAGGATCCATGCCATATCAGTGTCAGCATTCGTTGGGTCTTAGTAGAGCTTTCTGATCCTAGCCAAAAAGCTGTTACCTAAGATTAACCCAGGCTGTTCTGTTGCATAGCTGCTGAAGAAGCGCGTATGTGCATAAATGTGTGCAAACAAACGCATCAGCAACTAGGATCCTTGGCTGCTCCCACTCTGTGCTTTGTCTGGTGGCTTCCTTGTCAGGATGAGATGTGACAGCACTGGATGATCTAATCATGGATGTCATAGCATAGCTGCTTATTAACTGATTTTTCAAGGGCAAACATTTCTATCATTAGTAGTATATCTGTATAAAGAGTGAGCTCCAACAGCAGTGCTGAATGATGGCTTCTGGTAATGTCACTGAAGCACAGGAGGTACTAGTTGTCTCACTACATTTTTTGTGCATATATTTTAAGAAGTGTCTTTATGAAGAGATAATTTATAGAATGTGCACTTATACAAAGTGTCTACAAGAGGATGGACTCTCAGTGGCAATTTAGGACTTTCTTGAGCATAGAGAAGGAAGGTCTGTCATTTTTAATAAAAATCACTTGGGCTGCTTTCATAATGGTTGCGTATTTGCATATTCTGAAGAGGCAATCTAAAAGATATGCAAGTTGCCCAGTAACAGAAGGATTTAATTCAGGGGTGCCCATTAAGGTGATCGCGATCGACTGGTAGATCGCGAAGGTAGTGCAGGTAGATCGCATGCCATTGAAAAAAATGTTTTACATGTTAGTCTAAAACATTTACACTATATTACCAAAAGTATTCGCTCACCTGCCTTTACTCATTCTATGAACTGAAGTGCCATCCCATTCCTAACTCATAGAATTCAATATGATGTCGGTCCACCTTTTGCAGCTATTACAGCTTCAACTCTTCTGGGAAGACTGTCCACAAGGTTGAGGAGAGTGTTTATAGGAATTTTTGACCATTCTTCCAAAAGCGCATTGGTGAGGTCACACACTGATGTTGGTCGAGAAGGCCTGGCTCTCAGTCTCCGCTCTAATTCATCCCAAAGGTGTTCTATCGGGTTCAGGTCAGGACTCTGTGCAGGCCAGTCAAGTTCATCCACACCAGACTCTGTCATCCACGTCTTTATGGACCTTGCTTTGTGCACTGGTGCACAGTCATGTTGGAAGAGGAAGGGGCCCGCTCCAAACTGTTCCCACAAGGTTGGGAGCATGGAATTGTCCAAAATGTTTTGGTATCCTGAAGCATTCAATGTTCCTTTCACTGGAACTAAGGGGCCAAGCCCAGCTCCTGAAAAACAACCCCATACCATAATTCCTCCTCCACCAAATTTCACAGTTGGCACAATGCAATCTGAAATGTACCGTTCTCCTGGCAACCTCCAAACCCAGACTCGTCCATCAGATTGCCAGATGGAAAAGCGTGATTCATCACTCCAGAGAACGCGTCTCCACTGCTCTAGAGGCCAGTGGCGGCGTGCTTTACACCATTGCATCCGACGCCTTGCATTGCACTTGGTGATGTGTGGCTTGGCTGCAGCTGCTCGGCCATGGAAACCCATTCCATGAAGCTCTCTGCGTACTGTACTTGGGCTAATCTGAAGGTCACATGAAGTTTGTAGCTCTGTAGCAATTGACTGTGCAGAAAGTCGGCGACCTCTTTGCACTATGCGCTTCAGCATCCGCTGACCCCTCTCCGTCACTTTACGTGGCCTACCACTTCGTGGCTGAGTTGCTGTTTTTCCCAAACGCTTCCATTTTGTTATAATAGAGCTGACAGTTGACTGTGGAATATTTAGGAGCGAGGAAATTTCACGACTGGATTTGTTGCACAAGTGGCATCCTATGACAGTTCCACGCTGGAATTCACTGAGCTCCTGAGAGCGGCCCATTCTTTCACAAATGTCTTGTTTCACAGTCTGCATGCCTGAGTGCTTGAATTTATACACCTGGGGCCAGGCCAAGTGATTAGAACACCTGATTCTGATCATTTGAATGGGTGAGCGAATACTTTTGGTAATATAGTGTATCTGTCGCACCTCTAAAAGCAAACAGCAAGACAAACGTTCATCTTTATTTATTTTTACTTTATATTTGCAGCATTCCCTCGGTTCAGCGGCACACATCCACAGCCACGCACAACTTCATCAACAACTCAGGACTACAGTCTTTCTTAAAGAGACAGCGCTATTTTTCTAAATGTGCAGTGCACCAATTTTTCTTGATAAAAATAAAAACAAAGATGGATAGAGCTTCTAACACTGTAGCAACAATTAATATGACTTAGTGTGTATATAAACACTAAGTCATATTAATTGTTGCTATATATATATATATAGATAGATAGATCAATTTGACTTGGTCATTGTAAAAGTAGCTTGCGAGCCAAAAAAGTGTGGGCACCCCTGATTTAATTGATCTTTGATATCCCATACTGTAATCTCCCTGCCGGTGTATTGTGTCTTTATTGCTTTTGGATATGGGATCTGTTTTGACAGGGCAAAATATTAATTTATTTCTTCTCTGGATCCTATGTTACCTCTCTGTGAGATGCAGCACACGGGTAATTATAAACAATTATAAATCAACATTTTGATTTTATTCTTAATTTATTATTTATTTCATTCAATTTGTTTGCGTCACTACATTCTGCTACATGTTAGTTGAGAGGGTGAGCATGATTATCATAACATTAGTGAACAAGAAAATCATTAATTTCTGAAAATATCTGAGGACAGAAATTGTCTATTCTCTATCAGCTATACTTTATCTGCTAAAGTTAGCAGGTGGATTGGTTTGTAAAGGTTAATGGATAACAATGTTGGTAGTATCGTGTATACGAGGGATCACCTGTTTGCGCTATGAACAGTGGCTAGCACCGGCCACACTTACCTGAAGAGGTAAGCGGGCCAGGGCTGCAGAGCCGGCGCCAAGCTGAAGGCTATGTGTTTAGTGAAGCGATGGAGATGCAAGCCCTACGTTCCCCACATTATGGGGAATGTGATCTCACTGGCCAATAAGACGGATGAACTGGCTGGACTTTTGAAGAACAGTAGAATCTACAGGGAATCCAGTCTGATGTGCTTCACAGAGATGTGGCTAGCCTGGCGTCCCCCATGCTAACGTGAATCTACCGGGCTCCATTACAGTCAGAGCGGAGAGGGACACCAAGGCAAATGGGAAAAGGAAAGGTTGGGGGCTCAGATTGTTTATGAACACTAGGTGGTGTAACCCGGGGCATGTACCGGTGAAGACGTGATATAGAACCTTTAGCCATGAGTCCCCAACTATATTACATGCCCAAGGAGTTCTCGCACTCCATCACTGTGTGTGTTTACACCCCCCCACGAGCTGATGCCGATGTTGCCTGTGACGTCATCCACGCAACTGTCGCCCTGTCTTCAAATGTAGCACCCCAATTCCTTCATGCTGATATCTGGAGATTTCAACCACATGACACTGGACTCTACACTGTCTGCTTTCCTCCAGTTTGTGGATTGTCCTTCAAATAGGACTGTTGACCTTCTGGATGCAAACGTGAAGGATGCATACAAACTTACACCTTACCACCACTGGGGAAATCAGACCACAATCTGATCCTACAACCTCATTACAGGCCACTGGTTGCACATCAAGCCACCACCAAGAAAGCTCCTTCAAGAAATGGTCGCCTGAGGTAGAGGCAGCTCTGAAGGACTGCTTCCAGTCCTCTGACTGGGGAGTTCTGCAGGAGGCCTGCAGTGAGGATTTATGCTGCATTCCAGAAAACTGGGAGGTCTGAAATTTCCGAACTCCTACTAGGAAAAGTGCTCTGGAATGCCTCTTGAAGTCGGAGGTCCTACTAGTGAAGTCGGGGAAAATCAATCTACCTCGACTTCACGAGATGCAGCAGCCTGCCGTCACAGAACAATGGCGGCAGCTACGGACATGCACACAGTAAATGTTAAAACATAATTTACTAGACTACAAAATGCATTTATCTGTTTTTTTTTTGGTCATACTAGATATCGTCCTATTACACAACATGACTTTTGCGTGAAGATATGCTGATATAATCTCTCTGCATAAAGTTGAAGATGAAGTGTAGCCTAACGTAACATAACAAAACAACAACGAACGAGTCTGACGAAAAAGAGGAGGTTTGCTGAGCGTCTACCGTGAGCTTTCAGGGCACTGTATATTACCTATTGTTGGTGAAAAAAAAATTGGGAGACCTCAATTTCGATCATTGTCAGTAACTTCGGAAACAAAACAAATATCTTATCGCATTCGGCCATGTTTGTTGTTTATGTTCAACTTTTGAGCATTTCAGGTTGCATCTAGTACACTCCAAGCGGAATAAATCCGACATCCCAGCTTTCTGGAATGCAGCATTAGAGGGGATCACTGGATGCACCACTGACTACATCAACTTGTGTATGGATGTTTTTGTTCCGACCAGAACTGTGCACTGCTCCCCAACAGTAAGCCCTGGATCACCGGTGACATCAAGGCCCTTCTTAACTGGAAGAAGAGGGCTTTTGAGGACGGTGACCAGGAGAAGCTGAAGCACGTGCAGCAGGAACACAAGGTCTGGCTGAAAGATGCAAAGGAGAAATACAGAACTAAGGTGGAGCAGAAATTGAAGGATGGCTGGGATGGGATTAAGACCATCACCGGCTGTAGCTCCAAGAAGAAGAGCACCGTGGAGAGGGATGAGGAGAGGGCCAACCAGTTCAAGGTCTTTTTTAACACTGCTCTGTCTCCTCTACTGGTCTTTCTGATTTTTCCTCAGCTGGCTGCTCCCCCCACGCCTCCCCCCAGCCATACCACACTTAATAGCATCTCACCCCCACCATCACCTCCACATTCCATAGTCACTGCACAGTGCTGCAGACAAGTGGCTTATAGCCACCTCTCACACCAACACCATCACAATCACTTTGTGATCACCCAGCAAAGCAGCCAGCCCAGACGGAGTATCCCCACGATTACTCAGGGCCTGTACTTCTGAGCTTGGGGGGGGGGGCCCATCATATATTTAACCTGAGCCTAGACCTTAGGAGAGTCCCCCTACAGTGGAAGACGTCATGCATAATCCCTGTGTCCAAGAAGCTACACCCAAGGGAGATGAACGACTACAGACCGGTCGCCCTGACATCCACCATCATGAAGACCATGGAGTGGCTGCTACTACTTAATTAATGAATTAATTACAAAATTAATCGGCCTGTCTTCTTCAGTTGAGCCGGTTATGTTATGCATTTTAGTTTTTGTTGTTCAAACTATTATTTTGATTATTAGCGGAATACTAGTGTCCATGTAAACAATATTATATAGCCAGTATTTTAAAGCAGGGACAATTTTGGTCAGAACACTTGCTCATACAGGGAGTGTTTTCCTAAGCAATCAGAATAGTGAGAGATTTCACTATCATCATAATATCAAATGGATTTACGATAATAAAGATTTTGCCACTTGTTCCTTTTTCAGCTTACCTGTGCAAGATTGACGGCGCCTGACTAAATGGCGCTCCACGCCATCCTCTACTCGTCCACACACGTCGCTCATGTCATTATGTGCTGAGACTGAGTGGAGTGGGTGGCAGGCGAAGAATTTCATGCTTTTCAAAAAACATTGTTGAAACAAATGGTTCTGTTCAGTGACAATAGAATCCCTTTTTTCCCCTATACATTACAGTGAAAGAGAGGGAATTTAATGTTGACAGACATGCCAGGACCAAAATCTGTCTAATGATGCTTTGGAGCTTTTGTGCTGAGTCTCTAATAGCCAAACCTCCACCTCAGTGTACAGTAAGGGTGGTGCTCTGATCCTGTTGGGCTAGACAGACAGCAATGCAGGCTAATTTGTTGCATGCGAGCGAATTAACTACATGATGTAGCCTGGAGTCGTCTTTTCAATCACTCTTTTATTTTTTATTTTTTTTGTGGGAACTTGACCAACTTCCATTTTTAAAGAAAGCATTTCAAATGTGTTACATTTATATCAAGCAGATGTGCATGCATTTAACGCCTACAGTACATTTATGTTCACTTAATGAGGGTACTGTGCACCATGTTTATGCTTGTAGCTAGTGTTATGTAGTTGGTTACCTAATTACCTGGCTTGCTGGTTTGTGAAAATGTCAGCTGTTACAGTGCCCTGTATTTCCAAGAAAATGGAATTTCTGATGACATGCGTTGGCCTACATAGTGTTCCAGCAAGTATAGATACTCTCTATACTATAGATACTCTGTGGCTCAGTTGGTAGTGCGGGTTGTCAAGGAACGAGAGGGTCAGCGGTTTGATCCCCAGAATGTGCTACATGCCGTAATGTCCTTGAGCAAGACACTGAACCCCAAGTTGCTCCCAGTGCGTGGCACTGGTGTGTGACTGTGCGTGTGCTTGTGTGAGCGAATGGATAGATGTGTGCGACTGTAAAGCGCTTTGAGTACCAATAGGTAGAAAAGTGCTTTATAAAAACAAGGCCATTTACCATTTAAATTGGTTGTTCTTCCTGAGTGTGGTTCAAGCTACAAGGCCATATATACTTTTTTTTTATCACCCTTAAATCCTCAGTTGCGGTAAAAACAGTTTTCCTCCCTTTTCCTGTAACTGTAAGAACTCTCCCAGCAAGACAAATTGACAAATTGAAGGAAAACAAGGGTACGCCAACAGCATGATCACAAACATTACCAAAGCGGTTTACAGTGCATGATTGCCACTGTTAAATATTTACAGTTAAAAACAATCTGTGCAGTGTGAAGAGGGTGCATCTGTAAGTGTATCATTTTTCAGCACTACAGATATTGGGAGGATTATATATCTCTCTAAATTATCCAACATATAAATCATCAAAATAACCACGATGCAGAGTCGAGAAGGGAATCAAGTGGATGATGAAAATGACGATAATGATGACTTTGTTGACGATGAAGACTACTGTACATGCCTGATGGCAAGGGTGATAATACTGATGGAGATGTTGATGAGGGTGATGATTATTTCTCTTAAGCTTGCAGCTGAAGTAAAAAGCCATTCAGTGAGCAATGCTGCCAGAGAAGCTCATCACTGAAGTCACATATTTATAGCTGAGTATGGTTGGAACATTTTCATTTCAGGTGCCAACAGGATATCTCGGTTAGGCACCAAAACGGAAATGACCGTCAGTATCTTTGTCTGAGGAATATATACATGATTTTTCTTTAAAGCCATTTTCATTTAAAATTATAGCCCCAATGCACTGGCCTTAAAGAAAAAAATCATAGGGAAATGCACTGTTTATTTGGTGTCTTGCTGAGTGTTAGATGAGAAGATTGATAGTTCTCGGTAAATATGAAGCTTATCTTTCCACAAAGACTGGAAAACGGGGATTCCACTACCCTGCCTCTGTCTCACAGGGACAGGCCTACCAGCATCTCTAAAGCAGTATTAAATGATACATTGAATTTAATCTAATCAACTATTTTATGAGGTCTTATTTAGCAAACTGGACCAGTCACCTATTAAACAGTAAGGACTACAACAAATACTGAAGAAATGGTCTCTATTTTTTAAGTCATTGTGCAAAGCTAAACAAAGCTGGTTCCTAGCCCATAGCTTCATATTTAACTTGTACATGTGAATGGCATGTTGGTCTTCTCGTCTACGTCTCAAGAAAGCAAGACAGACAATAATCTTATTTTCCCAAATGTCAGACTTTTCCTTTCGATCTAGCAGTCAGTCAGTAGATTGGCAAGTATCTGATCATTTAACTTAAATCACTCAACAGTTTTTGATTCAGAGCCTGATCAACTGTCAAAATCACTGAGGTTAAATATCAAGATGTCGTTCATTTATTCATCTTTGGTCAGACATATGAGGAGCGATCCCACCAGAGTAGCAGGTCAACACACACAACAAAAAATTAAAAAGATAAATGTGTTTCTTTTCCTCCCTCACACAACCTACCAGAGAAGATTTTGAGTAGAAATAAATACTAGATGTCATGTATGAGCACGTTAAGTTTCAAGTTACACCAACCACTATAGATGAGTGCATGTCTGTCATGAAAGCTTGAGTTATTCCAAAGAAGTTGCCTCCAAAGAAAGAACTGAAGAAAAAGTGGAAGGAGTAAAATATCCGATTCATTAAGCTGGGAGAAGAAGAGAGAGTGTTGTTTGTGACATAAGATATATTTTAAGTCGGGACCCTTTCGTGCACGGTGAAAACGATGGCTCGCGCTACTAGCGAGAACAATGCCCACCAAAAGGCATGAAACAACATCAGTATGTTTCAATTTCTGCTTATGACGCATCATTGTATTTGCCTACATGATAGGTGCAAACACTACACTTGTTTACGGAGTTAAATTACAGCACACAACAGAAGCTCAGTGACAAAAGGTGATGCGTGAAGAGAAAGTGCATCACCTTAGTGTTTCATGCACAGTGCCGCAAGGAAAACTATCACAGTGGCTGATAATTGGATGACACTAAATTAACAGCTGGGAGTGTTTACACACTGTTACTTTTAATAATTGGAAAATGAGCACTCCTTGAGCATTTGTCCATCAAATATATATACAAATATGCTTATTAGCTTTCTTATAGTTGAATGAGAGGGCTGGCGTCCTTTCATGTCAGAAATATGAAGCTTAAGCCATTAGACCATTAATTCATCTTAAATAACGACTGGGAGCAGGGGGAAACGGGAACTATTGCTCTGTCCAAAATAAATTGGAAGGCAAATTTTGCCATTGAGGGTCTGAAATATAAATTTGTAATATCCTTTAACTCATGAGGGTGGATGTGGAAAAATGCATATACACTAACTAAAAAAATGACCCCGAAATTATTGATATTATTTGAAAGTGCACTTTAGTCCTATCGTTATCTTCTTTGAGCATAAAACAACAACTTTCTACTTTAGGATTTGAGCTATGCTTCACACAAAGTGGCATATGATATTACAAATGTGTTCAGACAACTTTAAAAGATATGGAGTCCTCAGCATTAAAATATGTGGAGTCCTCAATAAAATGCTTAGATATACCAGGGAAATACTTGGAAAAAAATTAGTAAATTAACAATATCCTTGTTAAATTAATGAGCTGCACACATCACAGACAACCTGGAATTTTACAAATTACTGCAAACTGACCAAACTGAAGAAATGGATCCGCTTTTTATAAAGCACCGAAGGGCGGCTGTGGCTCAGTAGGTAGAGAGGGTTGTCCACGAACCAGAGGGTTAGCGGTTGTGCGTGGCACTGGTGTGTAAATGTGTGTGTGTGTGTGCTTGTGTGAGCGAATGGATTTTCTAAGAGACTAATTTTCACAGACTTGATCGGCATGACTTTGTTTATTCACACAACAAGGTTTATATAACAGTGAAAATACCTCAGCTATTGCTATGATTTAGCATAGCATAGAGGCTGCGTTTCGGTGCCCCGATCACTCCCACTATATGGATATACGCGGCGCTCCACTGGATTTAAATATCGTCCGAACGATTCCAAATGACACCAATGTTACATGGGTGTAGGGCTGGGCAATTAATTGAATTTTGATCACGATTTCGATTCTTGGTTCAAACGATCTCCAAATTAATAAAATCGAGTTGGAACGATTCTTTTGCCATTTTCCGTTGTCTGTGAGGTTTTTCCTGAAAGAGACGCGCATGCGCAATTCAGTCGCTCCCCCAGAGCATTCAACGCGGCCCCACGAGCTCTGTGTGTGTGTGTGTGTGTGTGTGTGTGTGTGTGTGTGTGTATGTGTGGTGACCTGCAACACGCATCTTATTCAGAAAACAGCGCGGTCCCGTTTGGTCGATAAAAAGGGTAAAACAAGTTCTCTTGTATGGCAACACATCTGCACCCAGTAGCGGTTTTCGGCACGGGCGAACCGGGCAGTCGCCCGTGCGTCATTTTTTCATGACACAAGGGGGGCGGCACGAGCACTTGGAAAATAAATAAATAAACAAATACATCTGCGCCACTACATGGTTTTCTATTATCTGTCATATCTGTGTGGGGAACTGGCAAATTGTCGGCCCCTGCAGCTGCAGGCGCCCCTGCTTTCTGAGAAGGTGCCATGCACAGAAGGTGTGCGTGAGAAAGGGAAAGAGGAGGGGGGCGCGGGGGACAGTTCACCTCTGGGTCTCTCCCAAATTGGGGGGTTACAGTGAGTTTTTTTTTTTTTGCCGAAATGCCGAATAAATGCATTTTATTTTCCAACTCAAAAAGAATCGTTTGAAGAATCGTGATTTCAATCTTGACCAAAAAAAATCGTGATTCTCATTTTTTCCAAAATCGACCAGCCCTACATGGGTGAGTAAACAATAGTATTTTATGCCAGAAATAAGGCCCAGGTTGTAAAAAACGGTAATTCCCCTTTAAACGACCTCCTGGAAAGGATGCCGTTGCCGTATTTGCCCATATCCAAAAGCCTGCTGATACTGAAGTCTTTCATATGTTTAAGTTTGTCTCCATTTTGAGCGGAATTTGGGCTTCTTATGGATGTGTATCTCTGAGCAAGCTTTGCAAAATTGTTGTACATAAAGCTGACCTGAAACAGGCATGAGGCTCTGTGTTGCAAGTGAATGCGATAAAGATGCGTATTCCGAATCATGCAAAGGAATTTGATACATATCACTTGTATCAAATTGTAAATATATTCTAAATAATGGTGGAGTATTAGTATGTATTTAAATGTATTGACTATGATAAAGTTACATGCTGACGTAAGCCTTTAGCACCTGTCAAAGTGCAGTAGCGTACTTACTGACCTGAACTCAAAATTCTCATTTTAAACTTTTCAGCATGTAAGGTTGGATATTTTGCCTTTTTCTTGCTTATAGCACCTGATTCATTTTGTATTATTCTCGTGCAGTCAGTTTCTTTTCAGTTCAGTTGTTTACAAATATGAGTGCTGACATTAGGGAGATTACATTATGCATGATTTGTGTAATGTATTTGTGAGCAGTGCATAAAAACTGTGAGCTTCATCTTTTATAGTGACATCATTTTATCCAAGGCAGACTTCCATTTCAGTTGTAAATTTTTTCATTTTCATCCTCTGTCACATTTGACAATGTTGAAATCTAATGTGCAGACTGGAAAAAATATTAAAAGTGCGGTGTTGCATGTTGGGCTCAGAAAATGGTATGTAGTTGAAATTAACTTTCTGCAGCGAGTAAGAACATCCAGAAATACCAGCTGGAAATTTAGGTGGTGCTACTTTTCTGGATTAAGATCCCATTTTAAGTGTCAAGTAAATAGTATTTTACTATCACTCAAGGAAACCCGGCTCAATTACATTATTAGCAGAATAACTTGCAATGGATATCCATACTTTTTTTGTGGAAATCACAGCTGCTTCTTCTTGTATATGCGCAAACAGAGCATGTATATGTGCATATACATTATGTGCTATATTGTGATACATATTTTTAGAATCAAGATAATTGGTAAAGTGGCTGAATGTGTCAGAGTTCAAGTATTAAGTTGAAGAAAACTCCTTGTCCTGGCTGGTAGGGATTCATTGAGTTGCTGGCATGGTCAAACACAGGAAGGATTTATTCCAGCCCAAAACCCAGCAACAACAGCTAACTGAGGCTGCTTTCATAGGCGCCTAGTAAACAGTAAAAAGCTTCAGATGGGCCAGACTGAGATAGCAGCTTGTTAGAGTGATCCCACGCAGCTGAGCAACCTTCTGTGGCTTCGTTCTGGGTGCTGCAGGGTGGAGGGCGGGGCGGGTGCTGTCCTTGTAACTGTGCTCTAGGTCCCCAGGCAATATCAGTGCCTGAGTGACAACCCCATGCTTCCTTTGCATGCATATCCTATTTATATACTTTCATTTCAGTGCAGCAGAATTAATTTTTATTTTTATTTTATTTTTATTTTTATTTTTATTTTTATGAACAGAACATTCTTGACCTTATATAAATTAAGAAAGATTTCTCCTAACTTAACTGTATTTATCCCCCTCATAGATACATGAATTTACACACACTGTAGTTCACATGAAGAGATAATGTTTACTGTATAAGACTTTAAATAAAAAAAGTCAAAATAAGTACTGCTTATTTTCAAATGTTTCAAATGACTAATTGATTTCTGAAGTCATGGTTGCAGCGGTTAATGTATTTGTGCATTAGACCGGGTTCTAAATATAATATAAATATCAGTAGATGATTCTCAAAAATGTTCCTGCTCCGTGTGTCACAATAGGGGAATAAAATGTTCATATAATTAAGGGAAACTGAGATGTTACCCATGTTCTCTGTCTCCTGAGGATCAAAGAAACCAATGCATTCTGAACTGATTTAAAGGTAGGATGGCATTTCAACAGCTTTCCAACAACTTTATTCTGAATGATTAGCAGGACTTTTTCATGCCCATAAATTGAAGAGAAGCATCATCTGTTCCTTGAGGTTATTTGAAGAAATCAATTGACTGTTACACTCTGTAATTACCAAAACACACAACTAGACAAGATACATAAATGATGCATTATAAGACAACAAAGAAAAACATTATAGTCATGGCATGTGATGTCTTTAATCTCTAATCCAAAGAAAGTGTCACAGTGTATTTAGGTCATCTTTGTTTCACACTAGATTGTATTTCCAAAATAGTTCATTAACACCCTATATAAATCCATAATTATGGGGGGCATTGTCAGTGTTGTACAAGGTCACATTAAACAAGACCTAGTTCAAAGTTCAGTTCACACAGATAAAACTGAACTAGTTTAAGTTCATAGTTCACATTTTTTAATTTTGAACTAAGTTCATAGACTCCGAAATGAACAGTTCATTTTTTTTATTTATTTTTTTAATGAGCAACTTCAAGCTATTCTTGTTCAATAGAATCTCTGACTGACCTGCCCATCCATCCCCCATCCCCATCCCTGCTTTTTTGAATAACCATTGACTGTATATACTAGGAAATGAAAATTGTTTGTGTGGATCAGCTGCTTCTGCGGAGGCGGCTTCCCTTTCGTAAAACTGTTTTTTTTTTCTTTGTTTTGCCATGAACAGGGGAAGGTCGTTATTTCCCTCCAGAATGTGCAAAACTCACGTCTATGCTCACAGTTGGAAAAATAATGCTTTCAGTTCACAGTTTACAAAAATGTGAACGTGCTAATTGAATGCTGTTGATTGAACATGTTCATGCACAACGCTGGCCATTGTTTTGCTTGTATGATTTGGTAGTAATAATTCTTACTGATATTTACTTTTTTGACACGCATTGCTATCCCATGATTCAAGAAACTGTTCAACTTTTTTGTGGTCTTTCACTCTTCTGCTCTGTATTTAAAGCTGCTGTGTGGAATACCAATCGGTTCAAGAGTCTCTCCTCAGTCCCTTCTCTTATTTCAGCGCTCTCCAGTGAGGAGAAGCCACACCACTGGGAACCCTCACTGTCAGTCACTTTCTTTTATAGACTGCAGTCCTTTCTTCTTCTTTTTATCTGACCATCATAAAGTCCCGTTGGACGCTTCTAAGGTGTTTGCTCCATTTCCAATTGCTGTAGGCAAAGCAATCTTTCCATTGATGGCTTATGGAAAATGCATCACTATGGGCGCACCAGTGTGGACTTGTCACCACAATCACTAGATTTAAAACTCCTGAATACTTTCAAATAAATCTCCAATCCCAACTTAATATAATATCCAATCCTTTAAACATTCAGTGAATGCACAGATTAAGCATTCATAGTGAGAGCAGAGCTGGAATGAATCTGCCTCCAACCTCACTGTAAATATAAGGGTGTATATAAAGGTTAACACCTGGTGTAATTCTTAGGAAACTACCAGTTTGAGACCAGCAGATTAATACTATTAATACTAATGCTGTGAATACCTCATTAGATAATTGTAATTCGGTGTAGTAATTAATAACCAAAGTCATCTTTTGGCTCCAGCATCAGTCAGACTTGTCCCTGTGAGAGGGTAAAAGGATAGAGGTGTGGTGCCAAGTCATTACTTCAGCACAACTTTTACAAGGTGTCACTCCCATACCTCTAGTAGATTGGGCATTCATATTGAGTGATGTTTTCCTCCTGTAGACCAATTGGAATTGCTGTCATAGTCTTGCAGGCTCCATTAGAATAGAATAGAATAACATTTTATTTCGGCTCACCAACACAGAGGACATACAGTACTAAAATACAAAAGTTGACAAATACAGACACACAGCATTACATTGACAATAATAAATACAGTAAGACAGTGGATGGCAGTTCAAGTCACTACATGTGGATTGGTCACTTGGTTGTGTTAAGAATGCCAATGGCATTAGGGATAAAAGACTTTTTAAAAAAAAACCTTGGCCAGGGGGGCTCTATAGCGCCTCCCAGATATCAAAAGTTCGAACTGATTAAAAAGAGGGTGGGAGCTATCTGCCAGAATTCGCTTAGCTTTCCTCCCCGTCCTCTCAGTATAGATGTGGGTCAGAGACTTTTGGGGTTTTCCCACAATTTTGCTTGCCATTGCCACAGTCCTGTTTAGTTTGTTCTTGAACTTACTCCTTAAGTGCCCCAACCAAGCAGAGAGATGAAATGTTAGGACACTCTTTATGTGTGCAGTATACAAGTTCCAGAATCACTGGACTCACCCCAAGACAGCTCAGTCTTCTCAGAAGGTGAAGCTACTGTGAACATTTCTTAAAAACAAAGTCTGTGTTTTCTGAAAAGTTTATCTGGCAGTCCAGAACTGTGCCAAGGTATTTAAAAGTTTCCACAGTTTCAACAAGTTGTCCATCAAGTGAAACCGGCACTACTGTCAGATCTTTTTTCGTGCAGATAACCAACTCCTTTGTTTTCTCCTTTTCCAGCTTGCTATCTATGCACCATGCTTCAAAAGCCTTAATGTGAGCAAAATAGGATGTCTCACTAGAAGTGTCCGTTCTCAGTAACAAGCCGACTAAGGCCAGAATGACTTGATGCCCAACCTGCTCTGGTCATCCAATAGAAAATGATAGATGAAAAGAATGGAACTAAACAGCTGGAGAAAAATAACCATGTGGTGCAAATGGTGAAAAAGAGACCAGTACATGAAACATGCACGTGATACAAAAGAAGAAGACCATGAGCTCGATTTCCTATTTACACTTCTCGCGCATACTATAAAATACCTCTGTTGCAAGCAATCACATAGCACCATAGAGTATAAAATAAAATAAAACAAACCTATGCATTTTAAGCAGTGTTAGAACATCAGGTACATACAGAATACAGAAAGCTTTATTAATCCCCGAAGGGTAAGTCAGTTTCTACAGTCCACCATCCATTGAGGGTACAGTAATACTTGGAAACTCTGTAACTGTAATCTTTCCTCATCCATAGAAAAACCAACATGCATGCAATTGTACATTAGTCAGATTTGTCAAGCATTTCAGCTCTGGAGAAAGTGGGTATTTGTTTTGTTGTTGTTGTTGTTGTCGTTTGGTCAATTTGAAGTCCACTTCCTGTTTTGCTCTTCCACCTGTTTATCCATTTTGTTCCTACTCAGTTATTCACTACACACACTACGTTTTCTTGTCAAAAAAAAACAAAAAACAGAGTTGGATACAATGTGCACATTCACAATCAGTATATGGTGAACCTCAAGCCTTTCCACTGATTCTTCGTTGCAGCAAGTGATTAATGCTAAATTTCTTCAGCAGTGCAATGCTGCTCCTGAACACATGGATCCCGGTCTGATCCTTAAATGTTCCATTTATACAATATATTGATGCAGACTGGAGGGTGAAATTATATTAGGTGGCAATCCTTCCACTCTCAGTCCCAGTGGTCTGCAATAAATGGTTTCTTGCAGGAGAGCAGAAGCATCCCAGTCCTCTAAAGTGTCTTATCAGTTATTGTCATCAATTCCTGCAGCTAGCTGTATCAGATGGTACAGTTGGTGTCCATAAACATTTTATAAAAATATCTGCAAATCTTCTCTTGGTAACAAAGAGCCCATTATGCATGTGTAATGAAGCCTGTCCACCAACTTGTCCCCATGATTTGCTACCTATGCTGAGGTGTGTGGAGAAAGCAAACAGGGTTTCATCTTCTCTCACCAGCTGTATTTCACATTCACTTCAGCAGATGCAGGCAACAGATACAGAAACACTATACACATCCAGGACAGTCTGACTGAAAATGTGTGCCGTTATCCTCTTTTTTTCCTACACACCTACAACAGTCACTTCACCTTTCAGTATTGCCTTTGGAAAAAAAGAATAAACCCTATAATGTCCATTGTGGCTTAATTAGTTCTAGACACTCCAGTGGTATCACATGTGCATCAATAAACCTTGATTGATTTGATTTTAGGGATTCCTAATTGATTACACATAAAACAATGCTGTAATCATATGTGTGTTTTTTTAGAATTACCTTTGTGCATATTATTATGCAATGCAGAAAGATGTTTAACAAATCTTAAATATGTTTTAAAGATCACTGTAGGGTTGTTATACCTTTTAAATGTCTCGTTAGGGAACCACCTCGTTTTATCGTAGGAAGAACACGGTTTAAGTCAATTTATCAGTCTCGATTAGATATATTTAATAACTAGGAATGAATTCTTAACACGGGTGGTACAGTGGAAAGGTGGTTAGCACTGATACCTCACAGCGAGAAGGTCCCGGGTTCGAATCCATGGGCCGACTGGGCATTTCTTTGTGGAGTTTGCATGTTCTCCCTGTGTCTGCATGGGTTCTCTTCGGGTACTCCACCATCCAAAGACATGCTCATTAGGTTGACTGGTGATTTCAAATTGGCCGTAGGTGTGCATGTGAGTGTGTCTGTCTCTCTGTGTTAGCCCTGCGATGGACTGGCGACCTGTCCAGGGCGTACCCCGCCTCTCGCCCGATGACAGCTGGGATATGCTCCAGCAGACCCCGCGACCCTTAACAGGACTAAGCGGTTACAGAAGATGAATGAATGAATGAATGAATTCTTAACACAATTTATACCATTAATTCTCTGCGGTAAAATAACGTCACACAAGTTCCTAAGTGTGAATAAATATTTATTTACCGTAGTGACAACTATGAATAAGTCTTCTTCATTCATCTTCTGTAACCGCTTGTTCCTGTGAAGGGTGTTGTGGAAGTTTTTCCTCTGCTGCTGGTGAAGAATGAAATGGAGACTTCTGCTGGCCGACAAGGTTTTATTTTCTTTGCAAAGAAAAGGTCAATCAACACGTGAGCGGTCAAAGGTGAAGAAAGACCCCGAATGTGGGGAAACCTAAACATTTATACCTGAGGAACACCCCTTTCGCATCCCTTTGTCTGCTGCAGGGGTCGGTCCCTCCAGGAAGTGTTGTCACACCCTTTTGTCTATTGTGGGCATCAGCACCGACCCCCCGTTGGTGTGTTTTACACCTGAGGTATCCTGCAGGATCTTGCATTTAGATGCAAGGCCGAGTCCAGACGTCACAATCCACATAGACAAAAGGGCCCAGCATCTCACGTTAGGAAGGGGGAGGTTGGCCATCTCTAGTGGCTGAGACAAAGAAATTGAATTTACCATTACACGGAGTGGATTGCAACGGCAGTGGATTGCAACTTTACAGTGTCTTTGTAGGTGACGGAAGAAACCGGATTGTCAAGGCTCCTCTGGAGCAGCGTTGTTGCTATGGCGACAGTCTCTTGATTTCTTGATCCATGGAAGAGAGATTGGGTTAACTGAGGTTGGCTTTTTTACTTGATACTTCGGCGGGCAGTATAGAACAGTGAATAAACTTAAAAATTAAAGTAAACTACAAAATCGTGTGTCTTTTAAAAAAAAAAAACAGACGAGAAACAAACAGAGCTTGGGAAATGTTCTACAGACAAATACCCAAGTTGTTGTTAAATAGACAAAGTTACGAAGTATAAAAACGCAAATAAATATGCAAAGAAGAAGACGAAGAAGAGAAGAAGGAGAAGAACAAAACGTAAGAGTACAAAAGCAAAAGAGGAAAAGAAGTGCGGAGAGGATTTTGGATCGGGTTGCCAAATTATTCGCGGAAAGAGAAGGCAACGCCTATAGTTCTTTGTCTAAAGATATCCTGTTACCTGATCTTCTTAACCTACTTTATATTAACTTATTTCATCATTCCATCATTCACCATGGTTCGTGCGCAGTGTTTTTCCCTGAGCAGCAACATTCAACATTACAACATTACAAGATGATATATCCGAATAACTGCTAAAAGCATCAGTAAATCAATAACATCAGGTTCTTCCTTACAGAGATATTTTGCTAATAAAGGAAAGATTATGGTTTGTAAGATAACAATTTCAATAGTTATAGCTAGTATAAGAACATACATAAGGTTCAAAAGAATAAGAAAATGTTTTTAAGAATAGCCACTTGAGGGCACTGTTGATCCATTTTACCTGTGGAACAATTATTTGCGTTTAGGCTAGATCGTCAAAATGTTATCGTACAAGGATAAAAATCGTCTCATTGTGATCCTATGTACTTCCTGAAAAACAATATATGACTTACAAGATGATTACAATTTCGACAGACGTAGTGTCAAGCTTTGGCTTATACAGAGGAGAACATATCAGAATTTTGCTGTGGGAGGTGAGGAATTTACGACCCTTATCTGGCTTTCCTCCCCTGGTCCCTCTAGTGCGAGGGAGTTCAGCATGTTTGCATGTGTGAATCTCTGAAAAGGAAGAGTTAATGAATCGCAGATTTAAAACGTTATGGAGTATAACATTAACGTTTCTAGATTCTGTCCATATGAAACAGGAGAGGTAACTCCTCTCACCTGTCCTTTTTAGTTCCTGAGATGTTCTTTCAATTCAAGGCTAATTAGATCAGAGAAAAATAGTGGGAAATTCCACAGACTTGTAAATCTGCCTTTTTGGCTCAGTTGATGTTCTGGGTCTGTTCAGCATCAGAGACTGGCACCTTTACTGCTAAGGTGTAAAGATTTGATCGATACGAAGGGTTCTTCAGCAGGGCAACCTCTTAAATTTACTTTCCAGAGAGGGGGGAGAGATTGATAGGACAACAGGGGCCCCTACATCACCATACATATACTAGTAGTTTAAATATATAATACATAATACATTATGGTATGAAAAAAACAGTCATCAGTCATATAGTTTTGCATTGGTACTGGATTTTGTGTCCCGAGTTTACAGAATCCTGTAGTTATATTTAAATAATACCAAAGTATTAAGCTATAGTGTAGATACAGTTGAAACCAGATGTTTGCACACACTGTGTTAAAAGACACATAAACCTTTTTTCCTCACTGTCTGAAGTTAAATCAGATTAAACCTCTTCTGTTTTAGGTTAGTTAGGATTACCAAAATGATTTCTATATTTCTTAGAGAATTTTTTATTACTTTCTTCACCAAGTCAGAAGTTTACATACACAAAGATTACTATGTCTTTAAACAATGAAGGAAAGCCTTGATAATGAAGTCATGGTTTTGGAAGCTTCTGATAGGTTAACAGACAACATTTGAGTTAATTGGAGGCACACCTGTGGATGTATTTCAGTGGTCGGCAACTGGCGGCCCGTGGGCCAAAATTGGCCCGCCTCCAATAATATCTGGCCCGCCAGATGACATTGAAAATCTGATTTAAAAGAAAAAAAAAAAAAGTTTTTAAAATATTTACTATGACAAAAAGGACAATTTCATAGAGAATTCAGAGCCTTTATTTAGAAAAGATAAAGATAAATGAAATAAAATAAAATAAAATAAAAGCAACATTTTCTTGATTCCAGACGCACACCAGCTTGTGGTGGGAACGTGGGACATATGCGCTCCTGAAATTACAGAGCAAAAAAAGAAAAAGGAGAAAGCGAAAAAAGAAATTACTATTTAAATAAAATAAAGCAACAATGAATACGGCTAATCAAAACAATAATGACGGGCTTAAAAGATTACTCACTGAATGGGAAAACTGGCATCTCCCTTCAGTCACGATCTTGGATGTCAGGCAGAGGTTGCGCTAGATTTTATCACTGTCTGTCATTTTGACTGACAGGGTCATAACAATCCCGTCATAATATAGTTTTACCCGTCACTTTAACTTTTTTAAAATGATAATAATGACATATCCAATTGCAGTTAATTTTCATTCATTTTTAATTAATATTAATTAGCGGTGCAAAAAAAAAGATTCGGCTCATATTACCAGCCATCAAAGACGACTCAAGAATCATGAATCTAGACGTCTATTTAAACGGCTCAGTTGAGTCCTGCCACGTTTGATTGATATAATCTGAACCATTTAAACATCTTACATCTCACTCGACAGAGAAACAAACGTACTACCCGGCTTGACCACTAGCAAACTAAGGCACTCAGCCACTCACTCACTTACGCACAATAGCAGAGAAACAAAACTTAACCGACTCACAACCGCTGCTCGTGGATCCCTGCTTAACCGAGAGTCAGCAGCCACTCACTCGGCCGGCAGAGAAACGAAACTTAACCGACTCATAACCGACTATTACACTACTAATCAAGAGAGACAAAAGCCAGTTAATATGCTTACTCGCCACCAAATTGACAGATTGCCTTCATATTTTTTCATCACCGTTTTAAAAAAACAGCCATTGACGGAAAATATTCGCTTAACGCGACCCCTGATGTCAGGAGATATGGATGTGACTTTAACCTGCAAGTAGTTCTCCAGATTTTTGTGTGTCAGGCCGATTCCTCTCGTGCGTCTTAATGGCATTCATAGAAGAAAAGGTCGACTCGCACGTATAGGTGGAGGGAAACATCGTCAGGCGAGTTTCCTGATCCATCTGCACTCATCTGAGCATCCAAAAGTCATCCACGAATTGCGCACTTTTGAGCGCATCGCTGACCAGAGAGGTTGTTTGGAAATCAATAAGCTCCAGCTGAAATGCGGCCTCATCCAACGAGGGGATGGTTTCTTTGGCCAGGGAGGATAAATCTGCACTTTGGACAGTGAGAGGGTCACGAACAAAAGCGATGATGTCCCTCGGGATGGAGTAGTAAGTAATTTAAGAAAGTCATTCTTTTAAAATTTGAACGAATGACTTTCTTAAAATGACTTTTTTTGTACAAGATATAATAGTAGCCTATAGATAAGGGGAAAACGTTTTGTTAAGTAGAAAAAAACATGTTTCTGACTGATGTGATGTTTTGGCCCGCCATTCAGTTGCTCGGAAAAAATTTGGCCCCATGCCAAACTTACTTGCCGACCCCTGATGTATTTTAAGGCTACACCTCAAACACACTGCTTCCTTGTTTGACGTCATGGGAAAATCAAAAGAAATCAGCCAAGATATCAGGAAGAGAATTGTGGGGCTCCACAAGTCTGGTTCATCCTTGGGTACAATTTCCAGATGCTTGAAGGTGCCATGTTCATCTGTTCAAACAATTATACGCAAGTATAGACACCATGGGAATGTCCAGCCATCATACCGCTCAGGAAGGAGACGGGTCTGTGTCCCAGAGATGAGTGTGTTTTGGTCCGAAACGTGCGAATCGACCCCAGAACAAAAGCTAAAGACTTTGTCAAGATGATGGCTGAAGCTGGTAAGAGAGTGTCATTCTCCACAGTGAAACGAGTCCTGTACCGACATGGACTGAAAGGCCACTCAGCGAGGAAGAAGCCATTACTCCAAAAGAAACATAAAAAAAAGCCAGATTACAGTTTGCAAATACACACAGGGACAAAGACCTGAATTTCTGGAGACATGTCCTGTGGTCTGATGAAACTAAAGTGGAACTGTTTGGCCATAATGACCATTGTTACATTTGGAGGAAAAAGGGGGAAGCTTGTAAGCCTGAGAACACCATACCAACTGTGAAGTATGGGGGTGGTAGCATCATGTTGTGGGGCTGTTTTGCTTCAGGAGGAACTGGTGCACTTCATAAAATAGACAGCATCATGAGGAAAGAACATTATGTGGAAATATTGAAGCAGCATCTCAAGACATCAGCCAGGAAGTTAAAGCTTGGGCGCAAATGGGTCTTCCAAATGGACAATGACCCTAAGCATACCGCCAAAGTAGTTACAAAGTGGCTTAAGAACAACAAAATCAATGTTTTGGAGTGGCCATCACAAAGCCCCTATCTCAATCCCATAGAAAATTTGTGGGCAGATCTGAAAAGGCGTGTGCGAGCGAGGTGGCCTACAACCCTGACTCAGTTACACAAGTTCTGTCAGGAGGACTGGACCAGAATTCCAGCAGACTATTGCGAGAAGCTTGTGGAAGGATACCCAAAACGTTTGACCCAAGTCATACAGTTTAAAGGCAATGCTACCAAATACTAAGGAAATGTATGTAAACTTCTGTATGTAGACTTTGAAGAAAGTAATAAAAAATTCTCTAATAAATTCTCTCTCTCATTGTGGCATTTAGCAAATAGAAATAATTTTGGTAATACTAACTGACCTAAAACAGGCGAGGTTTAGTCTGATTTAACTTCAGACAATGAGGAAAAAATGTTTATGTGTCTTTTAACACAGTGTATGTAAACATCAGGTTTCAACTGTATGTCATGTTACATGTATGCACATGTGCACATTTTTAGGTACTAGATACCTCTTAGGAGGGTGGGTAATGATGACATGAAAAGGATAAAAAATATTTTGTATTGTATGTGAAATAAGAATATAGGCCAGGTGGAAAAATAAGCAACTGTACTCTGACAAAGACCTGATTAAAGTCCTAATTTTAGGTGTGTGGGTATTTTTTTTTCAGTGGTGGAGGACAAGAATGTGTATCTGGTCGTGCTTTTGGGGTTGGCACAGGCCCACTTTAAATGAGATTAATTGACCACCCATAATGGCCCCCAGACCACACTCTGGCCGTGTTGGGTAATTTGTCTGTTCCTTTTAATGAAGAAAGTACATGCCACTCAGTGAAAAAAGCCATTAATGTAGACAAAGCAGTGCTGCATTTTACAAACCTAACTGTAAACACCACTTAGAAATTGAAACTTTATTGTTGTGAGATAAATATCAGGTTCTATGTAGACAGGGGATTATCTAACCCTGGTCCAGACACAAGGACCTCTTTTTGAGCTTTCTAGCATATAATTCTTTGGACCGTTATAAGAAATAAAATCCCAGACTGATCCATTTTTACCTGGTTTAGTAAAGTTCCTTTAATATAGAATATCAGAATTCCATGATAGGATGCAATAACACTTGAGATGTCTGCTGACATGGCTTAAAAGTTTTCTTTTACAGCTGCAGAGAAATTACATTGCCATCTCAGAGTTCCTCAAGGGAATAGACCCTGTCCGTCTCTAAGAATTCTTGAGGATTGGTAAAATTGTTGTGGGCAAAAGGAGTGTGTTATCACCAAAGAAAACACTAGAGAGCTCAAACGGATAAAAAATAAAAAAAAAAACAACAAAAAATAAATAAATCAAATATTTAACAAGTGGGTATTTAACCACTGTACAGAAACAGCAGTCGGTTTCAAATAAGATGAATCTTTATCTTAGTTGCAGCACCTCATTCATGCGGCATCTCGTTAGCAGTGCATTGCTAGTCCTAATCAAGGCCTGATCCCGAAATGTTCCATTTAAGACAATACTGATTGACAAAGATGTATAGTTAAATGGTACTAGGTGGTTATTTTATTGTTTTGCATTTCAATGTCAGATCATCTTGTCCATAACCTTTCCTAGCAGTGCAATTAGAGTGAGATGATTTACAAATGCAGCTGGCTGCACTGTGTAGTCGCTCTATATTTATGCATCTTCTGCAAATAATACATATAATTTGACTTATCCTTCCCTGCGTTCATATGCCTTATAATCATGTCTTGGATTACAAGTTGCTCTTATTAATTAATGTAAACAAGAGTTGCTCCAAAATAGTTATCATATGGCCATGAATCTGAGAGCACACATATCTTCTTGTTTATGTGAAATATTTCACACACTATGCCTGACCTTGGCAAATTGCAATTCATCCAGTGAGGTCTGTGTCACTTTTTATGACCTTCTAGGATACAGCTATTCCCATGATAAACCCATCTATCAGAAGGGTTTTCCACCATGGAGCCTTTGAATTCTTTGGGGAGAACTTCGATTTATTTGCTGTGATGCACTCTTTCTTGCAACATCTACCTTTAGCAAATAAATCCAAATGTGTCAGTCGCTCATCAGCAGGATACCCAACAGAGCCTGTAATTCCCAGCAGACTCAAACACATACTGTATTATATATTTTCTCTGTGACAGAGATGAAACTGGGCCAAATATGCTTTAAGTGCCTCTGCTCCTAGTAAACCTGTATAAATGAGAAAGAACTCAGTTTGACATAACAAAGATTGGTTCTTACCAAATCAACACCTCTACTCATCTTTTAATTATAAACTCTAGAGCTCAATTAGTTATTGACATTATTCTGTATGTATAGGGTCATTGCCTGGATCTGGACAGATCAGTAACTGGTATGTACAGTGCTACAGTATTTGTATTCTTTTCTTTTTCTCAGCAAACAGGGTGACTTTGGTACATGTTGGGAATGTCAAGAGCAGAAATCTCAACATTCATTGTACAACCTGTTTTCTTAGTCAAACTGAATTTGAGTGTGATGTGCGCTTTGCAGCGTAAGCCTCCCTGAGATCTACAGTTGCTCTGCCCTTTTGCACAAAATGGTTGTAATTGATCGTTGTCGCTGATTGTGGTTTTGATCACTTAATTGAATCATGCAATGGTATTCCTCTTTTATGTGTTTTTAATAGGTTTCGCAGTGGCGCTCTTTGGCACAGAAACACTATATCTGGCTGTGGCTACACATACAGTACTTGTCCATAGAAAAATTCATTAGTGGTTTTCTCTGCAGGGTAATGAAAAGATAAAAAAAACACCTCAAAACACCTCAAAATTCAAATACAAAATTTGTCTCCTGAATATATGTAGTTTTCCATAACATAATTTCCCAGGATGACATGACAGTAATGGTAGACTTGGTAGTAATGAGTCAGGTTCCCAGTCTGGTACATAACTTTGTGACGTTAGACCTGTGAGGCCTTCTGTTGTTATCAGAAGGTAGGCATCCTTTTTCACACTCCCAGCCTCTGGCCTGCATGTGTTGTTTAGCTGTAATGTCTTAGCTTGAGTCCAGGCAGCACAGAGGGCTTAAGTGGCTCAACTTCTCCGAAGTTAGTGAGGCTATGGATTGCACCAAAAACATCTGTGGGGGATGCTTATGAAACAGACTTTTCCACCAGCTTCTTGTAAATCAGCATAGGTTTCAGCAAACTAGTGATACCCTGTGTTTCTCTTTCTGCCTGAATGCTGAATTTTCCTGCCAGGATTGAGATGTAATGCTAGAGGCATTGTGTTGAAGGCCTGTTGCTGAAATCTCTAGGCTGTAGCATTATCTTTAAGGACGCTGCTGGAAGTGACCTTTAATTATGTGAACAACAAGTGACTTCTGAATTCTTCAGTACAGTAGAAACTCTCTATCACTTTCATCTGTTTCCCTCCTTAATGCTTTGTTTGATTTAGCCATTCATTTGCCATGTTGTTTATAATGACCTTACCATACCTTTATGGAACAATCCGTGGTTTGTAATGTTTCCAGTTATTCATTATACATTCATCTTTTATGTCTTAGGATGGTGGGACGCTAAGGAGAATGAAGGCTGCACCCAGACTGTGACCCTAGCTAACTCATGGAGAACTGACAAGAGCAGCGCTGGATGGAGGCCAAGACACTGGATGGCGAAGACGAGGAAGCACACAGTATTGTGGATCACTTGTGTTGTTTGTTCTCTTTCTCAGCTGTTCCGAAGTAGATGCAAAGTATTGTGCAGTGTGTCTCAGTTGTTCACTCTGTCACGTCTGGCCAAGGGAAAAATGGCAAAAAGAATCAGGATAGACAGTCAAGGCTAAAGAAAATCTTTGAAGAAATTCTAGGCTAATTTAAAACAATTATAGACAGATAACATTTTCTCATAACTGTATATATAAATTAGAGACTGCATAAGTAGTACAATAGTAGATAGTAGCCATCATGGGCAGGTGTAAAAGCAAGGCTTCCTGGTTATTGTTGTTGGTGGGATTGGTGCTAACAGGAATAGCTTTGGAATATGAGGGGGTTCCTGGTCAGTGGACACGCTATGGCCAGTGGGACACTAAAACAACAGGTGAGCTCAGTTTTATTCTGAAAACCAACATCAGCAAAGCCTTGGTGCTCTATCTGGACGACGGAGGCAACTGCGACTTCCTGGAGCTTCTAATTGCAGAAGGGAGACTGCAGATGCGCTTCACAATCCATTGCGCCGAACCGGCCACCCTGCATACCGAGACCAATATCAACGACCAGCGCTGGCACAGAGTCCTTCTCATCCGCAATTACAGAGAAACCAGGCTGGTGGTGGACAACGAGGAGAAAGTGGCTGAGGTGAAGTCGAAGAGAAAAGAGATGGTAGTGGCCAGTGACCTCTACATAGGCGGGATCTCACCTGACGTGCGTCTCTCAGCGCTGACTTCGAGCACTGTCAAATATGAGCCACCATTCCAGGGATTCATAGCCAATTTGAAACTGGGGGAGGCACTACCAATACTGTTGGATGGTCAAGCTGTTCATAACGATTTGGAGTACATATGTGGCACACACTCTCCCTGCAGCAACAATGGGCTATGCTCCGTGAACCAAGGAGAGGTCCTCTGCGACTGTATCAATACCAACTACAGGGGAAGGTACTGCCATGAAGGTAAGAAAAATGTCATCTTTCTTTTTGTAGCACTGTTGTTTTTAGCAATGCATTTTTCACTCTGTGCAGTTAATATGATAAGATAATCCTTTCATTTGTTTTTATTGGTGTGGAGGCATATTATTGTGCAATGATAAAAAGCAGTGCAATAACACCACTAATTAAGGTCCATGATTGACTGAATAATGTGAGTTGTACAGTAATGGCAACCTCAAGTGTGCTAACTTTAGCCTCAATAAGAAAATGGTCACCTTACTGTCTTACCTTTTTTTTTTGGTTTAGTCAACAAAAGTGCATAATTGCTACCAAGGACACCAAGGACATAAATATTTAAAACTCAAATGCCTGTAAAATCCATTGTTTCTATTCTAGAAGACATTTATTTTTAGATTATAAATGGTTCCAATATTTTATTAACATTCTGTTATAAATATAGTCCATACCTGCATTGAGCTCCAGAGAATAATCAATAAAACCCACTTAACAGCAATCCGGGCCGAAGCACACTACACCAGTACTTAAAGGCTGCTTGTGTACATGAGTCTAGCTTTCTCGGCAGTTAAGTCAGAGGAAAGCAGTCTTCTAATGTGATGCCTGTTTGACATGTTTTCAACACTGAGACATCTAACAGGCCGCCGAATGGATGTCATTTTTTTATTCTGGAGAATCTGCACAACAGCGAGCAAAGCATTAGGTGTCATAAAGTTAGCTTTTGAAACTACAGTACAGAACAAAATTTGAAGTGATTAAGATCTTTTCCTCTTTGCAAAACACTTTGGGCCTGTTCAGACCTTGCATTACGATCCGATCTGGGCGATCTGATCACGTAAAAGACAGGTGTGAACACCCCCTAGACACATTGAGATCGTATTTGAGAGATCCGATCTCTGACCACATTTGGAGGTGGTCTGGGTCGCATGTGTCCGCATGTGTCTGCATTCCTTTGGTAGAGTGAATGTAATGTGTCCTGAGTAACATTAAAGACCACCTATACTCAGCAGGGGTGTTCTTGCCTCATTCATTCTGAGAAAAAACAGGCTGCTTTTTCCTTTTCAGGTGATCATTTATAATAGCAGTGTGTAAGTTATGTCTGTTCATTAGTAATGAGAGCCTTTTATAATATTCTGTCCTTGTAGCTGTTAACTAACTAAAAAATAAATCCAAGTCAGAATTTACAAATGAAAGCATTTAACATGAGTACACGATTGTGATTCTGTGTTAATTACTGATGGGGTCATGTAGTATGAGGAGCCAAATCTGGTTAAATTAAGTATTTGCTCAGTATTTGCTGTCTTTATTTAATTTTTTACCGGAGATTGCAGTACCTATGGAAACTTCTATGGAGTGATAATCTGAGGTTTGTGCAGGTCTAACTAACGTCAGGGTGGAGCTCAATAAATAATAACTTAACGTGAGTGCCAAAGTCATGATGCACAAACATAAAACAGCGCTGTTCTCGGTTCTGCAGCAGCAGTAGAGATCTATTAGAGACAGTAGCTGTTAAAATATTCTGCTGCTCCCCAGATGATGTTGGGGTTTATTTGCATACATAGCACGAAACTGAGATCGGATCTGGAACTGCATTTAGAGACGTTAATGCCAAGTCTGAACACACATACATAAAGCTCGATTTTAATGCAATGTCTGAACATGTCCTATGGGTTTCTCTCTTACAAATGACAAACATTTATATAGTGTGGTTGGACTGGAGGCTTTGCAGTCTTCTTCCACAAGGTCATGTCCTTATTGTAGACTATATAAAAGATGGCTGTTGCCTTCAGGTGTGACAAGTGAAGCTAATGCAGAAGTGCTTTAAAACTGTTAACAATGGGGGGTGTCTCCCCATGCTGCTGGTCTAATTATGGAGAAGTTTATTTGAAAATGACAACTACTCCTCACTTTATTACCTCAGTAAACATTCTGCTAATGAGTGATTGAGGGTCTCAGTCACGTCATATATATTCTATATATCATATGTACTATATTCTTTAGTACAGCATAACATTCATTTTGCAAATTACGGCCTCATTTAGAGTTAAACAGATGATAAAGCAGTGTGTGCTTTAGAGTGCAGGTACCGTCACTATTAACTGCACATTCATAGTATGTAGTAGTAATGGTTGGTTAGAGAAACTTTGGGGTCATTGGTTCCCCTTTATCCCCTTTACGTCCATGGCTGAGGTGACTTGAGTCAGCATCTAAACAAAAAACTAAAAAAACTAACTGGCAACTTTGCATGGCTGCCTGCTGTTTTTGATTGATATGCCTGTCTCTGCTCCTCTCAGTCTCCAAACACTCAAACATGGTCACATCTGGTTTCAAAAAACCAAGATGGTGATGACCAAAATGCCAAACACCAGCTTTCAAATTCTTTTATATACATTTTGTGGTCCTAACTCGCTAAAACAATTAAAGGGAACCTTGGCACTGGCTCTTTTAGTTATAGTTTTTTAGGGTGGACTATATATAGTCATCCCTCTCTTTATATAAGTCGCGTTACATGTTACAGTTGTGATACATTGCCACCATTATTGTCAGCTGATTTAATTCTTTATCTACATACTGTAAATTGACAGAACAGAGACAGATTAATACTTATTATTCTGATGTCAAAAATGTAATGTGTCTGTTTTTCTTTTCTCCTGCAGCTGTCCAGAAAGAAGCCGAAGGTAAGACAATGCATTATACAATGAACATAACGATGAGCTTAACTTGTTTTTCATGATGCTCTTATTTGCAAAGGCTATTACCGCAACATCGGTGTGAGACTGTCGTCAGTTTATTATCAGGTTGTTATTGTCAGTTTGGACTGCAGTTCTGACATCCAACAAATTAAGCTGAACGGAGATATACTATCACCGGTCACCAGGTCACTAAGGGAAAAGCGGCAAATGTGCTGAATGCTGAAATAGGTGACTACAAAGGGCTGCAGAGTACGTGGGTGTCACACAACATGGGTAGCACTGATATACTGCATTGCAAGGAAAATGACTGCACAGAAATGCTTTGTTTTATTATTTATAAATTCTGTGTTTTTTCCTCTCTCTTCAGTGGATATTTTCCTCATCTAAACCACTATTATATGGTTTGCTAAGTCTTATATGCCAATAGGTCAATATGTGGATTAACTCAAGGATGATGCCATATATCCTCTGGCCTTAACGTTCATCTAATTGTAATAATATTTGCAATTATGTTTTTAATAGGTGCATGTAATGCTATTTCACTAAGAGAAACAAATCTCCTTTGGCAGGAAATTGACTCTTCTGTCTTTATTAACAACATTTTAACTGACTGCCATTAAACTTGGTTTTTAATGTGGTGCACATGCTAAACTGAAATGAAGATTGAAAGTGAGGAGTGAGACATCCATCTCCCCAATAAAGGACTACTGGTTCTGGTAAAAGGGCAGCCAACAGGCTCAGGAGACCAGCTCATGGTGCACTGAACCGATCCATATTGTAAATCACTGTTACTGACTCAAAATGTGCAGACCTATGCACACCTGCTCTATGGAATCCTGCTTCTGACACTTACATTTGGAGTATGGCAGCAAAATAAGCTGAAGATTATCTTTGAGTATAGTTTCTTCACATGGCTGTGCATAATACAAAGTGTTTTGAGGATTAACATGTGCAAAGATATCTCTGCTCAAAAAAAATAAAATAAATAAAAATGCAGGCATTTTTAAATGACATGCTGCAAAGAGAGCACATTGGAATGTTTATTGGATTAAATCTTGACATGGAGACAATCCTCAATGCAGAATGCATGACAGCAACGACAACAGAAAATGTGCACTCACCAGAAGCCTTTATTTCTGTCCTTCATACCACTTTATGTGTTATTTGGCAGCAAGACTCTTCTCTGCTGGTCTTGCATCCATGGAAATAGACTAATCTATGCATCACCTAAATCGTCTCCTTCCCCCAGAGATGACAATGATCGTAACCCAAATGATATAATTGGTCGTGGCTGTGTGTTTTAAACGGTGCAGGAATTATTTTTATTGGTCTGAGGGACTGCTTTAAGGCAGTGCAAATCTTTGGCAAAGCCAGTGAGTGTTCTGAGTTGTTCATCTACAGTATGCAGCACGTGGGGGTTCCATCGATCTGCGTGGACAAAGGCCACAGTGGGGCATGCTTCGATGCCAACAGAGTGCAGCATCCTCTGATGTTTTGTAAGCAAAAAAATAAATAAATAAAAAACAGGTGTGTGAACAAGTGATAAGGACTCACCTCACAGGGATGATACAAAACAGAGAGAAACCATCCAAACATATAGGAAAACCTGACATGACAAAACATGCCAATTGCAAACGCATCAACATTGTTTTGCTTTTTTCCCCTTCAGATTTTCATGTGTAAGCACACAGTAATGACACTCTAGGAAATGAAGTGATGATGAAGCAAACATGGAAATCTTGTAAAGAAAGGACGCAGCTGGTCCTGGTGGGCTTGCATCTTTCAGAAGCAGTGACCTTGGTCTAATCCCTCATTACAACAGGCGCCATAATACTGGAAAAACAAACTGAGCAAATCCTAATCCTCGTGCAATGGCTCTTTCTTCTTAGATGCTTGTTAATTAATGTCACAATAATGACTGAGGGGCCTTTAAAATCTGCGTTTGTTTTTTCACTATATCTGTTTAATTAAAGCTACAAAGACAGCAGGGCTCGTGTTGTCAGAAGTTTTTCCAAAAGTTAATACTGTCATAAACAATTATAAAGATAAAATCGACATTTTTTTGCTATTTTAGCAGCCCCTGTTAGTGCCATCTCTCATTCATTTTAAGGAAGGAAATCTGCTTTTATGTAGGGATAAAATCAGCGCAGGGCTCTTTGAAAATGCGTTCTGAAGCCCTAGATTTCATTTGCTGTTGCTAACATTTACTGGGTGAATCCACACTAAATCACACAGGTCAAAAAACTTCAGCTGCCTGTATGGATTCAAACATTTATTATTTACAGTGTGGAAAACTTGTTTTGACGCAGTTCTAACATTAATTGGGATCCAAAGGTGCAACATTCGTTACAATTTGAAGACACAAAGTTGTTTAGCAGTGTTAATGAAGTTATACGTTTTTGATGCTGCGGGTTTAGTCAAGGTCAGTAGATGCAGATGAGTCAAGGTGTGTGTAACCACAGCAAACACATTACTAATAAATTATTTCTGGAAATTGCACAACCCCTTATGGAGTGTCATGATTAAATGACCAATAACATCACAACCACAAAGTAAATGTATTGATTCTAAACAGCCTTGACAACAACAGTGGGCTTTTGACTGAGTATTAAAAATTGGGGCATTCAAAAAAGGATGTACTTAAGTTGCCTAGTTAATAATGTTTGTTCGCAGTGAAATTTATTTAATGTTTAGGTTACCTCTTATTTAAAAAATAGGAAGCTACTCGCATACTGTGAGCACAGCTCCATACAGACTTTCCTCTCTAATGGGTCTCTGAAGGTCTTAGTGGGCTATCTCTGCATTTCCACACACTGAGATTTGGATGTAAGGCACAGCCAAGTACGTTGCACATATTCAATGGCTGACTGCCTCTATACAATAGCAGTAACGACACCACTCCTAATCCACTTTTCTTCAACTCCTTGCATATGCATAAACTGTCGAAGAACTGTGTTGCCATAAGCACTTGTTAAATGCCTGCTATGGCCTATTCCGGTCACCAGTATCCATCCAGCTCCTTTTTACAGCTTCTGAGTAAATGGTTAGACAGGGGCATTCCCCAGTAGATTTACCAGTGGTGTTTGTTGTTGTGACTGCCTTTGCCTAATAGTTGGATAATGGGAAACTTACTCTTCTTATTGTCTACCAGGGCCACAGACAAGGAGGTGGAAAGAGATTTTACTAGATAATATCCTGCTATGTCCGTCAGCAGTAGCTTACAACAACGGTTTCTTTGTTACTGTTAATGACGCTGTATAGCCTCCCTTGTAGTCCCTTTTTGCTTCTTCTATATCTTAGCTCTGCTGAGCAATATTGATAGCAGAAAGATGCAGAATAAAGGCAGACTGGATCTTAATCCAGTCACATCTTAGTACATCTGGTGAAAATGCAATCATCTCAGGGGTGATGCGGGGAGCGAGAGGTGCCATAATTTATGCCGTGTGTATGTGTACGCCTGTCATGCGGAATGCACAGTAGCAGCGGGGGAGCACATAGCAGCTCTGTGTGTGCAGTGCAGACAAGGTTGTGGGTGAATTCTGTCTTAGCAGAGGCTCAGTCACTGGCTTTGCAATGGCACACTGTATCAAAAACCTACGTGTTGGCAGGCAAGGACCCTCCCTGGGGTAATCAGTCCATTCCACACCAAGAGTTGCAGCATTAACAGCCTTGTTCAGATGTACATGTTCAGAGATTTGTGCTGCAATGACCTGCCCTTTCATAAGGCTTTGCCTAATGACTGAAGTGGGAATTGTAAGTGACTCACTGTACAGGGTCTTAGAGTGCTGATGCACTGATGAGAGCTGTCTGTGTTGGCTGGCACAGTGGGGCTCATGTGCTCTGCAGAAGTGTTGCATTGTGACAGCCCCAGCTCCTCTTCGGCAGCAGGCATGGTATGCCATAAAATTTCTGGCTGACCTATTGAGGTACTTGTGTGTGTTTCACCGTGGCTTTGCTCAGTGCAGGGCATAGGAGTAAGAGTGCTGGTGGTTAACACATCTCATGCAATGGCTGTTTTCATTGTTCATGGCAGTTTTATTATGGCATGTCTTTTCTTTGTTGGTTGAGAAACATGCAAATATGGAAATGACTGAGAGAGTACTGCAGTGCTGTGTTACGACTGACTGTCTTGTTGGGTACGACTGTTAACTCTCTTAAGACTGTTGTCATAGTTAAGTCCTGTATGTGTTGACTAAAGCAGTAACCTGTGTTCAGCACTGTATTCATTCTGCCTTCAAACAGACAGAACATAGAGGTGGCATTTTTTTCCATGGCTGACCAGCTTTCAGATAGTTTGTAGTCGGTGAGGCTTTAACACAGTGCAGCACTGGGAGTTCTGCTCCCTTCTGCTGCTTTTTTTATGAATTGATGGGTTAAGCGTGGCAGATCATTGCAGCTGGTACATGATGGCTGTTTCGTCATTGTATCAGCCTCTGTGAAAGTGTGAGGCATAGTCACTAAAGAGTTAAAGGATAAGGGTTGGTGTCACTTCTGCCCTCTGATAAAATGTTCCCATATAGAAGGTTCAACAGGCCCATCTCTGTTGGCTGAGCACTTACATGCATAACTACACATATGTGGAGAAGTGGAAATAAGTTAGTTGCAAACCATATAGAGCTGTGTCAGAGATCAGAGAAACTAATAAACTAGCATGTGTGACATTTTTTTACGTTAGATGTTTGTAATATAAAGCAGGTTTTATGTATAGCTGATACATCTCAAACGCTGTCTGCATCAAATAAACATACAGTATGTGTTCCATTAGAAAAAAGCATCTGTGTGAGCAACTACCAATGTGGGTTGCACCAATCAAGATGTTTTTTTCTTTCCTTGCCTTCCCACTCCTCCCTTGAGATGTTTGTCTGTTTTTAGTTTGATTTCCCCTTTGTATTTCAGTTTGAACTTTGACATCCGTACCTACCCCAGGATGTCTGTCACAAACTGCAGTCCAACATTGTGACAATACTTTTGTTCTCCCAGACCTCTTTATGAACTTCCTGTTTTCGTATCCTTTTTTCTGTTCTTTCCCTCAAGGTCTGGCGCACCTGATGTTAAACCGCCAAGGTATGGGGTTCTATTGGTTTGCTTTTCCTTTCCAGCCACCTGAACACATTTTCCTTCCCCCGATATCATTTAGTTAACTGTGCTGCACTAATATTTCCTCTCCTCTTTTTCCATAAACTTGCCTATTTGTTTTTGCTTCCTCTCATGTTATGCTCACTATTCACTCAATTTTTGTCCGTCAAACCCTTGTCGTGACCACTGACTGAGCTACTGGAACATCACCTTTGACCTCTGCAGTTTTACGCCAAGGTAATACATCTATGCTCATAGCATTTCCGTTTGGTTTTATGGTGTTTTCAAAGGAAACAGGTGAAAGTAATAATCTCATTCTAAGGATGTCTCCTGGGTCCACCCAGAAAGCACTTTATTTCCAGTGCTTTAAAAAATGTGAGTATAGACAAACATATTATCATAGGATTTTGTTTATTTTGTATTTTTGGTTCTTGTGAAGGTCATTTTAATTTTCTTACAGATGTGTTATCATTGAATTTCAAAGTTGCAAATTTCCAGTTTGGGATTGATAAAGCACCTATCTATCTATCTATCTATCTATCTGTCTATCTATCTATCTATCTATCTACACTGCCTGGCCAAAAAAAAAAGTCACCAGCAGAATTTGTCTAAGCAAATAGGTACGAGTCTCCTGTTGGATAATTCCTGCATGGGTGTTTACCAAAAGTTATTTAACCCCAACTGATGCAATGAGTCTCATTTCTTAAACTTAATGTTGAAAGACACATCCCGTGGTCGTGGAAGTGGAGATTGCAGAAACTACTAAAACTTGGTTAAGAACTGTCCAACGCATTATTAAAAACTGGAAGGATAGGATTAAATGTTTGGTGAAATCAAATCGCAGAAAAACAACAGTAGAACTCAGGGCTATGTTTAATAGTGAAAGTAAAAGCATTTCCACACGTACAATGTAAGGGGGAACTCAAGGGATTGGGACTGAACAGCTGTGTAGCCTTGAGAAAACCACTAATCAGTGAGGCTAACTGGAAAAAAAGGCTTCAATTTGCTGGGGAGCATAAAGATTGGACTCTGGAGCAATGGAAAAAGACCATGTCGTCTGATGAGTCCAGATTTACCCTGTTCCACAGTGATGGGCGCATCAGGGTAAGAAGAGATTCAGATGAAGTGATGCACCCATCATGCCTTGTGAGTGTCTCTGGCCTGGAGTTGTGTGTTTCCTGTGGAGCTCCATACTACATCTGTTGTCGTGGTCTCATCAACCTGCCCAGTCTTCATGGCCTCCTGCAGTTGTCCACTCCTACCTGAATGAACAATTTTCCTACCTGCCTATGATTCCTCTTACATTTTCAAACTGTCATGTAACATCATCAGTTTTTATCATAAGATTCCATATGTACGCTTTAGTCAGATATACGTATGTATCTATGACAGATGTATGTTTGGCATCTCGTTTCTCCTGCTGTTCTACCCGGCTGGCCTTACGCAGATGGGTCCCTCCATATGAGCTGGGTTCTACTCAAGGTTTCTTCCTGTTAAAAGGGAGTTTTTCCTTGCCACCGTCGCCTCCAGGCTTGCTCTGGGGGTTTCAGGCCGGGTTTTGTAAAGCATCTTGAGATGATTTGTATTGTTATTGATGCTATATAAATAAAATTGAATTGAACTGAATTGAATTGAATACCTAGTGCCTACTGTATAAGCCTGTGGGGGCAGTGCTATGATCTGGGGTTGCTGCAGTTGGTCAGGTCTAGGTTCAGCAACATTATGTACCCAAAGAATGAGTTGACCTGACTACCTGAATATACTGAATGACCAGGGTTGGGTCAGATTACTTTGAAATGTAATCGATTACTGATTACAGATTACATGGCAAATTTTGTAATCAGTAACGTAATCTATTGGATTACCCAAAACATGTAACGTAATCTGATTACTTTAGGATTACTTTTTACACAACTTGTACAAGACATACACAATCTTATTTTCCTCTGTCTTTAATTCAAAGTTGTGGCGATGTTGCCAAGTACTGAACGTATTTTTGCCGACTGGAACAGGTCTATTCCCAGATAGCAAGAGGCTGGCGGACCACCGTCAGCCCACAGGGGATAGACCTGGCAGTCCGCTGGAGTTTTGCTCATCGGTTCACTGGCGGTCCGCGAGCGAGTTGTCGTCAAATGCCCCAATATTTTGTCACTATTGGTCTAAAACCTTTTTCATTTATTCAGTTATACTTCATCCATCACTTTAATAACATTTCATGTATTTTCTTAATATTCATGATAAGTTAAATTTCAAGAGATGGTGGTCCAACGGTGGACCACAAGTGGCATGCCACCACCGGTCTGCTATCTGCCAATCTGATTTTGCTATCTGGGTTGGTTGACGTTGACGGTTCCTCCATCTTGGGTTTTGATTTGAACCTTTTTCTTGTCAAGAAACTACACAGGCAAATGGATGATAATGACATCTAGTGAACAAACAAATGGGCTGCTTGTCAAATGAAAACACTGGCTAGGCTATCATAAAAAAGTTGCATTGTTTGCATTATAAAATGTAATCAGGTAATCCCCAACAATGTAACTGTAATCTAATTACGCATTTTTGTATTGTAGTCTGGGCTGATTACAGTTACTTGATTTTTGTAATCTGATTACGTAATCTAGATTACATGTAATCAGTTACTACCCAACCCTGTGAATGACCAGGTTATTCCCTCAATAGATTTTTTTCTTGCCTGATGGCATGGGCATATTCCAAGATGACATGCCAGGATTCATCGGGCTCAAATTGTTCATATCATCAATATAAGATCTTTGTAAAGAATTAATGCAACACTGGATGGAAATAAACCTTGTGACATTGCAGAAACTCATCGAAACAATGCCATAGCAAATGCGTGCTGTAATCAAAGCTAAAGGCGGTCCAACATAATATTAGAGCGTGTGACTTTTCTTTTGGTGGTGACTTTTTTTTTTTGGCCAGGCAGTGTATAATCACTGATCAGGAGGATATTTCAAAACACTGATGGAAGAAAAATTTGAGAGGTTTTCTAAAAATCCGTTAAGATTCACCAGTGTAATGCACACCAGTTAAAGATACTGTACTGTACTGTACTGTATATCACTCTAAACTGTTTTTTGTTTTTTTCAAGCACAGAGAAACATTTGAGTTAAAGAAAAGCTTTAATGTGTTGAACCATGGAAGAGAAACATTTATCCAAAGCAATAATAGTTAAAGGAGTTGGATGTTACAGGGCAAAAAATGACCTTTTGATTGAATAATGTGGGCTGTACTGACCTAGATGAAGTTGTTGTATTTAGGCTTTGTGTATTCTGGCACGTGCTGCAAGACTCGGACAGAAGTCATCATCCTGTCTCCATGGAAATAACTGTTGTCTGTACACATACCTGAAACTTTGATGACCCACTTTGACAAGATAATTCACTGGCTCAAGTACTCGAGAACTGTGGTTTTCAAAGTGGGGACCGCCAAGGGGTGCTAGGGGGGCCTCAGATAATTGGGGGGAAGATAAGAAATAAATTGCAAAAATAAAAAAATAGAATCTAATCTATTTAATCATTATTGTAAAATATAATCAAATTGTTTTTTTTAAATCATTTTCATAATATAATAAAATATAAAATAATCTACCCCGCCTCTTGCCCAATGACAGCTAGGATAGGCTCCAGCAGACCCCCGCGACCCTTAACAGGACTAAGCAGGTATAGAAGATAGAAGATGATGATATTGAAATGTTATTTGCCATGCTCATCGGTTTGTGCCAATTATCAAGCTGCTTTGCCCCTTAAGCTAGCGTGTAGCCAGCGCTAAATGGACAGGTTTTTGACAAGAAAGAGACTGAAGGAACAGACCAACAGCCCTGCTGTGGAGGACACTGCAGCAAAAAAACCTACGAAACCTAAGGCCAACTAAAATCAGAAAATATGAGGCAGCACTTATGCTAAACAAATGTAATAGTTATTGAATAGTAAATAAAAGTAAGAAAAAACTTTCTAAAAGTTGATGTTGCTTTACATATTTTGTAGCATTGTAGGTTTGCAAAGGGGGTCCTCAGCCAGAAGCTAATACTGTTTGGGGAGCCTTGGCATGGAAACGTTTGGGAACCCCTGATCTAGAATGTGACTTATCTGCCAAGACAAACATTGGGTGTCGGGTTATCTTTACAGCTCACGTATTTGTGACTTTTTACAGGTCTGTTTTTTCAAACCAATCAAGACATAATTATCACTGATCTGGAGATGTAAAATTAAATAACATGTAACTGTATGTCATAAGGCCTATAAGTCATCCTTCTGCCACACAGTGGCAGAACCCAGAGTGTGCTTGTGTTTTTTCTTTTTTTGTGCAGAACTGATACCGCCAATATCAAGGTCATTTACAGTAGATGAAAAGCCTTAAGAAAATGTTTCGCAGAATGATTACACCAGTTTTCATCAACTATAAAAGATGCAGCCTGAGGCTGTACATGACTGTGACATGACAGATTAAGCTCTGGATTCTTTGGTTAGCCACTCCTGGTCAAACTTGGTAGGGTTTAGTCTTTATATGACAAGAAAATGAAGTTCAGTTTAAGCATCTAATTTAATTATTGTGTGTGCTGACGAACAATACATAGTGATTAATACTGGCTGCTGTATTAGATAGATAGATAGATAGATAGATAGATAGATGAAGTTTGGCAATTGATTGTGGAATGAAGATTTACAGTAATAACCCTCCAAGCAAGTACTATGAATCTGACCTCATGTAATATACATGAGACATCAAAGTTTTATTCAGCCATGTAATGATATAACAAACATTTGTTATTAACAATGTGTCAGCTTTAGCTTGAGGGGATAGTCAAGAGAGTGTTCTGATTTGAAATTCAGAAGTAGCTGCTTATCTACTGTCTCAGTTCCCAAATTCTTTACTAGTCTGTATCAACATATGCAATGTAAATGATGAGATTATGCAGGCACAGGTTTAGCTTGCTGAGCACCTACAGTACTTCTGCATATTTCAGCTCCATACCTATGGTCAGCTGTCCCCCAGCGACCTAACTTAGGTCATCGCAAAGACAGTCGAGGCCCATTCCTGATCATGACAGAAAGTTTGCACCTGCATCTGTGCTCTAGGTTTTTACTAACTACTTAGCAGTAACGTTTAATATCAATCAGCAATCACAGCCTTGGCATTTGTCATGAACAAGGAGAAACTTCTGAGGATAAAAAAAAATAAATAAAGGCAACATGGAAGTGTCAAAAACTGCAGTTCCTCAAATTAACCACTTGAGCAGCATGAGCGAGTCCCCATAAAGAATAGCCAACTTTGGAGAACTTGGTTTTGGCGTCTGTGGCTAATTCCCCAATTCATGACAACTGTATGAGGTGACAGGTGTGTGGCCTAACTGGTGGCTTGCTCTCTGCCTAAGGATTACCTTTCTGCCTCAGCTCCACTCACGTGCCACCTCTTTCCCCTTTTTTAAGGATCCTGTGGGTAAAATAAATTTTGTCTGTCTGTTAGTGGTCATGAGTTTTATCCAAGTGGGACGGCTAGGCTACTAGGAAAAATTATTCTCACCAGATTGCAAAACCCTTTCTTTTTCTACTATGTTTCTTGTGTTATGATATGGCAAGTAGGATATAATCTGTAACTCAGGTCAGTGGCATTGGAGATAATACTTTCTGAGTGTAGGCATGCTGGCAACACTTGCTATCTAAGAGTTAACTTGTCCAGTGTTCAAGTGCCATCCAGCTGTAGCTCTCCATATTTGATGGATGATTGAATTGGCTCGGAGCTGTGCCCTCCTAGAAGGACTCACTTTGTAACTATATCCTGAGCCTTTTTTAAAGCATCAGTTGTAAGAAAAAAGTAAGACAGAGCAAGTGGTGTTGGCATAAAGGAGCAGGATGTGACACTGAGGCGAGAAGCAGGAGGGATGTTGGTGCTGCCATTATTTTCTGCTGAGACCTTTTTCTATCAATGTGTGCTTCCATTTGCATGGAGAGATGTCTCAGCACAATGCTCTTATAGCTGATGGTTGATGGTGCACCCTGCTTTTTAGCTACAGCATACCTCACATAAAGTGCTAAATTGCTCTGGCAGCATCTTTTAGCTAAATACTGATGGCAGCCAGTGTCTTTGAAGGCATTTCCTTGGAGTAAGTGCCAAAGTCAATCTGGTGTCAGAGAAGCCACTATTTTTTCACAAGCCTGTAACATTGTTGCTGTAAACAATAGGCCTCTGTGTAGGGAAGCAGGCATATGGCCCTCTGCCTTCCTCACCAGCCACACACATCCATAGACTCCTTAAAGGCCTTTGAGAGCTTCAGGGTTATCTGTATTTTCATCATTTTCATCATAGAAAGCACAAAATGATAAAATGATGATTAGGCAGATTGCACAGGATGTGCACGGGTTATGGTGCATATCCCCTTGTCACAGTGATTGATCTCTTAAGCGAGAAACCTTTCTTAGATATTAGATTAAATGGAAACTGATATATTAGCACTCATTTTGGTAAATGCCACCAGAATACATCTAGTGTTTCATAATCATTTTTCATAGCCATTGTCTCGAACACTGCAAGTTCCTTTCTGTGTCTGCTTTAATGACTCTACACCTGTTCTTAGGGTTGTTTTTCACCTATAGCATCAACCAAATTAGGGATTTTACATTTATGTTCTACAACAATACCTTAGGAAATTGCTTTGTGCTCAACAGTTGAGTAATACACTGATCAAACAATAGAGACAAATGGGACCACTGATCCCGCCGCCTTAAATTGGCCCTGGAGTTCAGAAGCTGACATTCCTGTACAAACAAACACAGGCTTAAGGGACAGCTTATCCTTCTAGCTTGACACAGCTTGCTCAGTAGCTTAGATGCTGCAACCAACAAACAAGCAAAGGATGGAGCTTACAGTACACTTGTTATATTATATGTTATATGTGTTATAGTTAACAATACTCTTCAGGTCAACAGTGGTTTGATGTCAGAAGTTGCAACCTTCTTCTAATTTACTTATTTTGCTGTGGATTTCAGAATAAAGAGTGGGTGTCATAATGTTTTTTATGTGTGTGGTAGGCTATCTTCCTATTCTTCTGCAAAAACGCTCATCTTGTTGAATTAATGTCAACAATAACATGCCAAAAGAATGTGTTTATAGGGTCCACTTGTGGAATTCAAAGAACAGTGACACAGACTGAAACCAACATCGATAAGCAAAAAACGTCTGATTCCCTCTGAACAGTTGGGACAATTGTTTTCTTTACTTTTTACAGAGGGTTTACATCACTAAAGATGTTTAGACAAGACAAGACTATATATATGTATATATATATATATATATATATATATATATATATATATATATATATATACATATATATAGATAGATAGATATATAGATAGATACACACACACACATAGACAAATGACAGCGTCATACCAGCTTGGGCATCGCCCAGGTCAACAAGGTCCGAGTCAGGTGCTAGAGCACCAGGGCAACCTGATGAGAAATGGCCTACTGGAACAAGACATAGGTGGACAAGGGCAGAAAACACAGAATTGTTGGAATGCTACTACAGTTGAAACCAGATGTTTACATCCACTGTGTTAAAAGACATAAACATTTTTTTCCTCACTGTCTGAAGTTAAATCAGACTAAACCTCTCCTGTTTTAGGTCAGTTAGGATTACCAAAATTATTTCTATTTGCTAAATGCCACAATAATGACAGAGAGAATTTCTTAGATAATTTTTTATTACTTTCTTCAAAGTCAGAAGTTTACATACATTTCCTTAGTATTTGGTAGCATTGCCTTTAAACTGTATGACTTGGGTCAAACATTTTGGGTATCCTTCCACAAGCTTCTCGCAATAGTCTTCTGGAATTCTGGTCCATTCCTCCTGACAGAACTTCTACCCACAAATTTTTTATGGGATTGAGATCGGGGCTTTGTGATGGCTTAGGGTCATTGTCCATTTGGAAGACCCATTTGCGCCCAAGCTTTAACTTCCTGGCTGATGTCTTGAGATGTTGCTTCAATATTTCCACATAATGTTCTTTCCTCATGATGCCGTCTATTTTATGAAGTGCACCAGTTCCTCCTGAAGCAAAACAGCCCCACAACATGATGCTACCACCCCCATACTTCACAGTTGGGATGGTGTTCTCAGGCTTACAAGCTTCCCCCTTTTTCCTCCAAATGTAACAATGGTCCTTATGGCCAAACAGTTCCACTTTAGTTTCATCAGACCACAGGACATGTCTCCAAAAATTCAGGTCTTTGTCCCTGTGTGCATTTGCAAACTGTAATCTGGCTTTTTTATGTTGCTTTTGGAGTAATGGCTTCTTCCTCACTGAGTGGCCTTTCAGCCCATGTCGGTACAGGACTCATTTCACTGTGGAGAATGACACTCTCTTACCAGCTTCAGCCAGCATCTTTAGCTTTTGTTCTGGGGTTGATTCGCACGTTTCAGACCAAAACACACTCATCTCTGGGACACAGAACCAGTCTCCTTCCTGAGCGGTATGATGGCTGGACATTCCCATGGTGTCTATACTTGCGTGTAATTGTTTGAACAGATAAACGTGGCACCTTCAAGCATCTGGAAATTGTACCCAAGGATGAACCAAACTTGTGGAGCCCCACAATTCTCTTCCTGATATCTTCTTCCTGATTTCTTTTGATTTTCCCATGATGTCAAACAAGGAAGCAGTGTGTTTGAGGTGTATCTTTAAAATACATCCATAGGTGTGCCTCCAATTAACTCAAATGTTGTCTGTTAACCTACAGTATCAGAAGCTTCCAAAGCCATGACATCATCATCAGCTCTTTCCTTCATTGTTTAAAGCCATAGTAATCTTTGTGTATGTAAACTTCTGACTTTGAAGAAAGTAATAAAAAATTCTCTTAGAAATTCTCTCTCTCATTATTGTGGCATTTAGCAAATAGAAATAATTTTGGTAGTCCTAACTGACCTAAAACAGGAGAGGTTTAGTCTGATTTAACTTCAGACAGTGAGGAAAAAATGCTTATGTGTCTTTTAACACAGTGTATGTAAACATCTGGTTTCAACTGCATATGAGCAACCCCAGAGAGAAGGGATACATGCAGCAAATGTGGGACCAATGGTTACTTCGAAACCCACAATCAAGGCTAACAACGAAACAACTGTTAGCCCACTGTTCCAACATCCACAAGCGAAAACTCCTTTCACAACTAGAGATCGGTGAGGTACATCAACAGTGCTATGGCAAGGGGGAGCCAGGACGACAGGTCAGCGGGGAGATGCCACCGTCACCCCCATAATCAGAGATTGGGTACCAAGCCCCAACAGATTCCAACAGTCTCAGTACAAGAGCTGCTGACTTGAGAAGAAAGATCGTGGCCCAATTAGAGACCTGGAACCCCTGATGAATACCGAAACTGACTTGTAAAGTACCCTCAGAAGATCTACTAGTGGATGTGAATGCAGCACTAACAACAATACCTACGGGAACCATCACTGAGACCAATAAGCTGATACACAGTACAGCAACAGTAACCCTTGAAATGCTTGGATACAAGATGGGCTCAAACCATAACAGACAGCACCCACCATGGAAGATACGGTGAGAGGCCAAGAGGCCATGATAAGCTCCCCAAGATAAGATAGGCTCCCCTCTGGACAACGGCTCTGCTACCCCGCCTGCAGAACTCAGAGGAGAAAGGCCACCTTCGTCCCCAAAGCCATCCTCCTCCTCAACTCCTCCCCACACACTCTCTCTCTCTCTCTCTGACTCTTCCCCAGCTCACACACAACCATAGCACAGTCACACCCTCTTTGCCCCCATACTCACATACCAGAGACTCTTGATTGTTTTTATTTATTACCCATTCTACCTTGGCTGTAATTTGTAAATATATAATCCCTGTAACTACTGTTTAATGTTTGCATTCGCACTTTAGTCATTTTACTTATACAGTCTGTTTACATTCTCCATGGACATTTTGGATAGGTATAACATTTATGTCATGGTAACTTGTATATACTTTGTTTTGTATCTTGTATATATTTTGTATCTTGTTTAATTTCAGTTTTTTTCTCCTTAAAATGTCTGTACTTGCACATTAAGCTGCACTTGTGCCTTAAATTGCCCCCCGGGGACAAATAAAGTTTTCTGAATCTGAATAATGGCAACATGGAGAGAAGTTAGCCAGCTAGCAGAGCTACAGAAATGCAGCATGGTGAATAAAGGGACACCAAGGAAGTACAACAAGCTCTCCATACCTGAGGCACTCAAAACTGCCAAACAGAGACTTACAGCCCTTGCCACCCGGTTGAAGAGATACACCAAGGAGGCAGAGGCCAGCAGAATAAATAAGCTGTTCTTCACTGAACCAGCCTATGTGTATTCTCAGTGGCAGGGAAATAACAACTGGTCAGACCCACCAAGAGCTGAGGTGGCCAGTGGTCCTAAGAGCTGACCACAGCAACCTCCCAGAACAAGAACCAGTAACCAGGCAGACATCCAAGGAAGAGTGTCAAAGATGAAGAGCTGGACAGCACCAGGCCCCGATATGATCCATGCCTACTGGAAGCTAGAAGCTAACTGCACTCCATGAATGCCTAGCAGCACAGATGAACCAGCTGCTGAGGGATGGGTCCCACCCAGAGTGGCTAGCCCCGAGCGGCTAACCCAGAGCAGGACAGTCCTAATCCTGAAGGACCCTCAGAAGGGGCCCATCCCATCCAACTACCGGCCAATAACCTGTCTCTCCACAACATGGAAGGCCCTGTCAGGCATCATCAATACATGAGCGGGGCTCAGAAGGGAATTGATAGCAACACCAGAGGAGCCAAGCACTAGCTACTGGTCGATAGAGCAGTCGCCCAAGACTGTAAAAACAGACAGACCAATCAGAAAGCTTACGACTCAATGCCCCACACATGGATACTGGAATGTCTGGAACTGTATAAGATCAACAGGAACCTAAGAGCCTTCATCCAGAACTCGATGGGAATGTGGAAGACAACCCTACAGCTACAAGTACCTTGGTATCCCACAGGCTAATGGAAACCATTAGGAAGCCGCAAGTAAGTAGACCACAACCAAATACCTAGAGTAAGGCAAGTCCTGAAAAGTCAGCTGAATGGCAAGAACATGTTCCAAGCCATCAATGTGTACGCACTACTAGTCATCAGATACCCCACTGGGATCATAAGATGGCCAAATGATGAGATAGAAGCCACATATATCAAGACACAACAGCTCCCCACCATGCACGGAGAGTTTCACCCCAAATCCAACACCCTGAGACTGTACACTAAGCAGAACGAGGGACGTCGAGGACTAGTGAGTATCAAGGCCATGATCCAGGATGAAACATCAAAAATTCAAGAGTACATCAGAGAAATGGCCACAAAAGATGAACTGCTAAGTGAATGTCTCAGGCAACAGAAACCCAATAAGAGTGCAGAGGAAGAGGAGCAGACAACCTGGAGGGACAGGCCCCTACATGGCATGTATCACCGTCAAATTGAAGAAGTGGCTGATATCGAGACCTACCAATGGCTGGAAAAGGCTGGACTCAGACACAGCACAGAGGCACTAATCATGGCAGCACAAGAACAGGCCATAGAGGCCAAGATCTACAAGAGATCAGACCCAAGATGCAGACTGTGCAAAGATGTCCCTGAGACAGTCCAGCACATAGTGGCAGGGTGTAAGATGTTAGCTGGGTCAGCATACATGGAGAGGCACAACCAAGTGGCTAGAATAATGTACAGGATCATCTGTACCCAGTATGGAATAGAAGTACCCAAATCCCAATGGGCTGGGAACAACAGGGCCTAAGTTCTGTGGGACTTCAGCTTCCAGACTGGCAAACAGTTCCTGGCTAACCAACTGGACATAGTGGTGGTAGACAAAAAGCTGAAGAAGGCGGTGGTGATAGAAATGGCGATACCAGCTGACGCCAACATCAGAAAGAAGGAACACGAAAAGGCTGAAAAGTACCAAGGGTTGAAAGAACACCTGGAACAGATGTGGAAGGTCAAGGTGAGCGTGGCCCCCGTGGTAGTAGGAGCACTCGGGACAGTGACCCCCCCAAACTGGAAGAGTGGCTCCAACAGATCCCAGGAACAAGAGAAGCCTCAGTCCAGAAGAATGCAGTCCTAGGAACAGCTAAGATACTGCAGAGAACTCTCAAACTCCCAGGCCTCTGGTAGAGGACCCGAGCTTGACGCATTTAATCGCAGTTTGCATTCCAAACAACGTGGAACTTTTGTCAGTGCATTTCCTGGTACACCGATTACACTGGTGCACACGTGACACGTTTTTTTATTTACCATTTACAGTCAATACTGTTTTGAAAAAGTACTTAAAGTACTTAAAATGGCACTTTAACTTTAGGTCTGTTCAGTTTTGGCCAGGGATATTTTCTTTCTTTTTCTACTGTTTGAAACTGCATTTAATTGAAATGCAATTTAATGCATTTTTCCAGACATTAAAATAGCTTGAGTTTACAATATTCATGTCTGTGTCTATAATTTGATTCACTCGTCCACTAAAACCATTTAAATTGAAAAATGTTGCTTTTTGGGGCAAATATTGTTATGCGATTAAAATGTGATGAATCAAGATTAATTAATTACAAAGCCTCCAATTCTTTTTTTTTTTTTTTATCGAGTCCCACCCCAATACACACACACACACACACACACACATATATATATAGAATCAATGTTGACCAAAGAATAAAACTGGCGTTCTATAAGTCTTTGCAAATTTGATTCAGATAGGAGTAAACAATGCAATTGTTGAGAGTATTGTTAGGATTTGATGCAACACTGTGACACTGGTGTTTCCTCTGTTCTTCTATGGAATTAAAGAAAAAAATATATAGAACATCACCTGAAGTATCCTTTAATGTGCAAACAACACAGAATTATGTGTTCTCCCACTGACAACTTGTACAGTGATTTATATCTCCATAAATAAGTTAATGGTCTGTTCCAGTAAAGTGATAATGGACAATTTGTTAAGCTATGCATTTTCCTGTCACTTTTACAAACCCAATCTCCCTTAACGTACAAAAGTAGTAAATGTAGCAGGTAGATAAGATAAAGTTAAGCCTGATGACAGGAAGAATTCTCTAAGACATTTCTCTTCCCCTTTTAGGGCAGCAGAAGGAGTCAGTGGCCACCTTCAAAGGCAATGAGTTCTTCAGCTACAACCTGTCCCAGACTCCCATTCAGAGTAGTTTGGACGAGATCACGCTGTCCTTCCGTACCCTGCAGAGGAATGGCCTGCTGCTTCACACAGGGAAATCAGCTGACTACGTCAACCTGTCGCTGAGGAATGGAGCTCTGTGGCTGGTCATCAACCTGGGCTCTGGTGCTTTTGAAGCCCTGGTGGAACCTGCCAGTGGGAAATTAAATGACGATGCCTGGCATGATGTGCGAGTGACGCGAAACCTCCGTCAGGTACGTAACATCAATTTCCTGACAACTTTTGGGAGAATGTATAGATGTTACCTTGTTTGCTGTTAGATGTCATAAAGATTCTAAAGTCATGTATGCAAAAGAGAAATCCACTTCTGTATACTGTAATGTCATCTTATGCCAGTGGTGGTTCCTACTAAATCCCTCAAAGTGGACAATACTGGCAATTGCCACCTTAGCCAACGCAGGTAGCAATATTGCCAGTGACCACCAGATGCCTGACATTTCTTAGTTCATCTTCATGGATGTAAAGCACATATAAAGTCTTCATCTTTGAGAAAAAAGAGTGACACCTCTAAGTCATCTGGTGTTGCATGTTAGATTTCATTTTAGGTGCAGCAAATCCAAAATAAAGACCAGTGGGGTGATTATCTCCAATAACTTCAAACATTTAAAATTTAGCCATTGCACTTGATATACAAGAAGTGCAATGGAGTAAGTCACAATATCAGTTACATTACTCACTTATTTTAAAAAACGTGCTTGTCTGTCTTTCAAAGCAGCTAGGCAACTAAATCTCCACTCTGTGGAATCAGGCATGTTTGTTGCTACTGCATTCAGGCTTTCTTGACACTTTGCATTTCAAGAATCGGTAGATAAGAAACTGGCTTCACTGGCTTATGAGATACAGTTTGGGTGATTTGCAGCCACACTGAAATTACCTCAAAGTGACAATAGAAAAAACAACCATGCTTTATCATGTAGGTGAATCTCTTTCAGGTATGCTTAATAATAATAATAATAATAATAATAAATACATTTGCATTTGAAACCAATTTTCCATTACTGAAAAATAGACTCAACTCATACTGCATCAGCCATCACATTGATTTATGATGATGATTATGATAATCTTAGATGCCAGTTCTAATTACAGAACAAATGTTTCTGAGGAAATGCTCTTAAAGAAAAAGCAAAAGGATAATTTCAGTGGTTGTAGCCACTCAGGCAACAGAATCAGGAGTTGCAAGAAAAGGCAGAATATATATCATGAATACACTCTATGTTTCCCGTACTGCTGTAGCTACTGTACAGTACAGCTCAACCCAAAGGTTTCATATCATTAACACTGTTTGGACAAAACACTCAACACTGTGGGTACTTGCACATGCAGTAATTACCTATTTCTGAGGGTCTGTGGGGTGTTGTGTAGACTGTGTGGTGTCACTGCTCTCATCAGTCCTGTTTCCAGTAACAGTAGCTAACAAGCAGCAACAAACTGATAGTCGGACTGCCGGTGCAGCAACATCGTGCAGACAGAAAAAGATAACTACCACCTGCTGAAGAAAACCTAGATGTCCTGGAGTTCTCTTTCCTATAGTAAAATAAATTAAAAACAAATCATACAGCTTTCTTCCAGCCTGAAGTTATGAACACAACACTACACTGATTTATTACGTAATTTATACATTTAGCAGTTACAGATACAGTGTACTAATCAATATTCATTTGCAAAAATGTGGAATGCATGTAAATGTTGGATTTCTTTGCCAGAAAAGAACTCATTTTGTATCTCATCATCACCAATATATTCTTAACCTGTCACACTAACCTGCATATATACTTGCATCCTCCTCCACATCTATTTCCTTACCCTGGCTTCCAAAAGAGCGGCAATCCAATGCTTACAATGTCACTTATGCTTTCAGGCTTGCATTTGATCCCTGTGTAAATTGCTTTACCCACAGATAAGTTTACCTCACTGACATGTAGATAGGAGGAACTGTTACTCCCAAGAGAGTGCTGGTGGAAACATTTTATTAGATCCGGTGGTGCTTTTCAGGCTAGGATTCCTCCTATTACAATCTCCCTCCCCATCTGTCTGTTTTTTTAGTGTCATTGACAAACTGGTTGGATCTCATTTCTCTCCTTCTCGGCCCTTGCTAATGATGCATCCACCTATTTATTGACTTGCCCAGAGCATCAATGTGCACATATATTATCTGTTGTTGTTCCACCTGAACAGAATTATTTTGAGTAACTCTCAATACATTTGCATTTGAAACCAATTTTCCATTACTGATAAATGTGCAGTTATAAATGTACTGCACATTAACCTTTAATCGTTATGATGAAATTGAATCAAATTGCACGATCCAGATCTGCAGCCCGGATATGATTCAAATTAGTAATTTCTTTTCCTTTGAACATGTTCTTGTTTCTCCTGTCCACACTCAAGCTTTTTAATTGTATAATGTCCAACCAAAGATACCCAAGCCTTCACTTCTAGATAGACAGAATTTGATATCTGTCAGTAGCAGCAAAAGCAGGAGAGGCAAGACTTTGCTTTGTAAACCTGACACCTGAACATACCATCTCAGGTCATTCTTTTGTCTCTTACTCTCTTGCTTTCAAATACTACGATATTCACAAAATAGGTACAAGAGATTAAAGAATGTTAATCCATTCTCACAATGCAATGTAAAATTGCAGGCTTATAAAACTCAGATTATAAAACCCACATTTTAAATGTCATCTTCAGTTAAGATTTCTTGAATCTATCTAATTCAGTTTTGTCATCCTTTTCTTTATATTTGAAGGCATTCCATTTTTAACTTGTAAGGCTTATTCTAACTTGAATATGTTGAGTGATTTCCTAATTAAAATAAATGATAAATCTGAGTTAAACGCAATAAATACTTAGACACAAATACATTTCAACTGTGTACACTTAAGCTGCAGAGGCTGTTTACTCCTCTTCCTCATGGGATCAAACTACAAACTACTGGCCTGTTTTTGACAAAGAATTTTATTTGCAGTGTCTCTCTACTCAAGTCCTGCACCTATAAAATGACCGTGAATGCCCAGAGACATCTGAACAATTAACTAAATCCTTGAACATCCATGCCTGCTGCCCTCCTGTAGCTGTCATTTTTTTTACCTTAAATGCATTTTATCAAAGCCAGTGTTTTTTACAAGAGAATAATAGTTTTTCACAATAGCTTTTCTCACACACACAGAGAAAAAGGTAATTGTTTTCACTTATTACTCCTAAGAGGGAGCTGTTACATTTGTTCAGGAATACGTGTTAACTGTAGGCTCATTGTCATGGCAACAAGCATATAATTTTTACTTCTACAGCCCCGTTCAGCCATTAATTTCCTGTTCTGTGTTCTGATGACATTGATACTAGTGTAATCTTGTGTTGCTGCTGTCAGTATAACAGTAATGTAGCTTGCTATCTTTAATCTTAAATAATTGAGTATACTGTAACATTCATTCTGCTTTGGTGCCAAAATACCAGTGGAAGGAATATGTATGTATATTGAATCCACTGCTACCCTTCCAATATGTCAGAAACAGGTATCTGATGAGTTTAGTGAACCCCTCAAAGCTGTCCTTGTAATTGCCTTCAAGCTCCAACATTAAGGCAAGCTCAACTAGAATCAAGATATACATGAAATAATTAGGCCAGTTATTTCTGTTTAGCTTAAAATCTCCCCATATCTTGTAATTTATTTGCCTTGCACTCCTCTCACATTGGTTCTTTTAGGTGACTATCTTGGTGGATGGGATTCTCACCACCACGGGCTATACTCAGGAGGACTACACCATGCTGGGCTCTGATGATCTCTTCTATATAGGAGGAAGCCTAAATACAGCTGACCTGCCAGGCTCCCCGGTCAGCAACAACTTCATGGGCTGTCTGAAGGATGTGAGTACAGATTGACCTCAGTCTCAGCAGGGCACTGGAAATACTATCCAGCCCTCCTTGTATAAGATAAGATAGATAAGATAAGATACGATAAGACATGTTTATTAATCCCACGTATGGGAAATTTCCTTGTCACAGTAGCACGGAATTTGGCAAATATATATACAGAAGACAATGACGACTTCGACATGGTTAAAAAAAGAGTTACCAAAACGACACAATACAAATTTGAAAAATATATACAAAATAACAATGCTCTGAAAAATATATAGAGAAAAAAACTAGAAATATAAAGACATTCTGTATATACAGTTTGCCAACGGTGGAATAAACTCTACAAACAAATAATTGCTTAAACTATGAGATGGTGAGGTAGTGGTTTTGTGCAAAAAGGCAGTGCAAAAGAGCAGATTTATTTGTGCAAAAAGTTACTATTTACTCAGGCTGGTGTTGTACAGCCTGATGGCAGCTGGGATGAATGACCTGCGGTAGCGTCCCTTCTTGCAGCGTGGATGCAGCAGTCTGCTGCTGAAGGAGCTGCTGAGGTCTGAAACAGTCTGATGCAGTGGGTGAGAGGGGTTGTCCATGATTGATGTCAGCTTGGCTAACATCCTCCTCTCACCCACCTCCTCGATGGAGTCCACAGAGCAGTCCAGGACAGAGCCGGCCCATCTGACTACTTTGTTCAGTCTCTTCCTGTCCCTCTCTGAGCTCCCACTGCTCCAGCAGACAACTGAATACAGGATGGCAGAAGCCACCACAGAGTCATAGAAAGTCCTGAGCAGTGACCTGCACACTCCAAAGGACCTCAGTCGTCTAAGCAGGTGGAGACGACTTTGGCCCTTCTTGTACAGGGCGAATGTGTTGTGTGTCCAGTCCAGTTTATTGTTGAGGTGAACACCCAGGTACTTGTATTCCTCCACGACCTCAATGTCCAAGCCCTGGATGTTCACCGGTGCAGTCAGATGTGGTTTCCTGCTGAAGTCAATCACCACCTCCTTTGTCTTGCTGGCGTTGATGTGCAGGTGGTTCAGAGCACACCAGTCCACAAAGTTGGCGATGACCTCCAGGTACTCCAGATCGTTTCCCTGAGATACACGCCCGACAATGGCTGTATCGTCAGAGAATTTCTGGAGGTGGCAGCTGTCCGTGTTGAGTGTAAAGTAGGATGTGTACTGGGTGAAGAGGAAGGGAGAGAGCACAGTACCCTGCAGACTACCACATCAGACACACAGTCGCAAAGCCTCACATACTGCGGCCTGTTGGAGAGGTGGTCGGTGGTCCATGCAGCCAGGCTACTGTTAACTCCAGCTCCCTCCAGCTTCCCCCTGAGCAGTGATGGTTGGATGGTGTTGAAAGCACTGGAGAAGTCGAAGAACATGACTCTCACAGTGCTACCAGTGTTCTCTAGGTGGGAAAAGCATCTGTGCAGCTGGTAGATGACAGCGTCTTCCACACCTATGCCTGGACGATAGGCAAACTGCAGCGGGTCCCTGTTGTGTGAGGTGGCCCAGGATGATCCTCTCCATGGTCTTCATCAGATGACAAGTCAAGACTACTGGCCTGAAGTGGTTCAGCTCACTGGGATGCGCAGTCTTGGGAACTGGAACCAGGAACGCAGGATGTTTTCCACAGGAGCGGAACTCTCTCCAGACTGATGCTCAAGTTGAAGATGTGCAGAAAAATCCCACAGAGTTGATCTGCACAACACTACTCCTTCCTACAACATATGCAGAGCATGTTCGGAGTATAGAAAATCACCTCTCACATTTTCCATTGATTCTCCTATTGTAGGGTGTTTGAAGGAGAAGCCTTTAGTTGAGAGACTGTGCCGTGCAAAGCATATACATTAAAAGACTCCTCCTTGAACCGTCACCTTATCGTGGTGGAGGAGTTTGAGTGTCCTAATGACCCTAGGAGCTATGCTGTCCGGGGCAATTTGCCCCTGGTAGGGTCTCCCAAGGCAGACTGGTCTTAGGCGAAGGGCCAGACAAAGAACGGTTCAGATGACCTTTCATGAAGAAGACCAAGAGGAGAACGTGTACCCGGCCCGGAGGGTTACCGGGGCCCCACCCTGGAGCCAGGCCTGGGGCTGGGGCTCGTGGGCGAGCGCCTGGTGTCCGGGCTTTCGCCCATGGGGTCCGGCCGGGCCCAGCCCGAACGGGAGACATGGGCTCACCTCCCTGTAGGCCCACCACCCGCAGGAGGAATATAAAAGGTCCGGTGCAATGGGGATCGGGCAGCAGACCAAGGCGGGGGCCTTGGCGGTCTGATCCTCGGTTATGGAAGCTGGCTTTCGGAACATGGAACGTCACCTCTCTGGCGGGGAAGGAACCGGAGCTTGTGGAAGAGGTTGAGCGCTATCGACTAGATATAGTCGGCCTCACCTCGACACATAGCGTCGGCTCTGGAACCCAAGTCCTCGAGAGGGGTTGGACCCTCTTCTTTGCTGGAGTTGCTCCGGGTGAGAGGCGGAAGGCCGGGGTGGGCTTTTTGCTTGCCCCTGGACTATCGGCCTGTACGTTGGGGTTCTCCCGGGTGGACGAAAGGGTTGCTTCCCTGCGCCTTCGGGTCGGGGAACGGGTCCTGACTGTTGTCTGCGCATATGCGCCAAACAGCAGTTCAGAGTACCCGCCCTTTTTGGAGTCCCTAGGACGGACGCTGGATGGCGCCCCGACTGGGGACTCCATTGTCGTGCTGGGAGACTTCAACGCTCATGTGGGCAATGACAGCGTGACCTGGAGGGGCGTGATTGGGAGGAACGGCCTGCCTGATCTGAACCCGAGTGGTGTTCAGTTATTGGACTTCTGTGCGAGTCGCAGTTTGTCCATAACTAACACCATGTTCGAACATAAGGTTGTTCATCGGTGCTCTTGGCACCATGACGGCCTAGGTCGTAGGTCGATGATTGACTTTGTAGTCGTATCATCTGACCTGCGACCGTATGTTCTGGACACTCGGGTAAAGAGAGGAGCAGAGCTGTCAACTGATCACCACCTGGTGGTGAGTTGGATCAGATGGCAGGGGAAGACGCCTCGCAGACCTGGTAGGCCCAAACGAGTAGTGAGGGTCTGCTGGGAACGCCTGGTGGAGGAACCTGTCAACATGGTCTTCAACTCCCACCTCCGGCAGAGCTTCAACCGCGTCCCGGGGGTGGTGGGGGACATTGAGTCCGAATGGGCCATGTTCCGCTCCGCCATTGTGGAGGCGGCTGTTGCAAGTTGCGGCTGCAAGGTCGCTGGTGCTGGTCGCGGCGGTAACCCCCGAACCTGCTGGTGGACACCGGAGGTGAGGGGAGCCGTCAGGCTGAAGAAGGAGGCCTACAGGGCATGGCTTGTCTGTGGGTCTCCTGAAGCAGCTGACCGGTACCGGATGGCCAGGCGGTCTGCGGCGAGGGCAGTCGCTGAGGCAAAAACTCGGGCGTGGGAGGAGTTCGGTGAGGCTATGGAAGAAGACTATCGATCGGCTCCGAAGAGATTCTGGCAAACCGTCCGGCGCCTCAGGGGTGGTAGGCGGCAACACGCTCACACTGTTCTCAGTGGGGGTGGTGAGCTGCTGACATCAACTGAGGATATAGTCGGGCGGTGGAAGGAATACTTTGAGGAGCTCCTCAATCCCACCAACACGTATTCCATAGAGGAAACGGAGCCGGAGGGCCTGGGGTTGGACCATCCAATCTCTGGGGCAGAAGTCGCCGAGGTAGTAAAACAACTCCGCGGCGGTGGAGCTCCGGGAGCGGATGAGATCCGCCCTGGGTATCTCAAGGCTCTGGATGTTGTAGGGCTGTCTTGGTTGACACGCCTCTGCAACATTGCGTGGACATCGGGGGCAGTACCTCTGGAGTGGCAGACCGGGGTGGTGGTCCCCATTTTTAAAAAGGGGGACCAGAGGGTGTGTTCCAACTATAGGGGGATCACACTCCTCAGCCTCCCTGGCAAGGTCTATGCCAGGGTGCTGGAAAAGAGGGTCCGGTCGATGGTTGAACCTCAGATCGAGGAGGAACAATGCGGTTTTCGTCCCGGACGTGGAACCATGGACCAGCTCTTTACCCTCACTAGGGTGCTGGAGGGGAAATGGGAGTTTGCCCAACCAGTCCACATGTGTTTTGTGGATCTGGAGAAGGCTTACGACCGTGTCCCCAGGAGCATCCTGTGGGGGGTGCTCCGGGAGTATGGGGTGGATGGCTCCTTACTAAGGGCCATTCAGTCCCTGTACCAAAGGAGTGCGAGTTTGGTCCGTGTAGCCGGTAGTAAGTCGGACCTGTTCCCAGTGAGGGTTGGACTCCGCCAGGGCTGCCCTTTGTCACCGGTTCTGTTCATAACTTTTATGGACAGAATTTCTAGGCGCAGCCGGGTGGGGGAGGGTGTTGTGTTCGGTGATCGGAGGATCCCGTCCCTGCTTTTTGCGGATGACGTGGTCCTCTTAGCTTCATCGAACAGCGACCTTCAGCTCCTGCTGGGGCGGTTCGCAGCCGAGTGTGAAGCGGCTGGGATGAAGATCAGCACCTCCAAGTCTGAGGCCATGGTCCTCAGTCGGAAAAGGGTGGATTGCCCACTCCGGGTCGGGGAGGAGGTCCTGCTTCAAGTGGAGGAGTTCAAGTATCTCGGGGTCTTGTTCACGAGTGAGGGTAAAAGGGAGCGAGAGATCGACAGGCGGATCGGAGCGGCATCTGCAGTGATGCGGATGCTTAACCGGTCGGTCGTGGTGAAGAGAGAGCTAAGCCGAAAGGCGAAGCTCTCAATTTACCGGTCGATCTACGTTCCAATCCTCACCTATGGTCATGAACTTTGGGTAATGACCGAAAGAACAAGATCACGAATACAAGCGGCCGAAATGAGTTTCCTTCGTAGGGTGGCCGGGCTCAGCCTTAGAGATAGGGTTAGGAGCTCGGACATACGGGAGGAGCTCAGAGTAGAACCGCTGCTCCTCCACGTCGAGAGGAGTCAGTTGAGGTGGCTAGGGCATCTGGTAAGGATGCCTCCCGGACGCCTCCCGGGAGAGGTGTTTCGGGCATGTCCCACCGGTAGGAGACCTCGAGGCCGACCCAGGACACGATGGAGGGATTATATCTCTCGTCTGGCCTGGGAACGCCTGGGGGTTCCTCCGGAGGAGCTGGCGGAAGTGGCTGGGGAGAGGGCTGTCTGGGCTTCCCTGCTGAAGCTGTTGCCCCCGCGACCCGGACCCGGATAAGCGGAAGACGACGACGACGACGACGACGATTCCTGTCAGAATCCCTTTGGGAATGTAGCACTAATACACATAAGAATCAGATGCACCTCGTGTTCATTCTTGAAAAACACTGACTGAGTCCAGTTTTCCTCACAGCATCGACATTTTTGAAGTGTTTCAACTCTGGCCAGAACCTGTCACAATGATTATCTTGAGCAAGCACGTTAAGATCTGCAACTTAGCATTAGAGGTTCTATAGCCAAAGCAGTGAATTATGGGTTAATGCCCAATTTCACCCTGGTCTCACCAATTTTTAATGGGCTGAGCAATCTTATAAAAAGCAAATGATGCACTATGGGCGTTAAAAGCAAGAAAAATGCTTTCCTTTTCCCAGGATATATTAGGCAGAGAAATGATTAAACAGGCAACAGGGTGGCAGATTTTCTTGGGGTCACTACCCAACTCATATGGCTGAATTTACTATTGTCAGAGACATCTACACTGTTTTAAGCCCCGTTTCTGATCCCCATGAAGTCCAGCTTCAGCAGGAAGTACAATGCACCAAGGACAGAACAGAATTGTCCCTGAGATATGGAATACACAAAAAAGCATTTTTTATCCCACTGTAGGATAAATTATTGTATCGTATCTTATCTTATCTTAAATGGGGAGGAAATAACCTGACTAAGCTGGTAACAGCAGCAGCAGGTTGGAGCAAAGTAACACACACTTCATTATATGTGAGAGTTTTGCAGAGTTTATAAAGACCTTAATGGCACTTTTTATAAAGTAGATTAATTATTGGTGGAGGCTACAAGATGTGTTTGACTTAGGTGCTCTGCGAGAACTAACATAAATAGATATCTCAAATGTTTATTTTGGAAATCAAGTCAAAATATCAGTATAACTTGCCAAGTCCTAACCAGTACAGTTTGTGAAGGTACACATGTATTTTTGGTGGGAGCTGCATCATTTCAGTCTGTCTATAGTCCGTCATTTTGGCCCAGACTGAAATATCTCAACTATGAACAATGCAATGTGATTCAAGTCCAGTTATTTGTGGTTCCCCAAAAGATAAATCATACATACCTGTAGTTTCTTTTGGTGCCACCATGAGATTTACTACAGGATGTACTTCTACAATTTCTGTTTAACCAGTGCTATGTTGTGAGTTTGTGTGTTTGTGACCAAAAGCCTAGAAAAATAATGACATTACCATCAAAACCTTAGCTCTACCTTGTGGTCAGTGATAATTTACAACTGCCATCTGGCCACATTAGCACATTTTAAGTGGACTGATAATGAATTTCGCTATTTGGGAGTCTATGTTAGGGTTACGATTATCCTATCTGATATGTTTTGGGAAAACATTATCCCCCTGGTTTAGAAAGTGGAAAGTGACTTTGAGCATTGGTCCACTTTAGCACTATCCCTGGTAGGTTGGATAAATTTAATTAAAATGGCCAACCTCCCTAAGTTCCTCTACCTGTTTCAGCACATTCTTATACTTATTACAAAAAGATTTTTTGATAAACTAGATACAACAAAATATCCACATTTTTGTGAACCTGCAAGAATTAGGAAATAATTTTTACAGTCTTGTAAGAGTGATGGTGGATTTGCACTCCCTAATTTCAGACAGTACTATTGGGCAGCTATAAACTAAAGCAGCTAAAACTCCCATACTGGTTGGGTGACTAGAGTGTGCCCTCATCTGCCTGGGTGCACCTCGAAAAAGTAGGTTCACCCTACCCGCTGCGCTCCATTTTATGTTCCCAACTCCCTCTTCCTCTCTCACTTCTTGACATTAATCCGCTACAATAAGAGAAAAATGGAGTTTGTTCACAGTGTTGGAAGGGACAAGAGGGACATGAATAAGCCTTGTGACATGTAAATGCATAACTGTATGGGCACACAATTATTTTGATAACTGTTTGCTTCTGCTATATGTCTGTATGCAAAAAAATCCTTTTCAGTAAAGAAAGTTGGAGAAAAAAACGACAATGCTATCTGGGCAAACTAACGTGATGAACATATCAAATATTACCTACTAAACATTCATCAACCTTGATTATGTGCTCATATTAGCATTCTGGTCAGCATTTTGCTCAAAGAAGCAGCCTCTGTTTGCAGAAAGATGTATGCATGTAAAATACACTATATTACCAAAAGTATTCGCTCACCCATTCAAATGATCAGAATCAGGTGTTCTAATCACTTGGCCTGGCCCCAGGTGTATAAATTCAAGCACTCAGGCATGCAGACTGTGAAACAAGACATTTGTGAAAGAATGGGCCGCTCTCAGGAGCTCAGTGAATTCCAGCGTGGAACTGTCATAGGATGCCACTTGTGCAACAAATCCAGTCGTGAAATTTCCTCGCTCCTAAATATTCCACAGTCAACTGTCAGCTCTATTATAACAAAATGGAAGCGTTTGGGAAAAACAGCAACTCAGCCACGAAGTGGTAGGCCACGTAAAGTGACGGAGAGGGGTCAGCGGATGCTGAAGCGCATAGTGCAAAGAGGTCGCCGACTTTCTGCACAGTCAATTGCTACAGAGCTACAAACTTCATGTGACCTTCAGATTAGCCCAAGTACAGTACGCAGAGAGCTTCATGGAATGGGTTTCCATGGCCGAGCAGCTGCAGCCAAGCCACACATCACCAAGTGCAATGCAAGGCGTCGGATGCAATGGTGTAAAGCACGCCGCCACTGGCCTCTAGAGCAGTGGAGACGCGTTCTCTGGAGTGATGAATCACGCTTTTCCATCTGGCAATCTGATGGACGAGTCTGGGTTTGGAGGTTGCCAGGAGAACGGTACATTTCAGATTGCATTGTGCCAACTGTGAAATTTGGTGGAGGAGGAATTATGGTATGGGGTTGTTTTTCAGGAGCTGGGCTTGGCCCCTTAGTTCCAGTGAAAGGAACATTGAATGCTTCAGGATACCAAAACATTTTGGACAATTCCATGCTCCCAACCTTGTGGGAACAGTTTGGAGCGGGCCCCTTCCTCTTCCAACATGACTGTGCACCAGTGCACAAAGCAAGGTCCATAAAGACGTGGATGAAAGAGTCTGGTGTGGATGAACTTGACTGGCCTGCACAGAGTCCTGACCTGAACCCGATAGAACACCTTTGGGATGAATTAGAGCGGAGACTGAGAGCCAGGCCTTCTCGACCAACATCAGTGTGTGACCTCACCAATGCGCTTTTGGAAGAATGGTCAAAAATTCCTATAAACACTCTCCTCAACCTTGTGGACAGTCTTCCCAGAAGAGTTGAAGCTGTAATAGCTGCAAAAGGTGGACCGACATCATATTGAATTCTATGAGTTAGGAATGGGATGGCACTTCAGTTCATAGAATGAGTAAAGGCAGGTGAGCGAATACTTTTGGTAATATAGTGTATGTTTTAGGCTATTAGTCTTCATATTATTAAAGTCCTGTTAACCATCCTTCATGACTGTTATAATGTTCACTTTATGATGAAACAATGTAAGAAATTTGGCAATTCAAACTTTCATTTTTCTGGCCTACCTCACTGACTAAATTGGGGTTGTCAAAATAATAGGAACATGTGTTAGTACATTCATTCATTCATCTTCTGCAGCCGCTTGTTCCTGTGAAATGTCACAATTTAGAATGATTTAGAATCACCAATTAACCTAATGAGCATGTCTTTGGACAGTGGGAGAAAGCCTGAGTACCCGGAGAGAACCCACGCAGACACAGGGAGAACATGCAATCTCCCAGATTGGGTCCAGTCGGCCCATGGATTCGAACCCGGGACCTTCCTTGTGTTAGTACAACACAAGACAATTCAACAGTACAAACCACAGTCTCTGACTATCATAACCTTCACGAAGTTAAGATTCAAACAGTCAAACAGTCACACAGTACCCTGAGAGAACCCACGCTGTTAGACTGTTAATATATTACAATCCATTCATTTTAAATAGTGTACTGAACTGACTGAAGTACACTTGAATTTGTTATATTATCTGCAGTATTTGTTATATGTAGTACATAACATAAAGATTTTAAAGCACTCCAGCATTTACTGAATTCAGAAACATCTTGTTCAAAACTTTATTGACAAACTTCTCTGGGAACTCTTGTTGTTCTGGGTTCAATCTGGTCCCAATAAATGGGCCGATGTGGCTTCAGACCACCACGCTGCCGTACTCTGCTGATAACTGAACAGATGCCAAGGCAACATTACCCATGTCCAATTGTGTCCTGTGTGGGCGTATCTCTCGGAAGAGAGGGGCGGGGTTACAGGAGCTCATTCTCAGCATGATTGACAATTTTAACCAAAGCATGTAACAGAGATTACATCAAGTAATGAAAGAAACATATCAACATCTTTAAACCGAGTGTCGACATAGTTAGTGTGCAGTCAGCAAGCAGTGAAATGAACATGAAATGTTATTTATAGACAGGTTATTGTCCCAGTGCTGCAACCTCCGCTCTGTGGGCGGCGTGACGGTGGTGGTTTTTAGACCTACTGCTGCTGCTGCTGAATAGTCACACAGATGTACTGCAGGCATGTAGTACATCTGTGAGAGTATGGCTGTATAAAGAGTCATGAAAGTAGTGCAAATGGTGACAGAGCTGATCAAATAGGAGCATGCTGCCAGGAAATCCCACTTGCCAGGTTCAGAGATGTATCAGTTTGGGATAGTGCTCTTGAGTCTGGCGATCAACTAGGAACCAATATGGTGAATGGAAGTTCACACATACGTATTCATCTTAATTCTCAAGGGAAAGAAAAATGAGCAAAGAGTGAAATATTTATTGTGTAAGCAGTGGATCTATTTAGGGGGCGGTATCTGTCTCTGATGTTGCTGAATGCAGAGAGTTTGGGGCATGATTATTCTCTCTAGACGTTACATGATAACAGATGCGTGTGTTGCTGGGTAGAGGCCATTGGGTTCATCAGGTGCAGGGAAATTAATGGCAACTTTGAGATGAATGTCACGGCTACAACAACTTGCAGGGGGAGATGAATTTGTCTTTGAAGACACCAGTTTATTGGTCTATAGTGTGTGTGCCCACAGGATATCCCACACAGCATCATTAGGTCCCTGTACTTTAATGCTCCAAAGATTGTTCCCAGTTTTGTTATGAATAATGTGTTCATACAACTGCTACTACAAGAGAATTTCTGCTGTTATTCTTCAGTACTTGAGCATAAAAGACACAGTGACTGTATCAGCTGAAACTGGAGCAGCTTTATTCATGTGTTTTGGGATGTCACATACAACATGGTCCAAATTGGTGAAATGGCATTTCACTTCCTGTATTGTCCTTTGACTTATATAATTGACAAGCAGAGGTCACAGTGCCTTTTTATAGCCATCTGCGCATAGTTGTTGTGTTGTTATCGTGGTGAGCTTCTAATGCACCATGTCCTCTTTGTATAAGTGACTTGCCTTGATTGACTGTCCTCCTATTTAAAAATTGCCTGTTACACTCATTTCTTGATGGTCAGTTTCACTGTCTGATTTCACTGCTTAATTAGTCACACTCAGCAGTGTGAAGTGTGATATTGGCTCAATTTGCCTCCCAGCTCGGCCGTTAGTCCTCCATGCAGGGTGGTGTGTCCCCTCTGGTGGTGACTGGCTGCAGAATGACGTGGCAGATAACAGTCGGGGTGACTTACAACTGATATAAAATGAGACAAGGTTTTTTTTTGTCTCCCGTAGTGCATATTGATGAACTTGGAATGAAAATAATAAAAAATAAAATAAAACAAAACACAAACGCCCACACAGTCACTGTCGAAGTGTGCTCTCGCTTTCATCCTTGTTTTCTATGTCTTGTATATGAGTGAATATCTTGGTTGTGTTTATACCTACTTCCTGTGATCGATCTAAAATGTCAAATCAATAGCAAGACATTCCTCAAAAGGTAAATGGAGTTTTGGGAAAAAATTAGATTTTTACCACTCTTCTGCACTACTAAATTGCATGTTGCTCTTGTAAAGCATCAAGTCCACTTCTCTCCCACCCACCATCTCTGCCTGGACTTGATCTTTTTCCCTCTACCACAGCATAAACACACAAAATTGTTTCTCATTTGTGTAAGGGCAATGTTGGTATACCTCCGCACTGAACGTAAGATTATTCTGTTGGAACCACTGACCATTCTTAAATGAGTCATCTTTAGATCTAAAATGTAAATGTTTGCATTTAGATCTAAATTTAAACTCATTTGCCAATTTTAGAAGCATTTCCACTGTTTCCTGCCTTCTGGTTTTGTCTCATAACAGTTGTCAGGCTTTTCATTTTTGTTACAAAACAGGAAACATGCAGATTAAAAAGCAAGATCTTATCGTGATGAAAAAGAATGTTTAGTCTCACAAATAATTTAAAACAGTCAACTTTGAGAATCAGTAAAAAAGAAAAAGTAAAATGTGATCAGCTCGACATGGTTCTTCTGTCTCTGCATGGATGCACAGCACGAGACACAGGCAGTCTCAGCTAAATATATGGTAAATATTTCTAGGTTTTATTAATATATCATTAATAAATTTAATGAAAGGTGCAGGTTTATTTGACACAGGTCTTGAATCGCAATCACAATAACATCAAAAGGGCCTTTTCTATATGAGCTCCGAATGATTCAACATGCTGTCTGCTGCATGCCCGTGTGAATGCCGCCGTGTTGTATTGATTCTAGTATTTACTGATGACTAATATTGAACCTTTGCACCAAATTTATTGCCCTCTCCAGCTGCCATCTCAACACAACATCTCTCTCATTTATTAGGTGGTCTACAAGAATAATGAGTTTAGATTGGAGCTGTCACAGCTGGCTGAACAGCAAGACCCTAAGATCAGTATCCATGGTGACCTGATATTCAGCTGCGAGAATGTGGAAGCCCTGGAGCCAGTCACCTTCGACACGCCATCTGCCTACTTGACATTACCCAGGTGGAATACAAAGAAGACGGGCGCCATATCTTTTGACTTCCGCACCACAGAGCCCAGTGGCCTGCTGCTATTCAGCCATGGCAGTATGCATGGTACGCATCCTGATAGGAAGCCCCGGGCTGACTTCTTTGCCATAGAGCTGTTGGATGGATTTCTCTACCTGGTCATGGATATGGGCTCTGGCAGCATCAAGATCAAAGCCAGTAACAAGCGGCTGGATGATGGCGAGTGGTGCCATGTGGATTTCCAGAGGAAAGGGCGCAGTGGTAAGATAATTTTGTGTTTTTGTGAAGGCAGGGGTTGCCTTCTATCTGCTTCTGTTACCATGCTTCTCCTCTTTTAGCTGTGTAGTGTAAGGGTCCCAAGCTGTGAAATCACCATATGCCAGCATTGATAAAGTCACATCAGGGCGCTTCTTAATCACTGCAGTGAAACATGCATGCATATTAGGTTTTAATTAAAATGGTACTTTTGGATGCTATAATCTATGTATAACATTTTGAAACCTGTGCCAACTTATTTCACTAGTGGCCAATTATACAGTCACCCAACTCAAACTGCCTGAAATGTCTGCCTTTTTAGTAGCCGTTAGCAGTTCCTTCTCATTTCTATAAATACCTTTCTGCTTTTCTTAAGCAGAGTAGTCAATGCAGATTTGTCATGTATAATTCTTCACTTTTCACACAGTTTTGCTCATAAAGTCAACTCCCGACTGCCAGTGTCTTTCTAAAACAAGCAGACCAGGACCCACTTCTATAATCTCGCATTTCGCTTGCTTGCTTACTTAGTACAACCCACACACACCTGTCTTTTTTTTCAGTAAATAAAAATATTGTATAAGTACAGGTTGACTCACAGTTAATGCCTGCCCTACAGGCTTCCTCTCTGTCAACAGCCAGAGCATCCCCTTTTCTGCTAATGAAGGCAGTGAGATCCTTGACCTAGATAACAACATGTATCTTGGAGGTTTACCTGAGGATCGCCAAGCCCTCATGCTCCCCCCAGAGGTGTGGACAGCCTCACTCGGCCTTGGTTATGTGGGCTGTGTGAGGGACCTTTTCATTGACGGACAGAGTCGGAACCTGTGGAGGCTGGCAGAGGTTCAGAGCGCCACAGGTGTCACCAGCTTCTGCACAAGAGAGACTCATGTCAGGTGTGGCAGGGACACATGTGCCAATGGCGGATACTGTAGGGAGGGCTGGAACCGCCACATTTGTGATTGCAACAGCACTGGCTACTTAGGCCCAAGCTGTGAGAAAGGTAAGCGTTTCTGAGAAGGATAGTAGAGGATGGGGAGGATGAGTGATATTAAAAATTCTACTGGAAAGCTTTTATCACACTTCAGCTGGTACTTTATTTATTAACTGAGGTGTGCAGCAGCTAGAGAGTGTCTGCACAAACAGAATCATTGCAGACACAGAGAAAACACATTGTTAGGACTTGATTCTGCAAAACAATTATACTTCAATGTGCAATTGCCGTATGTTCATATTGTATTGTATCAATAATATTCAAATGATACCCATACTCTTAACTCTAAATAACCCTTCATGTCCACAAAATAATCAAGTGGCAAAAACGGGACAATGGAAAATTATGATGCATTTCATTTAACCCATTCAAAAGTGATTTGCTAGTGTTTTCCTACAGTAGAGTGATTCATTAGCATGATTTTCAGTAGCATGTGGTTGCCAGCGTTTCATTAGAAATGCAGTGGTGCTTTCTGGTGATTCTGCCTGAATAACTCAGCCTGAATCACTCTGCATTTACCATGCAGCTCCATTGGCAGCTAATGAGTATGAGGGATGTATGATATCCCTCTTGTATTGCACTATAGTGAGTATAAATATGTCGTGAATTTGGTTGCTGCTGCTGCAATCTCTTCATAGTCTTTGTATGCTCCAGACTTTTTCTGCCATCTGGTGCGACAGATGAAAAATGCAATCTAAAATTCTATCATGCAGCACCCAGGATAATCTCAAACATTTTCTTTTAGCATTGTGATTCCAACTAGTGTCTGATAATGCTCTCTATGCCTCAAATAAACAGAGGCCACTATGGTGAGCTATGACGGCAGCATGTATCTGAAGGTGGTGCTGCCAAGGACGCTCCATACAGAGGCCGAGGATGTGTCCCTGCGCTTTATGTCCCAGAGGGCCTTTGGGCTGCTGATGGCCACCACCTCTCAGCAGTCAGCGGACACCCTGCGTTTGGAGCTGGACGGAGGCAGAGTGAAACTCACTGTGAACCTGGGTAATGCTGTCGCAGCAAATATGATACTCTGACCTTTAAGGACGTGTTACTTCAAAAGATATTTCAGTATATTTGTTTTGTCTGAGGCTCTCCCATACACATCTTCATACACAATAACTACAGTTGCCTAAAAATATTATAAGCACTCTCCCCTGGTTCTGTTCTGCATATGGCCAATTATTTCTTACCCCTATTTTAAAAATGCACCTTTTGCTTTGTCTGTGTAAACACAAAGCAGCATGGAAAGAGGAAAAAAGGCCACCAGTAATCTAGCAAACCTTATTAAATTTACATACATACACAAATGTGTGTATGTACCAATAAGGATGATCACTGGATATATCATGGGTTAAACATAAACAACAGTTTAGTGAAAAACACTAAGAATGCTGTAACTTAATCTAAGATTAACTAGTAAAAGATGTTGTTGAAGAATTCGTCTTTAAATCCAAAAAGCCATAGGAAAGTAAGGGGTTTAGTGCCTTTTTAAGCAACTTTATGTGTGTGAGGCTATTCTGTCTTACCTTTCTCTCTTTGCCTCTCTCTCATTCTCTCTGTTCATCCTGTGGTCAGGTCCCACCTGACTTCCTCGGCTCTTTCAGCCCTTCAATGGCTTGTCTGCAGTTCAAGGAGAAGGCAGTCAGAGACCCAATTCATCATTATGCTGAAATATCACCACTTAAACTGCTTGCACTGTAGATGTGAACATCTTAGTTCCCACCCCTCACATTTGCTGGCCAGTCCAGTCTAGAGCCACTTCACTAAACAGAGTGCATCAGCGATGGACACACACAGAAACATGCACACATCTGCACCAGAAAATCATCCTGGTCTCTGGTTGCCTGTATCCACTGCTCTGTGATGGTTGACAGCTAGAGAGCACTCCTCAGCCACCTGACTTACACCAGTATATTCATGTGCAGCCAGAAAAATTGGTTTAATTCTTCAGAACATGTAAATGACAAGTGGGTGAATCCACTCTAAGGCCAAACGTTTGAAAATTGAGATGAATTTAAAAGATACTTGCTACTGCATGCAAAGCATGCATTTGTGCTATCTTAGTTTTTTTCATGGTGTAAGTATTGTTGTGGCTGCAGGTTGTGCAAATCGCCACTTTTACTTTGTATTTAAATATTACTTATCAGTCCTGCAGTGCAGGCAGGAGATGTTTTAAAACAATCTGAGCTGGAAACAGATCAAGGTTTGGGTTTTGAGTAGAGGTGCATCAAGCTATAGTAAATGGCATTGTTTTTATATAGCGCACACAATAGAGTCTTCACATTATCAAATGCCACCTGACACTGGGCAGACCATACAAACTAGGGTTTAATCCCGGGAAACGGGATTCCCGGGAAAGGTTATGACGGGAAACGGGAAATATATATTTATTTTTTGTTACACGTGCGCTTCTATTGTTGTGTTACGTTAACGTTGAATTCAGTGCAGCAGTAGGCTATAGCCTAGAAATCCACGCACCCTAGCGGCAGCAAATGTCATTTGCAGCAGTAGGCTACCAACCTCCTAATGATGTCTGCAGCCAGCTTTGTTAGGCCGTAAGGTGAACCCTGCTATCGTTTCATCCCGCTCCACAGTCTGGCATCTACACAATCTTTAGTTCATAAAACATAACGAGTCATGCTAAGCTACCCAAAAAAAGTTCGTCGCAAAAATTCCTGTCGATTGCCGATGCGTCTATGTTTTATGCAGAACTAGTTTCTTCAGAGCGTAATAAGATCTTGGTCGCGAGTGGTGGCACGGTTGGTCATGTGATCGTTCTACACCAATACGGTAGCTGCTTTTTGACAGATAGGCTGTCACGCACGCAGCTCACTTGACCACGCAGCAGAATTGATCATTGCAAACTTTGTTGATATGGACATTAACTGTGTTTCTTGCCCTAATAATGTTACAAATAATATAAAACATGCTGGGAACGCATATTTGAATGATATCGATACATTACTTGGGCAAAAACAACAACAACAAAAAACAGCTATTTCCCGGGATTCCCGGGAAATGGGTCGTCTTTTCCCGGGATCTGATTCATCTAATTTTCGGGAAAAATATTAAACCCTAATACAAACCTAGTGTTGCCTTTCAACAAGTCAGTCAGGGGCGCAACCACCAATGAGAAGTTTTTGCAAAAGGCCCTGTGAGGCATGTGTGACACAACTTGACATAACTCGAAACGTCATGCTTTAACCAAGGCCAAAAGAAATAACGCAGGACATGGTCATACGTTTTCTTTATCCCCAAATGTCCGCAACTATCATCCGTTGTCTTCAACACTGAATGTACTTGGCACCACCACCTGAAAAACTGCTTCTCCCACAAAGTTGTCATTGCAGGGCACCCACTTACGTACAAGCATGTCCCTGATCTTGTCCAAAGGCAAAACTTCATTCCACAAACCAGACAGGGATGAATCTGCCTTTTGGCTTTCCACTCACTCTTCCTTATTAACGTATAGCGGTAGATCAGGCAACAAAACCGTATGATTTGACCTTTTTCCAACTCAACAGGGTCAGAATCAGACATAATGCCCTGGTCACGACACAGGCTGGAAAAACTTAAGGTTCTCCCTGCTCACTCTCACATCTCTCAAGTGGCTTGGAAACAACCACAGGAGATGGTGGTCCAGAGGCCCACACAGCACTACCAGCCAGGTCGTTACCCAAAATCATTTCCACATCAAGTGGTAATGCTGGTCGGACCCCAACAGGAACAGTACTCTGTACCAGCTCACAATGTAATACAATATTGTGGCGTGGCACAGGAATCAAACTGAGCTCCATACCCTGCATTAACACAAAATCTCCAATGTCAGTTTGGGGCAAAGAAGGCAGTATTGACTTCACAATAAATGAATGTTTAGCACCTGTGTCACGCAACACCCTAATCGGGACACGTTTGGCACTACCAACCAAGGACACAAAAGCATCAGCAATAAATGGCTCAAAACCAGAAACACTTTGTCCCGCACATTGTTGGTCTTTTTTCCAAAGCCGTAGAGCATAAAAAAACGCATTCAGTGACAATTGATGCTTCACCTTGGACTTTAACAGTGGACACTGGTCGTTCCAGTGCCCCTCTCCACGGCAATAATTACATACCCTGGCACCCTCAAGTCACCCTGTAAATACAGGCCTACGTGAGGACCCTGGCATTGAAAACTTTGCACCACCACGGGAATTACTATAGCTTTCATCCCCACTTTTCCATTCTCCACCCAAACGCATCTATGTGTCAACACAAAGTCATCAGCTAACTCAGCTGCTTTAAGAGCAGTGGAGGGTTTCTGCTCACTCACATAAGTTGCAATACGTTGACAGCTTTTAAACTGCTCTAACACAATCAGCTCACAAAAACCATCAAAATCATCAACGTCTGCTGCCATGTACCAACGGTGAAAATGGGAAGAATTCCACATTTGTTTGCTTAATGCCTTTCACCCAAGTCCTAAATTTCTGCCGATAAGCAGATATACCATGACCTGGATGACTGAGAACCTTCACAGACATACTTAAGGGACTACCTCGTATGCTTTCAACACAGCTGCCTTTACCATATCATAATTCAGATCTTCAGCACATATAGCTGAATAGGCCTCCTGAGCTCTTCCAATGAGGACATACTGAAACATGAGCACTATGTCTTCATCTGGCCACCTTCTTACATTGGCAACCATTTCAAAGAGAGTGAAAAATGAATCCAGGTCTTGCTCATTGAACTTTGGGACCAACTGCAGATTAGCCACAACATCTACTCTTCCTCGTGCAGAAGCTGACTCCTCCATCCCAGACCTCCCTGGAGAAAGCTTACCTCTCTTATTAGTTGCAACCTTGACTGTTCCAGCTCCAATTTCATTTTTTCAATACTCTGCCTCATTCTTTTCAACTCAAGTAGCTTCTCACTATTCAATCTCTCTTGTTCAAACTGCATTGCCAATAGTTCCTTCTGCTGCTCAAAAGTTAGGCCAGCTGTCTGTACAACCATTGGTGCTGACACAGGCGTGGGAGCCACTCCCACTTCTTTCTCCTTTAACACACCTTTTTCAAACAAAGATGATAACACCACTTGCTTAACCTCCTCCTTTCACTTCTGCTCTGCAACCTTACTGCTATAATGGTTTGCTATTTGAATCAGCTCATCCTTTTTACAGCTATTCACAAATGCCACCGTAGGCACATCAAAAAACCCTGACAAAGAAGCCATAATTACTAATCCACCAGTACAGACAGTAATGTGTTCCTGCCAGACACACACTTAGGTCAAACAAAGCCCTGCAGAGGTTTTCCCCCTATCTGCCTAGCTAAACTTACTAAGGACTCAGCCCTAGTCTTCATGTGGTTCTGGAATGGGTAGATTAAGCACAAACCCAGTAACCCTGGGTAGCAACCCTACAGTAACCCTACAAGAAAAGCCCACGGAAATGCCCCCGAGATAGATGTCCAAAGACAATCAACACTAGCCACTCCCCACAACACTACAAAAAAAATAAAATAAAATACTGACGCAACTTAAAGGAGAAATGTCCTGCAGCCTAACGGAGAAATCTCTGCACCCAGTGTGTCAAGACAGTAACTCTTACTGAATAGCAAATGGCGATCCCACATCAGGTCAAACTATTTTACTAGAGAACACGTGGTGGATCTCCCCACAAAAACAGATCAAAAACCCCACAAGCCAAATTTCTTAACCTGACAACAAATCATCAAAAATCAGCATTGGAAAACTAATAAACTAGACCAAACCAGCAGAGCAAGCAACATGTGGCAACTGCCACCACAGACACAAACAAACTTTTTAACAAACCAATGATCCCAGGTACGACTTTTTGTAACCTGTCACATAATCAGCTACCTGAAAGAGAGACAAACAGTGGTTACTCCCAAAGATAACACCAGGGGTCATCACACTACCTATTGGTACTCAAAGCGCTTTACAGTCACAGATGCATCTTCCCATTCGCTCACACAAGCACACATACATTTACACACCAGTGCCACACACTGCTAGCAACTGGGGGTTCAGTGTCTTGCTTAAGGACACTTCGGCATGTGGCACATTCTGGGGATCAAACCACTAACCCTCTGGTTCAGGGACACCCCGCTCTACCTACTGACCCACAGCCTCTCCCACAAATGAACTATGATCTATTAATTGTGACCTGTTCAATAGTATTTGTTCGAATTAGCCACATTAACATGGATGCATAGCCCTGCAGTGGACTGGCGACCTGTCCAGAGTGTACCCTGCCTCTCGCCCGATGGCAGCTGGGATAGGCTCCAATCCTCCTGTGACCCTTCACAGGACAAGCGGTTACAGAAGATGAATGAATGAATGAACACGGATGCATAAACACTATCCTTAACACACCCCTGCAAAATCACGCACTCATAGGTTATGATGCACAGTGTCTATGATCTCAAGAAACTGAGATGACTCACTCTCATCTTGAGAAGTTTTAAGATGTTTTATTGTGTTTTACATGTTAAAATCTTTTTAATTATCTCCATGTGATACGCACATATCTAGCACAGTTTCCATTTTCCATTTTTCGTCATCAGCTTAAAACACTATTCTTCACAGCAGTGCGTATTTGAATTATCTGAAATTACCCCAAAGCACATGTCAGTAAATGAGTCATCTGAAACTGTCAAAGTCTCCCCATTCTGGATTTAACAAGCCAAGTAACAGCCTAAATATAAGACTGGTGAACCTCTACTCTTATGGTCAATAAAATTCTTATTGATCCTAACTTTGAACTAGTATGTTATACGTCCAGCTGAGCCAGACACACACTGAGCTTTTCCTTTCACTCATAGTCCCTTTCTATCTAATGTTACGTACACTACAAGGGGGAAAGTGGCGGTTTAGACTCTCAAGGCTGTCCCCGGATGGTGGGCTCTGAAAAGCACTGAAGTGTCTGCAGAATGTACCTTGAAGGATGTGAAATATTCTCCTCTTTTGTGACGTTCTTTTTTTCCTTTTAATCTCACCATCTCACTCTCTCTCTCACCAGATTGTATCAGGATAGACTGTAATCTCAGTAAGTGTCTCCTATGATTATTTACTGTTACTATGATTGAGAGAACATGCACTGTGGTATATTCAAATGACTTTCTTCCCTCATGAAACAGGACATAATTCATTTATTCTGCCACACACTTGTTTATTTTTGCTGTTACCTTTCTCACAAGCATCATTATAAAGATAAGAATGAGACTTCACTGTGCCAAGAAGCTGTAATGTTGAATATAATTGGATTGGTATGTGCTCTTGTGAAATCCAACAATTTAAATTACACAAATCATTGTTATTTCATTATACTAATGTTTTAATCAAATGTAGCTAAATTTGACATACAGCAGTCGGCTGTTGTGCAGCCATTGAGCCTGTCATTCATATTCCTGTGACTAATTTCCACGTATAGCTGATAATTGGGTACAGTTGCAATGGTCTCCAGTAAGAAAAGCAGTTCCCAATCCCAGTTTAGAGAAAGAAAGAAAAAAAAAAAAACAATTCTTCCTGTTTTAGGAGAGGAACTGTGGTGGGTTACATTTGGATTAAGTCTAATCATCAGATGCCAAATTCCATCAAAAATACTTTTAATATAGTGTCTAAATCTCACAGTTACTGATCATTTTAATTGGATTTTGAAAGGTGTATCCTAAACCAGAAGAAAAAAATATATTATATCTAAACATATAAAATGTCTAAAATCATTGAAATGTGAAAAGAAAATTAATACAAACTCTCATCCTCAAAAACTTGACAATACTATTCAAATGTACTATACTATACATACTACTTCACATTATAAGACAAATATATCATACATATTTCAATCATTCTTAAATGACAGATGAATACCAGAAGAAAAACTTCATCTGGATTAACACAGTTGATTTTCTGGTCATGAATTTTCAAGGAAAATGGAGTGCTACTTTGGGTCATAGTGCACCGATTGTAGGACTTATGATGCAGATTGTTGCTCTATTTCCACTGGAGAGGTGAACAGCTCTCTGACTTAGATCATCCTAAACAGAGGAGGCTTATTAATAATGCTTATAAAATACATCACTATAATCGAGTGCTGGCTGAAACTTGTTCCTGCCCCTCATGTATAAATAATTCCTGCATACTCCAGAATAAAACATTTAAATGTTCACATCTAATTTGTCAAGTGATTAACATCCTGAACATTAAGTCATTATTATTATATCCTATTGCAACAGCTGTTTTACACATAAGCTTGTGTTAATATTTAATCACCAATAACGGAAGAATCAATAATCCGCAGTTATGTCTCATGTAAATCCATTGATCTGAGATTTACTATGCATATTTTGAACAAAATCAACTGTCCATGATATTAAATAGTCTGCAGTGTCTTTATCTGGTCAACATGAATATGGCTAATTTAAAATAAGGCTAAAGTATAATTTTCTGTACCAGCAGATGGCATTGCACCATCACAAATTGTCCACAGAAAATATGTACAGTATGTGTGCAAAATTAAGGATTGCTCTGATCCAAGGACTATGTGTATGCTTCACCAGTGTCCTTTAAAAAAGCATTTAACACTGAATGTGATAATAGTGGGGTTTATGAATGATAATAGCCAATTTTAAACTGCAAAGATGATTAAATGATTCATGCAGAATCATGTGGTTTCCGTAGTCTCATTGTGAATATTTTAATTATGACTACTTTAAGGCATTACCTTAGAGCTGGTTATAGGAGCAAGAATTGAGACATCTCATACCAAGCATCTTGCAAGCCTATTTCTAAAGGAATGAGGGAGACAGTCCATCTGCAGCAGCTGCTTGAAAGCTGTCCACAACTGGATACACAGTGGGAGGGTAATAGTGGTAGGAACAAATGTTGCTGCAGTGATCCTGATTAATTATCTGGAATCTAGGGAATAATGGTACACTGCAAACTTTTGAAACGAGACATTCGTTCTTCAAAATTGCAGAATTATGATAACATGCTTTGATTAACACACAGATCCTGCATTCAGAAGTCTTAGCTCACTCCTAATGCTAACCTGTATAACAGCACCAGGTCTTTGTTTAAAACTATTAATCAAATTCAATTTTAAATGAGGATCAAACTGGACAAAATTGACCCCTTACATGTGCGCCTTACTCCCGAGCCCCTGGAAGATGACCTTGTGAAGCAAAGGTAGTTTGGAAATCAAAGACTACCACAACAGTTTATCTGTACGACTATTCGCTAAATGTTTACTAAAGGAGGTCTCTGGACTCTGATTTGGCAATGCTGATATATGGCAATGAGGCATAACATTATGACCACCTTCCTAATATTGTGTAGGTCTCCCTTGTGTCTCCAAAACAGTTGTGACTCATCAGAGAATGGACATGGGCCTTTCTGAGGGTGTCCTGTGGTGTCTGGCAACAGAATGTTGTTAGTGGGGGCCTTTGGGTCCCATACCGTATTATACTGGGGCCAGGATCACCAGTTCCATATATGTTTTGTATATAATTTGCCAAACATGATGCATGTATTCTCAGTCTTCTCTGTTAAATACTTAATCACATGCATGTTTAGATAGATAGATAGATAGATAGATAGATAGATAGATAGATAGATAGATAGATAGATAGATAGATAGACAACTTTATTGATCCCTTTGGGAGGTTCCAACTAGTGTTCTTTCTGATTTCTCCAAACCAACAAGATAAGGGCATGCATACAACAGCAGCATATATGCTAATGCTGTACTGTATCACTAACGTACATTTGATGTGTCAATAGTCAAGGTATATCTTCAGCCATATAACACAAAATGTCCACCTTCATTTTCCTTTCAATTTCAATTACTATTTTGATATTTGTATGTTTCTATGCTGACATTAGATAGCAAGGAAGCTCCTTTCTGAAAAGCACAGATACGATGAGTACTATCCAGTATTCCGCTATCTACTCTTTCATTACAGCAAATCTCGTCTCTTCCTCTGTTTTTATGATAGTGGTTTATGAGGTAAACATTTCTGTTGGACATGATTTCGGCGAGTGGTTTGTTTTTCATTATCTAAATAAATCCTTCAAATATAGAGGGAGCAGGATTTGATGTGATTGATCCGTCTGGTGCAGGTTGTCAATATTCAGCAGGTGGATGGCGGTGTCATGCGGTGTACTGTGAAGAGACTTGATACGCAGACCTGGACAAAGTCCCTACTTGCAGTTTTATTTCCCAGAGGATAAAACAGTGAAGTGTTGGGAAACCAGTTGTTGTTTTCCATTTTTTGCCCTCTGTACGTCCCCTGTAATTCTCCTGCACCCGAGCTCAATTAGACAGACAAAGCCCTAAAGGCGCAGTCAGCTTAGGCATGGCCAATTAGTTTCCCAAGCGATGTCAGAATTCCTTTGAACTGCTGTGTCAGCCTGTTGCATAGGCGTTGATTCAGGATGACGGTGCTGCAGTGGCAGGCTTCTGCACTCTGACCTATTTTAAAACTGGTTAAAAAAAGGTAGATGATAGTGCAGAAATTCTGAAACTTAGAGCTATTTTGTTCGAGCCAAGCCTCTAGATATACAGTACATAACCCAAATTACCCTATAAAGTGAAAGCATGCTATTTCAGTACATTTAAAACATTCACTTTAAAAGCACTGTTGCAATTCCTTTGTTTTGTTTTTAGTTTTACTGTGTATAAAGCAAATACAAATAGTAGGGGAATATTGCCTACAGGCCAGTTTTTGTGCTTTAGTGATAAGTAAATGAACATATGCACCTTGAGAGTGCTTCTCTTGTTGAGAGCTTTGTGTGGACAGACTGTACAGTGAGCTCATGTTGTATGAATGTCAGCACTTGACGCTTTCCTCCTCTCAGGCAAGGGACCGGAGGTGCTCCTGGTAGGCGAGAAGCTGAATGACAATGAGTGGCACACAGTGAAGGTGGTGCGGCGTGGGAAGAACTTGCAGCTCTCTGTAGACAATGTGACTGTGGAAGGTATAGTAGGGACAAATGAGCTGTTGTAACAAAGGTGCAGACACTGAGACATATTTGCAGTTTAAGCAGAATGTTTTGTTCCTTAGGCCACATGACTGGTGCCCACACCCGCCTCGAGTTCAACAACATCGAGACAGGGATCATGACAGAGCGCAGATTTATCTCTGTGATGCCTTCCAATTTCATCGGCCATCTGCAGGGTCTGTCCTTCAACAGCATGCTCTATCTGGACCAGTGCAAGAACGGAGACATCTCCTACTGCGAGCTAAATGCCCGATTTGGCATGAGGAACATTGTTGCCAATCCTGTAACTTTTCTATCTCAAGCCAGCTACTTGGCCTTCTCTACTTTGCAGGCCTATGCTTCCATGCACCTTTTCTTTCAGTTCAAGACTACTAGTCCAGATGGCCTAATTCTTTACAACTCTGGAGATGGTAGTGACTTCATTGTGGTGGAGCTAGTCAAAGGGTAAGTGGTCGGCTTTATCTACATACAAAGCTGTGCTGAGTGAAGATAGAAGGAGCTGTTTGGCAGAAGACTAAACTGTTTGCATACTGTATATCTAGATTTGTACATTTGTAGTATTTTATTCCAGTCATTTCAGTCATTGCATTCATCTTACAAAATTCAGACCACAAGGATAGAAGAGTCTCTTCTTTCCTAGGCTCAAAATGACCTAATCATGAGTCATTTCTTGAATCCATCCGCCTGCAGCACAGTACATTGGCACCTAATGCATTTAAAATCATTTATCAGAAATAATTATGCTAAACTGGGACAAGAAGAGAGAGGACACATGTATTCCCATACACAAGCACGATCACTGATACTTCCCAAATATTTTTAGTCATCATTTTTTCATAATTTTTGTTGTTGAAACAGAGAAAAGCAAAGCAACAATTGTAGTATCAGACCTTGCACAGACTCTCTCCCAGTAAGCAATTAGTCAGCAGGAGGTCTTGTTCAGCTCTGGAGCCTGCAGCAGAAGCTCACTCAGACAACACAGACAAAAACATGGCTTCCAACACTGCTCGGTGATATGTGTGAAGTGTAGCAGCTTATTTGTGAGTTGAATTTAATGTCAACATAATGGTATGCCTGAATCCTTACCGTGTGTATATATCCGTTTATTTATTTTAGTTACATTTACTTATTTATTTGAATGTCCAGCAATTTTTTGGACATTATTGACAGGTACACAGCAATGCAGACTATCACAATAATTTAACCCCTAATTATATAATAGTCCCTCTAATGATGTGATTATATTCTTTTAATGACTTGGTACACAAAACTGGTAATGCTAGTTTGTAAATGTCATGTGGTATGTGGAGATAAAAGGCTTACTGGATGCAGACATCTGTGTTGTCTTGTAGGTACATACATTATGTCTTTGACTTGGGAAATGGGCCGTCACTAATGAAGGGTAACTCAGACAAGCCCCTCAATGACAACCAATGGCACAATGTGGTGATCTCCCGTGACAACAACAATGTGCACGTCCTTAAGATTGATTCCCGCACCGTTACTCAGCATGCCAATGGAGCTCGCAACCTGGATTTAAAAGGTAAATGATCAGTTAAAGTCATTTTGATCGAAGTGAATTCTTGCTGCAATAAATTCAATATCGATGCATTCGTTTGTCATGTCAAATTCTGCATTTACGTACAACCATTCACACATTCACTGTGAATTTTGCATTGTTGTACAACAATTTAGTGTGAACATTTTATTTTAGGAGGTTGAATACAAGTGTTGGATGTGGCAAACTGAGCGAAACTGAGGGGAGATATTTTCTCTTGAGCAACTTCTATTTCTTATAGGGGAGCTGTACATTGGAGGTGTTGGGAAGAGCATGTACAGCAGCCTCCCCAGGTTAATAGCATCCAGGGAAGGATACAAGGGCTGTCTTGCATCTGTGGATTTGAATGGACGACTCCCTGACCTGCTGGCAGATGCCCTCCACAGGGTGGGGGAGGTGGAGCGCGGCTGTGGAGGTGAGGATATTTTAAACACGTGTGAATCATTCCTGTAATCTGATTTCCTGGTATTTAAACAGTTCATGATGGTGCCTGAAAATTAATTACTCCGCTTTGGTTTGTATTAAACAGTTTTTTTGAATCCTTCAACATAAGTGGCCGGTAAACACATCCTGTGGTTTAATTATTTCTTACACAGGCTACATGATTACTCAACATGTAATAATATCAAGCTGCAGTCAATGAGTCCAGCTGCTTTTGTTGAGATCTACTAGTGTGAAAGCAGAGTTCTACAAAGGTTTAATCATCTTAAATAATCTCCCAACGTAGCCTTTACTTTACCAAGAAGCCATGGTGTATATTGTTATATTATTATTAAGTTATATTGTCCAAAGTGTGTCCAAAGTTTGGTGGTGACACTTGGGCAAAGGTCATGGAGTCTTTGGACTGTGGGTCAATGGTATGATGCATTTAGGTTCACCAGAAAGAAAAAATTTAAAAAGAATCTTCTTCTTGCGGGTGTGCACAGGAAATCCCAACTCAGTCTTAATATTAAATTGGTGATAACATTACATCTGTTTTGTGCCGTATTAATGACAATGTCAAATCAAAAGTAAAAAACAACAAACGAGGTCTGGCAGGTAAAAACCAAAGAAGCCACTTAATACACTGGTCAAGAGATTATGTGCTGATTTGCTTCCATGCCTTCTTTAGGAAGTGGGCATGAAAAGAAAACATTCAAAACACACATTCAGACTACCCTTTTGTACCCATTGGAAATGTTTTCCAATTAAACTATGTTTCATTAGATAATACCTTATTTGCATATTTAAACGCACATTTTTAGAAAACTTGTTAGATGAAAATGTTTCATGATGATATCTATTTCTATTATAGGTGTATGGAATTTTGTAATACGTCTTTTCAAGCACAGTTTTCTCAAAAAGATTTTTTTATTATACTCTGACCCTGAAAATATTTCCAGAGGGGTTTGTTCACATCATTCATAACTAGAGTTAACATTTTATTCCTAAAAACATGTTGAAATTCATTATTTTTCTGCCTGCTCTCAGTAATTTTACATATACAGTTTTGCTGACTGTAATATGACAGCAAAGGAAATCTGCTGTAAACACCCTGCAGGTCCGAGCACCACCTGCACAGAGGACTCCTGCTACCACCAAGGAGTATGTCTGCAGCTGTGGGAGGGCTTCTCCTGTGACTGCACCATGACTACCTATGGGGGACCTTTCTGCAGTGACCGTAAGTGCTGTTTTCCTATGCAGGATGAAGTAGAAATTAGATGACACTGATGAGTTCACATAATCAATCATTCAGTGTGATTTATTTTTAAATTAATTTTCAGTCAACAGTTGTAGTATTAATATACAAACAAAAGAGAAATTCCTGATATGATCAATTGCCCATTTACGACAAATGTTCTGTGTAATGAATTTAAGCAAACTGCTGACTTGAAAGCAGGAAATCAACCCGAAGGCTCGTGCTAAGCTTTTCAAAATGATTGACATGATCAATGGAAAAAGCATTCAAACACTTCAAAAATGGTTCTCCAAAAACAATAATAATGTCAAGCATTAATGATTACTCTTCAGTTGAATGTGACAGCTTTTCTATTCCAACACTAACGTATAATTTTTCATTTTTTATTCTAGTTTTTCTCTGCACTAAGATTGTGTGATAACAATGTGTGCATATGGTGTGCCTACATTTGAATCCATTGTATTTTTAACTTAATGGATCAATTGCACTGTAATCGCGCACAGCATACTAATAGCACCACAGCTAGGAAGTATCTACTCTTATTGCTACTTCCTCTATAAAGAGTCCTCTATGTCCAATATTAAAGACATGACTTCTACCAGAAGCTTTTCATACTTACAATAGCAAAAGATTAACATTAAGCTTATTGTTCCAGTCATGGCAGGTTAAGCTTCATTCGCTCCAAAGTCATTTAGAATACTAGAAGAATTGTGCCTTTGTGGAAATAATTACTGACATGTGCTGTTTTGCAGTATTGTTAAGAGAGAAAAGGACATTTTACCAAAAACATATTTGAGGATAATTTGTTTGTAGCAGTGAGTGTAACGAAGTCACGTTTGTGGAAAAAAAGATGTGAAGAGAACCTTAATGTTTTAATATCACATTAGTGATAATTGGAAGCGCATTTATTTGGTCGCATACGCTGATTGAAATTTTAATTGACAGTCTAGTTAGAGAGTTTAGCTGAATAAAATACTGGCTGGTACTTCACCTTGTTACTGCTTTCCTCCGTCATTTGTTGTCTAATTCATTTCTGGTGTTACAAACTGACTGACGGTACATCGTGCTTGTTGACAAAAAAATCAATCTAACCTGAAAATCAATAGTTTGTCCTCTGTAGTTTTTATCTGTTACATCCGTTAGTGTCCCAAGTCTGTGCACCCTGTGCACTTATGCTGTCAAATGTGTATCATGTCAGTTCCTTTTGCTACCATTAAGGGAACAAAATAAGAGTAGTAGAGGCTAACCATTTTGTTAAAACAGGTTTTTTAAATTTCCTTTTTAATAAAGACTGGAATTGAACCTTCACATACAACATACCAATTTGTTTAGGTCATTTAAAAGGAGGCACATTTCAGGCATTTTGCTATGTCTTGATGATGATGCCATCGCAGATTTTCACATCACCTTAATAAGTTTTAATATTGACTCTTTTGTGTTCACTTTGGATGCCTAAGAGTTGCAGACCTGGAGCTTTTTTTTCTGTCATACAGATAATAGCTTTGTCCACTGGTTTGTCAAACAGAATTCCCTCAGCTTGTCTGCTAATATCATCAACAAACTGACAAAGTTATATTGGTGAAGTGAGAGAGATTACATGTTGGTGTGCAGATGCTCAGCACCGATCATAAGTTCAAAGGACTCATCCTAAAACTCATCTTATAGAAACCACCTCTACATGCATGTCCATGCATCTAGTCAGATTCACATCACAGGCTTTTCCAATGGCTGCCTATAGCTAAACACTCACATTATTAAGTACTGCAGGCATCAGCCTATTTACAGTCATACTTGAAATGGAGGCAAGATCAGGCTGGCCAGGAGCTGCTAACAGCAAATATTTCAACTCCTCCATTTTTATACGCCACAGATTTTCAGTGTACACTTGCTGTTTCCACCAGAAAATGCATTCCTTCAAATTCAAAAATAATTTAATTACAGCATTTTCAATTTAGTGGCATTTCATTGAGGGCTCTCAATCATGCCAGTGGTAAATGGCATGACTGGCCAAAAAGTAAAGCCAATACATCAGTCAGGAAATAACAAGCCTCATGCTTCACATTGAGCCATCAGCAAAGTCATTACAACAAATGGAAATGTGACTATAATGTGGAAACACAAACACATATTCAGCCAGGACAGAGTTTTGTAAGCATCAGTTGGCAAACACTGTCTCATTCAGTCCGCAATCTGCTTATTTATCATTAAAACAATAAAACTCCTCCCACATTTGTCTTCTTCTGTGTTTGTCGCCCAGCCCAGAAGGTCAGCTATTTATTCCAATAAACAAATATGAAAAAAGAGAGTTAGATAAAACAAAGAAATGCAGAAACTTATTAAAAAACTGATATCCCATAGCTGATGTGTCCTTGGATATTCATATACAGAAAGCGGGCGGCACAGTGGCGAGGTGGTTAGCACTGATACCTCACAGCGAGAAGGTCCTGGATGTTCTCCCTGTGTCTGCGTGGGTTTTCTCCGGGTACTCCGGCTTCCTCCCACCATCCAAAGACATGCTTGTTAGGTTAATTGGTGATTCTAAATTGGCCGTAGGTGTGAGTATGAGTGTTAATGGTTGTCTGTGTTAGCCCTGCGATAGCTGGGCCCGATCACAGCTGGGATAGGCGCCAGCAGACCTCCCGACCCTTAACAGCAGTTACAGAAGATGAATGAATTTAGGAAGTCTACAATGAACATCTGTGGTAATTAATTGTAGGTCACTGTTTTATCACCAATATCACCAATATTCCGTGCTCAACTTTCAGCTCTTCTTTATGTAAAAAAAAAATGGAGGATGTAATTACTGGTTAACCTTTGAAGTTACAGATAATTGTTTTGGCACGTTCATTACCTGCTTGTGTGTGCATGTGTGTGTGACGAGAGGGTGAGCGCTTGGAAAGGTGCAGTCGATACAACCATGTGCACATTTCCAGCTTGTGCTAATCTCGGGAAAATAACAGCACTGCTACTGTTGTGACAATTTTTTGACTTTTATTGACGATCAATAACGGTGTTAAAAGGCGCAATGGGAAACCACAGATTTTAACTAAATGTGACACAATTGTTCCTGCTTTTTTTCTTTCAATTGTCTCCTATGTCCTCCCACTCCATCACGACCAAGTCTGTCGACATACTGTGCATACTGAGAAAAAACATGAAAAGCCACCCGACATGGGTTTACATAACCGCAGCACTAGCACTTGTCAGAATGGAGTTCATTTTCTCCATTAATTTGTAAGTCAACACTATGAATTGTTAAATTCCCTTGGAAGTGAGGCAGACTGCACACCGCGTTCCAAATTATTATGCAAATTGTATTTAAGTGTCATAAAGATAAATTGTTTTGCTTTTCAATTCAACTCATGGATGTTATTGTGTCTCAGGACCAGTGTTGGGCACGTTACTTTTAAAAAGTAATTAATTACAGTTATTAGTTACTTCTCCCAAAAAGTAACTGAGTTAGTAACTGAATTACTCCACTATAAAAGTAACTAGTTACCAGGGAAAGTAACTAATGCGTTATAAAAATATATCTAAGAATTAGATTTTTTTCTGAGCGTAATGTACACTTCATGTGTACATTCTTGCCTTCTACCTCAATGAGGTTAAAGTAGTGCCTATACTTCCACCTTGAAAAAGGCAACTATCTCTGATCGCTTGTGTGATACAGCTATCACCCGCCCAACTGAACACTGCCCTGCCGCTGATTGGCTTACCATGAAATCTTACCCTACCTTAGCCAATCATCATCACTTATGCGGCTACCCCGCCAGCCCACCCAAAGGTAAAAAAAACACCTTCGCAGCTCTTGTGGCTGGCTGACGGCGCAACGTAACGCACCACGGTAACGGTAACAGCATTGTAACGGAGAAAATAGTAATTAATTAGATTACTCGTTACTGAGAGAAATTAACGCCGTTAGTAACGCTGTTTATTTTAACGCCGTTATTCCCATCACTGCTCAGGACTCTTTGAAACACTGAAATCAATCTCAGACACCTGTGATAATTAGTTTGCCAGGTGAGCCCAAATAAAGGAAAATCTACGGAAGCTGAGAACGGCCATGGATAACAAAGTTTGTTTTCTCGAGATAACGAATTAATAAGTCGTTATCACGACAGTGCATAAAAAATTAAATAATCCATGGCCGTTCTCAGCTTCCGTAGTTCCACATTATTAAGCAGACCACTATTTTCAAGCAATATGGGAAAGAAAAAGGATCTCTCTGCTGCCGAAAAAGCGTGAAATGGTTGAATGCCTTGGACAAGGTATGAAAACTTTAGGTATTTCACGAAAACTTAAGCGTGATAATCGTACTGTTAAGAGATTTGTGGCTGATTCAGAGCACACACGGGCACAATGAGGAAGGTTTTTGCCAGACAAATACATCAGATTAAGAGAGCAGCTGCTAAAATGCCATTGAAAGGCAGCAAACGGGTATTTGAAGCTGCTGGTGCCTCTGGAGTCATGCGAACATCAAGGTGTAGGATCCTCCAGAGGCTTGCAGTTATGCATAAGCCTTCTATTCGGCCACCCCTAACCAATGCTCACAAGCAGAAACGCAGCAGTGGGCCCAGAAATACATGAAGACTAATTTTCAAACAGTCGTGTTCACTGTTGAGTGCTGTTCAACCCTGGATGGTCCAGATGGATGGAGTAGTGGATGGTTAGTGGACGGCCACCATGTCCCAACAAGGCTGCGACGTCAGCAAGGAGGTGGCGGAGTCATGTATTGGGCCGGAATCATGGGGAGCGAGAGCTGGTCGGCCCCTTTAGGGTCCCAGAAGGTGTGAAAATGAGTTTCTGACTGACCACTTTCTTCAATGGTACTGTCTCGTTAATATTATGTGTAGATAGGCTTAAAAGAACAAGTAATGCACGGACAGTTTCAGGTGTTGCAACTTTTTTTTTTTTTTCTAACCGGATATGATTTCAGTTCCCGCGCGCAGGCGGTGCTACATGTAAAACGTTCCCCCAGTAAACACACACCTGTCCTAACATTACATCCCCCCTTCTGAGTACATTATTGTGGATAATGTAATAACAAAATGATTTTATCACTTTGGATACCACTAACTGGAATCCACTATCAGACTTTTCACAGCCTTATCACTCAGGCTCAAACTAAAGTGAAATTATTCCAAGCATTGCTTTGAACTGTACAACAACCCAATAAACGTATTTGTATTAACTTAGGGTGGACTACCCATTACTTCAGCTGAGTGAGGGGATTACCTACTACCTAAGTCCTGAAGGTACCTTGGGGGATTTCTCGCTCTGGTTGGATACCGCCTCTCAGCAGCACAATAGTTTGGAGGTTTAGAAGTTTGTGTAGCAGGATCCTGGACTGGGTTGATGTCCACTGGCAGAACAGGATATGAAAGTTCTGCAGATTCAGCTTGGGATCCAGGAGAGTGACAAGATGGCTCCAAACATGGTCTCCTGGATACAGTCCGGCGAGATCGCAAGCTCTGTGTCTGCTGTTGAACCTCTTCATCTGTTCCTCTCTCTCCTTCTGTTCTCTCTCTCTCAGTTTTGCAACGTTTGTCCAGCCTGGGTTAAGGCTAGATGGGAGGACAGGTACAGTGGTTTTCTCCCCATAAGGAACTCTGCAGGGCTGTGGCTGTTGGCAAGGGGAGTGGCACGATATGCCATGAGAGCCAGGTAGGGGTCTCTCGCTTTCTGTAGGAGACACTTTATTGTCCTCACTGCTCGTTCGGCCTCACCATTGCTCTGAGGAAACCGTGGGCTTGAGGTGGTGTGAGTGAAGTCCCGTTCTGAAGCAAATTATCGAAAGTGGTCTGCAGAGAATTGAGGTCCGTTGTCTGACCGAACCTCTGCCGGTATGCCATGGCGGGCGAATATTGGCTTTAACTGGTCTATCACTGCAGATGCTGTGACAGAAGTGAGTTTGGCTATCTCAGTGTATCTAGAAAAATAATCAACTACAACCAAGTACTGGCTTTGACTCCAGTCAAAATTATCTGTACCCACTAACTCCCATGGTCTTGTTAGAAACTAGGTTGGCATGAGTGTTTCTCTGTGGTTCTATCTCTCTTTAGATCAGATTTCACAGTCCTCCACCAGTTGTTGCAGTTGTGTGCTCAGGCCTGGCCACCATACAGACTGCTTTGCTCTCTGGACTTCACGCTGCCCTGGTGACCTGTGTGTAGTCATTCCAGAATGTCTTTCTGCAGTGATTTTGGAATCACTGTGAGTGAACCTTTCAACAGGAGGCCACTGTCCACAGTGAGGTCCCCAGCATGCTGATGGTAAGGAGAGCATTGTCCTGGTATATTGTTTTTTCCAGGCCAGCCATGCAGGCAGTACTGTTTCACCTGTTCCAGTACACCATTGTTGTCCTGATGCTCCCTGATTTGTTGCAGTCTTTGCTCTGTTGCTGGAAGACAAGACAACACTTGATGTGCATATAAATCAATCTCCTTTTCCACAGCTCTTTCCGGTGCTCTGGACAGCACATCAGCAGTCGCTATGTTTTTGCCTGGAACGTATATCACACTTTCCAAGAGAGAGAAAGAGTACCTCATCAGTCTCATTTTCAGTCTTTCTACCCGTGGCGGCAGCTTATCCAGGTTCTTTGATCCCAAAAGTGGCACTAGAGGTTTGTGATCAGTTTCCACATGAAACTCAATGCCAATAAGAAGGTCTGAAAACCTCTCGCATGCCCAGGTTATAGCTAACGCCTCTTTTTCTATTTGAGCATACCGTTGTTCTGTGGGGGTTAGTGCTCTTGAGGCGAAGGCAGCGGGTTATGTTATGCCCCCCTCTTGTTTCTAGAGCAACACCGCTCCCATTCCATAGGAGGATGCATCAGCTGAGACTGTTGTCTGTGCTTTGGGGTTATAAAGTGCCAAATTTGTGGTTGGCTCAGTTCTTTCTTAATCCTGTCAAAAGCTGTTTGTTGTGGGGCACCCCAACACCACATGTTCTTCTTACTGAGCAGCTCTCTCAGCAGCTGTGTCTTCTCTGCCAGGTGGGGGAGGTATTTTCCCAAATGGTTGACCATTCCCAAGAACCGTCTCACCCCACTCACATCCGTTGGCTCTTCCATGTTGCTCACAGCCCTCACCTTCTCCGGGTCTGCTTTCACCCCCGTGCTGTCAATGATTTGACCCAGAAATTTGATGGAAGTCTTGGAGAATTCGCACTTCTCCCACTTTAATGTCACAGCAGCCTGTACCAGCCACTCCAGTACCACTACCAGTCGTACATCATGCTGAGCCTGTGTTTCTGCATAAACCAGGATGTCATCTATCTGACAAACTACTTCATCCAGACCCTCTAGGAGCTGAGACATCCGTTTTTGAAAGTGCTCTGGTGCTGAGGAGATGCCAAAACAAAGTCTGTTGAAGCAATATCATCCAAACGGTGTAATGAACATTGAGAGAAGAGCTGACTCCTTTGACAGAGGGATTTGCCAAAAGCCTGAGTTGGCATCAAGCTTTGAGAATATCTTGGCTCCTTTTAGTTGTCCAAGGTAGTGTTCCACTGATGGCAGCATGTGGCGCTCTCTTTTGACAGAGTTGTTCAGTTTTGTAAGGTCCACACATATGCGAACTTCTTCTCCGTTTTGTTTTGGTACTCGGACCATTCCCGCGCACCAGTCTGTAGGCTGTTCCACTCTGGAAATGATTCCACGCTCCTCCATGTGGGCCAACTCTTTTTTTACTTTTGGTAGCAGGGGAAGTGGAACACGTCGAGGGGTTGGCAGGGCAAAGGGCTTGGCATCAGCTTTAAGCTCTATTTTGTATGTTACACCTTTAAGAATGAGGCGATGTTCACTCTTGTGCACATATTTATTTTCTGTGGAAAACATTAAACAGGCAGTGTCACCATTACGAGCGCTCTCCATAGCGTATATACTTATGTTCACACAGCGCGTACTGACTACTTCTTCATGCTCTACTAGCGTTAGCTACTGAGAAACCAAGAGCAATGATCCAAACAAATACCTTGAAATACAGGCATCAACTCATTTACACCGAAATCAAATGTTACTCTTCATACTCTATCCAACTCTCTTGCTCCAGAATTCATTCTCTAATAACCCATGTTAAGTGCTTAATCACTGTCACACTACTTAAAGGTCAATATGGCAAGGAACATCAAATATGGCAGCACTTTCCTTTAAAGTATCAAACTACTCCTTTAACGTAATTTTTAAAAATCATGAAAACAATTATATATGAACTCATCTTATTATTCCTTGTAATCAATGTTTTAAACTCATTTTTAGACCTCCATTAAATATACTTATGAACTCACTTACCTTATTTTTAACCCACAATCTCTATCTCACTTAATTCTCATAGAAATGCTCATAAAATGACTCAGAGCTTGAAACCAAACTTAACATTAGTACATCATGGGATACTTAAATAGAAGTGCCTGAGAGAAGGCACAACGAAATATATCCCTGGAAACTTATCTCCCTCATGCTACTTTCTCAAAGACAGTTATTAGCATTTACCGAACGTATTTCTAGCATTCAACGGCTTTATGTTTCATTTTCCCGCTAACACTCTTTACAAACACTCTACTGTTATCTGTTATTAATGAGTTAATTACAGTCAGCTTACCTGTGGAAAACATTTAACAGGCAGTGTCAGCATTACGAGCGCTCTCCGTAGCATATATACTTAGACCAAGTCCACACGTACCAAAATGATCTTTTCCCCCTCCGTTTTCCCTGGCATCGTTTCAAGAATATTTGCGTACACACGGATCCATCTCAACACGACTCAACACGCTACTTCATATTCCAGGCCTATAGGTGGCGCTGTTTCAGTTTCAGAAATTCACCAAAAACGGAGAGGAAGAGGCGGAGCATGCGCATAAAGCTTGAGCGCTGTTTACAAATCGGCAGTAGAAGAGCTCAAGGGGTGTGGCGATGACATCGTCGAAAAGCAAGTATGCGTTTTCGCCATCCACACGAACACTCAAGGGCTGCGTTTGCGAATTTTTTCACCCTGGGACCAGGTTTCAGAAAAGTTCGTTTTAAGGCAATGCGTTTACAGGATTCGTTTGGACGATCGGCCAAAACGATGCAAAACATCTGCGTTTAAACCAAAACGCGTCTCCATGTGGATGGCCCCCTTATGTTCACACAGCAGTACTGAGCAGTTCTTCATGCTCTAGCGTCAGCTACTGATGTGAGACTTAGAGCGCCCTCTATTGACAAACCTCTGTTCAACAGGGTAACATAACTGACTTAAAACATTCCTTTAAAACATCTTCTAATACAGTAGTGTAAGCCATTTTCCTGGTTTTCAGACTTTAGCTTTAACTCAATATAAATTTTAAAGGGGGGGCAATATTTTTCTGTCTATTCAAACAACCAGTGCCACATGTACTCCCCCTCTAACCTACCTAAGCCAATAAACAGTTGTGGGAATTGTTGCTTCACAGATTCCACTGAGGCAAGCGACACTGTCTCAACTCTTGCCACCAATCCCAGAGCAACACTTGCTTGACGACTAAGCACCCCCTGTATCACATCTGCCACTACATACACTGACTGAACTGTAGTTTTCTTGGCTGTACTCAGGTTAGCTGTAAACTTAACTTTTACTACTAGATGGGACATCCCTGCACCAAACAGTTTTAGCTTTGTGGGTCCAACTGGGGTCTCTGTGTCAAGGAGCGGTACACACTGTCTGGCAGCACAGTGACATCTGCTCCGTATCAATTTTGAGCAGGCAGTCAAGGTCATTCACTCTTACCGTGGCAATCCAAGCATCATCAGTCTCTTCTGATGTAACTGAGCCCAGAAATGCAACGTCGCCGTCATCGGCACCATCGTCACCTGCGATGTGGATGTCACCAACTGCACCGGACAGGCAGACTCTAGCATAGTGACCCTTCTTTTTGCATATATTGCACAGTACCTCCCTGGCCGGGCGCTGATTCTTGCTGTGAGAGGGTGTTTTACCACACCTGTTGCACTATCGAATCTCATTGTCACATTTCTCGTTTTGTGTCTGTCTCCGTTGCATGGCTTTAATTGGTTTGAACGGCTGCGCTCTTGCTTTAACACCGTCCACATTACCGGGATTTTCCAACTTGAAGTTATTTTTAAGGAGGTCTTGCTGCTTTTTCACAAGCTCACTCTGGCAAATACATGTGAGAGCTTTCTCCAAAGTTAACTCCGGATCCAGTTGAAGCTGCTCCGAGAGTCTTTTATCTCAAATTCCAACAATGAGTCTGTCCCGTATCATTTCATTCAACTGACAGTTCTATCATTTCGTTTACTCTCATAGCTGGAGGTTTGTTCACAGCAATGTCTCTTTAGACCGTACGCTCCATTATGCCTTCAAAAAGTTTGGAAAATGTTTGATTCATTGCCATAAGTTCTCTTAGCAAGGTTACGTGTGACCCAGAATTTAAGAATAATCTATTAAATTTATTAAGACATATTTAGATTTAAATTCAGTAGAATCTATTTGATATCATAATGTTTGTGTTCCTGAGAATATATGTGTAATTAGTAAGTTATAGTTGTGATTGATGGATGGATGGATGGATGGATGGATGAATGGATGATAGAGTGGACAATTCATAATAACAATAAAAATTTTCTATGTGAAAGTTTCAAATCTTCTATAATACCCATGAATAATTTATCCCAGGGATGGGCAACTGGCAGCCCGGGGGCCGCACACAGCCAGCGACCTCACTCGAAGTGGCCCTTAGATTCATTTTTGATGATTATAAAAATGTGTCCTCTGCGGCCAACTGGATAGCGCCTCTAATGCAGACGCCGCCTCGTACATGCTTCCACCGGTCTTCTCCACCAGTGAAGAAGAGACGTTGCACCATGGCTAAGAGCGGAGGAGAGAGAAAATTTGATTGAGAAAATCGTGTGTGTGTTTCAGGTGAAATGGGAAGAAGATTATCTGCTCACAGAATTTAAAAGCAAACCTTTGTGCTTAGTCTGCTTAGAGACGTTATCTGCCATGAAAGGTTTCAATTTAAGTTGCCGCTACAACACGTTGCACAAAGCTAAATACGAGAAGTATACTGAAGCTGCAAGGGCTGCTATCGTATTGGACCTTAAATCAAAAGTACGCAAACAATAGCGACTTTTTACCAGTGCCCACTGCTGGCAGTGGTGAGGTAGAGTGGGTATACAGGGAAAATGTTGAACTCTTTCTTAGTGTAAAAATGCACAAATAAGTTCTTGCACTTTATGTTTGTCTGCTGTTCTGCAGCTTTCTGCCATCCTTGAGGTGGATGGTGATTTGTATGTTTTATTGTCGTGAGCCCTTTGCACTGAAAAAAAAAAGAAATAAATAACAGCAAGTGGTTATTTTTTGTTTGCTTCAATACATATATATATATATATATATATGTATACGCACACAAACACAAACACAAACATAATTAAAATGGCAGTTTTATCATATATGGTTAAGTGTGCGGTCCTATGTGGCCCTCTGGTAGTGTCGATGAAAAATTGTGGCCCCCTTCATCATTTAAGTTGCCCATCCCTGATTTATTCATACATACATTTTAAATCCATTGGTGGATGTTTGATCAGTTGCTTGTTATATTAGCAGTCGCCTGGCTTTGTGAGGCCTGTTTAACAATTAACAGACAGTGGATCTCATAAATGATCATCTTTGCCAAATCCCTGCACTAAGTGAGTCATGGGGCAGCCCTGAGCCCAAGGCTGCTGGCGGAGCTTCCTATAGCTACATTTTGGAGATAGAAATGCCTGAGCATTGCATAACTGACTGGCAGAGCTTATGGGGTCATAAAACTTGACCTGCAGCTTACAGGAGGCATTGCTTTAATCTTTAATCAAAAATGTCCTCTGGTGAAATGCAACACTGGTCAATCTCAGACCACTCATGGCATTTTTACAACATTGTAGCCTTTATGGGATGAGCAGAAACCTTTTGACATTTACATAGATGTGAAAAGAAGTGAAGCACCTGAGGGAATAATTCCTCCATTGACTTATTTTTAGCTTCTGTCCTTGTAGTTTCTCACATTAGGAGATATCTGTGTTGTCTTGTGTGTTGTACTTCAAAGGTTTTTTGAAATTATGTCAAAATAATTATGATGCAGGTATCAAAAGCATTAGTCAAAATCATGTATCCGTATGGAATTTCTGATCAAACCGCATTCATTTGTCACTCCATTCAGCAATATAAGATAGGACACTTTGCTGACACTCATAGTGACAGTGACACATTGACTCATACTGTTTAATAAGCTGTCAAGGAACTAAATCAATTGATGTGTAAGGAAAAACTGACAGTTCTACCAGCTGTCCATGTAAGAATTTAAGTCAAGATTTTAGCTAATATCAACAACAATGGTAGAGCATAGAAATAGAGGAAATGATCACCGGAATGGCTTGCTTCCACCAATTTACTTAATTCCCTAATTAATTTTAGGTGATATTTAAAACACGGCCACACAACGACTCAATGGAATGCCAAAGACATTAAATCCCTTTTAATATATAACTGTGATGGCTGGAAGCATGAGGACAGAGGAAACACATGGTTTTCCTTCAAAGACCTGAGTGAAACTATTCCAGAAATAGTATTAATAATAAAGTGCTCACAAATTGTTCTTGCTCTCTTCTAACCTCTCTTATTTGTAGTTTAAAAAGTAATGTTCTCAACTGCTGTTGCCCCTTAAGTATGCAAAACAGAAAACTATTACTTAATGGATTTCTCTTAAACTGTGAATGCTTGAAGTGCTTACATTTTCGCACATCTTATAGTGTACTTTTTGGTTAATATAGTATTTAGCAGAATGTTGCAAATTACCTCTGTGGTCTCATAATTGTATTAAATTTTTGTTTTTTTATACTTTATTGCAAACAAATACTTATTCAGGAATTTTGTGGCCCTACTGATCATCCAAGAGCAGAAGACGAGGAGTCAATATGATTATTCTTACTGTTGTACTGTGTTTAATTATTTTTTGAAATCTCAGATAACTTATATTGTTAATACTACACCAGAATATGATACTGACAAAAAGCACCATAACTCATAAAAGATTCAGCTCACATAGTAAACAGAAATGACCAGACCGATGTTGTGGAACTCAAACAATGGCTGCAAAAGGATGCTAGATTCCTGTAACTTCCAATCTCAATCAACGTAACTGCAGTTTGAACCCCGGACAGAGGACAGAGTGAGTGAAGTGTGTATTGTAACAGCTTGGGTATTTTTTTCTAACTCTGTTAGTCAGTGTGACATTGGAAGAAGATTGAAGTCCCTCTCCAGCAGTCAGTGTTTGCAGGGTGAGTCATAAGAGACCATGACTAATCATAAAATAACCTGTCGCATATCTGATTGAAACTGGCAGTGTGGCTTGTATTTTCCAATCTGTTAAATGTAGCTTAGCACAGCCAGTGTCTGTTTGCATTCCAATGAGCTATCAGCTTGCATTAAATTATCCCTATCTGTGAGACTTTAACCAAAGGTTGTAAGAGGTCAGGGAAGCGATGTCTAGTCACTTTAAATAATGAGCAGGTTTATTTGTAAAGGAAGAATTACCAGTTGCTGATGTTATAAATTCTTGAAGCTAATGAGAGCATTAAGGACTTGGTACTTACAAACAGTGTAAGTAGTCAGTGACTTAATGTACTAAAGTCTTCACCCTGAAAATCACTTTGCATGGTCTACAGCCACACCAGCTGCTATGTGAGCCTGTAATTCTCATTTTAACAAAAACCTAGGATTAGATATTTTTACTTTATGATAGCAGGAAGAAATCACCGAAATCCAAGCTGAATTTTAAGGCACGGCATCTGATTGTTGTCAAGATATTTGAGCCTGAGACAAAGTGTTGGACCAGTTGGCCCACTCAGCCCCATTCCTCATATGGCTATACAAAGAGGAAAGAGAAGACAATATTAATTCCAATTACTGTTCAAAATTCTATGGTCAAAGTACCTGGCATTAAAAATGTGGCGATGTTTAAATTTTTCAGAATAAAAAGACGCCTAAATAGGAATTATGGACATCATCACTGGGTTACTATGACACATAAATCTCAGATGATCATTTTAGTTTGCTTTCTATAAATACATACAGAGATGTTCTTCTTGAATGTTCTTCTTGAATTTACCAAACTCTTCTTAGCTTCCTGCAAATAATTTAATGATGATGGGGTTTTGCTTTATCTGATATACCTTGTCATTACTAGTCCAACCATGATTGGTTAAAAAAAAGTATAAATTGAATGTAAAAGTATAAAATAAACAATTGTTCAATAGTATTATAAAAGTCAAGAGTCTCATAAACTGTCAATCAAAATTGAAGTTTGGTATTCACTGGAGTAACCTAATTGCAGCAATATGGCCTGTAAATCACACTTGATTGTTCAGGTAAATAAATGTTCTGCATGGTTTATTCCATAATAATACATTTCTTTTACATTCATAATTACATTCATTTTTATTCAAGCAGGAAACTGTTTTATTGCCACAAAACCCACACACATTGCGTGAAAGCACTCATTAAAGACTCATCTTGTGCCTCAAATTCAGGTATCATCTTTATATGCTGTATCAAGTGCCTTGCATTGTTAAAAGTAACTCAGCTCTATTTTGTTGTGGAACTCGACTTATTGTTATCATTCTCGACACCTCTTTCAAGCAGAAAAGACTTATTTTATAATGGAAATGGCTTTGCAAATCACTGGGTAGGGAATTGCATTTAAGAAAAGGTACTCCTCTCTCGCCTCCCATCCCCCCAGATGGATGTAAAGCCACCAGTACAGTGCTTTGAATGGATGGCAGTCTGTTAGCCTGGCTCCGCCTGCCTACGTACTTCCGCTCATTTGCATTCCCTGCAGTACTCCGTCTGGAATAGCTTGATCTGCTAACGTTTACTCCGGCCAACTGGTTGGCGGACCAATCAGCGAACAGAGGGCGGGTCTGAGAGCGATTACGTTTCAGTTGCGCGCCGAGTGTGAAATGTTTACACGAACGGAGACGGATATACTCGAAGCCATTCGCTCCGTTGTGGATATGCTTACTGGCATTACAGCACTTTTATTCCAATTTCGCGTCCTTAATTGCAATAGGGGATGGTAGAGTAGCGATTTGTTAACTTGTTGCGTTCTTGAAAGCGGAAGTACGAGGCAGCAGAGCCTGAAGGCTCCGGCGCATAACATACGTCATTACCAAACGTTAGTGATTGGTTAAAGGAACTCCGATGATTTTAAACCTCAAACCGTGCCCTCCCACCAGGAAATAAACGTTTGCCAATGGAGCTAGGCCAGACTCTCTGCGAAGTCAGAGAGTCTGGTATCCAGGCTAGCAGTCTGTACCTGTGGAAGTGAAAACAACAACCATAATTAAATTATACTACACAGCTAAATTTGACATTTGCTATCTTCTGTCGTGTCACTGTACTTGCTAAATGAAAATAACAACTAGTTTTTGCCTTCAGAAAATAAATTCAAATTCAAGAAATAGAAGATTCACAACACAGCTTGCCAATTTACACTAACATCTCAAAGACGGCCCAGAAAAATATGTGCGTCTCTTTGGAAGGCAATTTTCATCATTTCCTAGTTGAGATTATGTGAATTAATCATGTAGAACATGTCTTGGTTAGCCTGTTTGCTCTGCTAAGTATGTTCTTTTTTCAGCATTGTTCATAAAGGATCGTAGAAGCTACTGTCCGTGTGTACATAGTATATATGGTATCTGTTATCTCTTTCAATTTGTCCAACCATTCATCAGTGCGTGCATAAAAAAATAGTATGGTTGCTTGAAAATAACACACAAGTACTGTATACAAATGTCAATTTCAAACAGTTCCATTTTTAAAAACTAAAGAAATATATCTTCCCAATTTCATCTCACTTTGTTTGTCAGCGGTAGTCTGAGAGGAAAACCTCAGTATTATAAACAAACAATAATACTGAAAGATTCCCTTAAAAGCGGTATCAGTAAGACTGTATATCAGTCAGGAAAAGCCTTGGTATGATGACCGATTTAAACAGCCACGGGCAGTTAAAGACTCCATAATGAGAGAGCTAGGTAGAAGGCTGCATCTGCAGCTAGAACACAATGTCATATCCATAGAAAAACCATTTGCATAAGAGACATGAGTTTATTTTTTATAATAACAGACAATTTGTTACAGTAACAGTGGTCATAATATGTCTGCAGGTAAAGTAACCATGAGCACATATGATTAGGGAAATAAATGGTGTAATAGTGGGGTCAAAGACTCAGCAAGAGGCTCTGTGTTTTTGCAAGAGTAGGTGTGTAGAGGTAGCCTGGATACCAGACTCTCTGACTTCGCAGAGAGCATTGGCAGAGAGTCTGGCCTAGATCCATTGGCAAACGTTTATTTCCTGGTGGGAGGGCACAGTTTGAGGTTTAAAATCATCGGAGTTCCTTTAACCAATCACTAACGTTTGGTAATGACGTATGTTATGCGCCGGAGCCTTCAGGCTCTGCTGCCTCGTACTTCCTCTTTCAAGAACGCAACAAGTAAACAAATCGCTACTCTACCATCCCCCATTGCAATTAAGGACGGGAAATTGGAATAAAAGTGCTGTAATGCCAGGAAGCATATCCACAACGGAGCGAATGGCTTCGAGTATATCCGTCTCCGTTCGTGTAAACATTTCAAACTCTGCGCGCAACTGAAACGTAATCGCTCTCAGACCCGCCCTCTGTTCGCTGATTGGTTCGCCAACCAGTTGGCCGGAGTAAACGTTAGCGGATCAAGCTATTCCAGACGGAGTACTGTAGGGAATGCAAATGAGTGGAAGTACGTAGGCAGGCGGAGCCAGGCTAGTGTAGAGGTGCAAGATAAAGTAAAAATTTGCAGCTAGCCTCTGTTCATTCTCCTATTTCCAGGATAATATTCAGCTTAGTGTCTCTATCAATTTTTGAGACTGAGATTATGCAAGACTTGATTACCAAGTGGTCAGTCTCCACCCTGCTCTGACTGTCCCTCTGTGCCCCACTTTCCATATGAACATGGTGGGTTTCACTTGACACCCAGACCACGCAGCAGCTGAGCCTCAGATGAATGCTGGTCTATGCTGGCTAAATCCCCCAGGAGCCAGCCATGGGGGAAGGCTGGGGGTTCCCAGTCCCTACTGCAGGGGCTGTGCAAGTGGAGAAAGGTTACATTCAGTTTACATCATAAAGGCTAGACACACACAAAGTGGCTTTCAGATATAGACTCTGACTCTCACTTCTGTCTTTCTGTCCTTCCTACTAACGCTCACAGACACAGTGACACAGTCATTTATACATCATTCACTTGCTGTTCCAAGTGATGCCCTCACTCTGTTTGATGCGCAATAAAATTATAACCCTCTATAATGAAGAATTTAAGAACAGAGAGCACACTCAGTGCAGCTACGCCATTGTGGTTTTCTGTGCTACTCTCTGGTAAACCTGTGTCTACATGAGCTGAAGATCCACAATATCATATTTTATATATCATTTTTAACTCATCTGCAACAACTGACTGGTATAGATGAACATTGTAACCAGAGCTGTTACAAAATATGCATAATGGTTCATTGACAGTTTGCATGTTTATTAGGCTTAAAGGGGAACTACTGTTTTTAACAACCTTATTTCTGGCATAAAATACGGTCGTTTACTCACCCATATAACTTCTGTGTAATGACATTTAGATCTGCGTACATCAATGTAGTTGGAGCGACTGGGGTACCGAAACACAGCCTCTAAATAATGCATTATCTGCTGCCAAACTCGTTCATTTCACCAATAGTTTGTTATCGTACGCTAGTGCTATTCCCCGTTGAGTCCGGAGTTAACTGTTATCATCATCCAGTAGATTGACCTACTCCCTTTTCTCCACTGTCATCTAATGAAGTTAACTCACATGCTTGTTTTGGAAGCTAAAATGGCATCATTTCACACTACAATTCTACATTCAGTACCATAAATATGTTGTCTCCTGGTGTACCACCTTTGATTATCTCTATATATTTACGCTCACATTGTCATACAAGCCAAAATAAGTGTGCCCGCAGTACCATGAAAGGCATGCTATACATCACTCCTGATATCCTTAAACATGATACGGATTTCTGTACTGGAGGTCACGGCTGTCATCATTTCCCTTTAGCCAAAGCAAGAAACATAGGAGCTGCCTCTGCAGCCTGATAAATGCCCATGTATATAAGAATCATTCACTTTCCCCAGCCCACTTAAAGCTCCCAATCCATATAAAAACTGCATTCAGCAGATTAGTTTACGGAGACAAAGAATAACAAGGCACTTGGCTTCAGTGTTCTGCATGGCGGGCATGGTTTATAGTCAGAGGCATTGGAACTCGCCCATGTAATTCTTGATATGCATGTCTTGTGGTGACACCTTGACTAATAAAGTAGCACCAGTGGTCAACAAGATACCTAAGATTGCTAGAGTTTAAATGCTGCAATTCATGATCCACTTAGTGTGCTTTAAGGTTCCTGCACTGAGATCAGGACATCTCAGTTGTCACTTTTACAGCCGAGTCTGCTTGTTGCTACTGTCTGAATGTCTAAAATTAATGAAACATTTGTTGAGGTTCATTAAACTGCAGATGAAAATTTTTTTGAACGGGTTCAATAACATCCGTGTTGCTGCCACTATCTCGATTGTTAAAAGTCTGACTTTGGGGTGGTGGGACTTGCAAACCTACTTAGCATGTCTGCATGTATACAAGCTGAAGTTAATTTACTACTACTATTACTACATTTACTGTATGTGAGCCCAATCCAATTTTGTCACAGAAAACCTGGCTTTGCATTTGACATACTATGTAAACCTTCAAAATGAAGTAGTGATCTATCTGTACCTGAATATCTCTCTTTCCCTCTCGCACACAAACACAGTTTTCTGCCTTTTTATTCCCTCTATCTACTCCTGCTCTTTGTTACGTCCTCTCTATTCCTGGCTCACACTCTGGTCATAGTACAACAAAGAACCCATGTCTACATGCTCAGCAAAAGAAAACCTTTACTTTTTTTCCTTCACTCCCATATTATACAGGTGTTCACTCACTTTCATCTGTGTTCTCAGAATGATGGAATAATCTGCTAAGCTTCCTTCCTATAGTAAACTAAGCTGCTGCTCCTTATAGATCCCCCTCCCCCCAGATGCAATTGTAATGCACACACTGATCTATTCATGGCACATGTATGTTTACATAATTCACTTGATTCGGTTTTCTGTGCAGGCTGTCTTTAATACATAGAGTGCCATTGTTCTTTTGGCAGTGATGCAATACTTCATGTTTGATGTATAGACTATCCCAATGTCACAGTGATCAACTGTAGATAGACATCCAACAAATACTTCAATGTAAAGTGTGCATTTATTCTTTATTTTTATCCTCTTAAAGCTTCATAATTAGGGGCTCAATTCAATAAATTTACTTTCTGCCCACCTGTGAAGTGTATATGCACTATGAACAGGGCTGTTTGCATAGTATTACAAGGCATGTTCAGGCATCTGGCTAAAATAATCACCTGTGAAATGTCCTTACTAAAAACAAAAATAACGGTGATGCTGCCCTCTTTGATTACTGGAGTGTTGTCCTGTATCTTTCAAAAACCTCATACATGGATGTAACCGTGTGCTGATGTGTGCCGTTGAAACGAGAGTCAGTTCACACCAAGACGTCTTGTACCCTGTATCTTATAAAAGACGCACATACAGTGCTGTTACATATTTTTGACTGTTTTGTATCATGGACTTCAAAAACAAACTAGTACATCTATTGTGCCAATGGCCCATGGGTGGGGAGTTAGTCCATCTGAGATGAGGATCATCTCTGAAGATCATCACATACATGTACGGTAGATTTAACAATAATTTAAATCTGCAATACATACGTGTACTTCTGCTCCAACTACAGGTAAGTATATAGCCATTAACAGACATGCAAGTATATGGTCATTAACAGACGCCAGTCAAGTTTCTGATGGGCTACACCCACAGATGTTCCTATTTAATGCTCAACTCCCCACCAGTCCTTGAGAACTGAAAAAGCTACTTGGATGAGTGGCGAAGTTTCAAGTCTTCAAGAAACTCTACAAGCCCAGCTGACGTTCTTTAGTTTTTGGTTAATTACAGTAGTTTATCACAATGTAGGTACACTGCCTGGCCAAAAAAAAGACACACACTCTAATATTTCATTGGACCGCCTTTAGCTTTGATTACAGCACACATTCGCTGTGGCATTGTTTCGATAAGCTTCTGCAATGTCACCAGATTTATTTCCATCCAGTGTAGTGTTAATTTTTTACCAAGATCTTGTATTGATGATGGGAGAGTCTGACCACTGCACAAAGCCTTCTCTAGCACATCCCAAAGATTATCAATGGGGTTAAGGTCTGGACTCTGTGGTGGTCAATCCATGTGTGAAAATGATCATGCTCCCTGAACCACTCTTTCACAATTTGAGCCCCATTATTCCTGGCATTGTCATCTTGGAATATGCCCATTGATGGATAGGTAGTCAGCTGACCTCATTCTTTGGGAAGATAATGTTGCTGAACCTAGACCTGACCAATTGCAGCAACCCCAGATCATTGCACTGCCCCCACAGGCTTGTACAGTAGGCACTAGACATGATGGGTGCATCGCTTCATCTGCCTCTCTTCTTACCTTGATGCACCCATCCCTCTGGAACAGGGTAAATCTGGACTCATCAGACCACATGACCTTCTCCCATTGCTCCAGAGTCCAATCTATATGCTCCCTAGCAAACTGGAGCCTTTTTTCCGGTTAGCCTCACTGATCAGTGAGCAGTGGTTTTCTTAAGGCTACACAGCTGTTCAGTCCCAATCCCTTGAGTTCCCTTCTCATTGTACGTGTGGAAATGCTCTTACTTTCACTATTAAACATAGCCCTGAGTTCTACTGTTGTTTTTCTTCCATTTGATTTCACCAAACATTTAAGTGATCGGCAATCACGATCGATCAGGATTTTATTCCGACCACATTTCTTCCTGGAAGACGATGGTTCCCCACTATCCTTCCAATTTAAGTAGTGTCTACAATCTCCTTAGATGTTTTCTCTGCTTGATGCATGCCAATGAGTTGACCCTTCTCAAACAGACTAACAGCTTTTGCACGGGATGTGTCTTTAGACATGGTTGTTTGAGAAATGAGAAGCTACTCATTGCATCAGTTGAGGTTAAATAACTTGTTGCCAGCTGAAAGATAATTACCCATGTAGTAATTATCCAATAGGAGGCTCGTACCTATTTGCTTAGTTAAATCCAGGTGGCGACTTTTTTTTTGGCCAGGCAGTGTATAACGGTGCTTGTTTTGTAATTGGTACCTAAATCACTATAAAAATTACTAATTATCAGCATATTAGCATATGTACAAGCAATAGATACGGAGGAATATATATTATATATACAGGATAAGGTGTAAGGTGCAATAGTGTCCAACATTAATAACATGGAGTTATCTGTTACAGAAAGGTGAGTTGTTGTACAGCTGGACTGAGAATGGTATGAAAGTAGTCCTGTAGCATTCAGTGTGGGAGCGGAGCTGGATCAGCCTGTTGGAGAATGAGCTCCGCTGCCCCTCTATTGTCTGGTGTAGTGTATGTGACGGATTGTCCATGATGGAGAGCAGTTTGTCCAGTGTCCTTCTGTCCCTCACTGAGACAAACGTCTCCAACTCACTGCCAATCACATGACCAGCCTTTCGGATCAATTTGTCGATCCTACTTATGTCCTTTTTGCTGGTGCTGCTCCCCCAACAAACCACAGCAAAGTACAGGGCACTCACAACAACAGACTGGTAGAAAATCTCCAGCAACTTGCTGCATACATTGAAAGACCTAAGCTTCCTCAGGAAGTAGAGTCTGCTCAGTCCCTTCTTCTACACTCCATCACTGTTGTCCCTCCAGTCCAGTCTGCTGTTCATGTGGACTCCCAGGTACTTATATTGGTCCACAACTTCCACCTCCAGACCCTGGATGGTGATGGGCACTGCTGGTGTCCACTTCCTCCTGAAGTCAATGACCAGCTCCTTGGTCTTGTCCACATTCAGGAGTAGCTGGTTTGCCTGGGACCACTCCACAAAGTCTGCGATCAGTGTCCTGTACTCCACCTCCTGTCCATCTCTAATACACCCAACCACTGCAGAGTCATCAGAGAACTTCTGCAGGTGGCAGGACCCAGAGCTGTATTGGAAACCAGAGGTGTAAAGAGTGAACAGAAATGGAGACAGGACAGTCCCCTGTGGTGCCCCCACATTACTGACAACAGTATCAGACAGGGAGCCCCCAGCCGCACAAACTGGGGCCTGTCAGACAAGTAATCAGTAATCCAGGAGACAATGGAGGAGCTGACACCCATCCTGAGCAGCTTCTCACTCATCAGAAAGGGCTGAATGGTGTTAAAAGCGCTGGAGAAATCAAAGAACATGATCCTCACAGAGCCCTTCCCAACATCCAGGTGAGAGTGAGCACGATTCAGCAGGTAGATGACAGCATCATCCACACCAACATGAGGCTGATACGCAAACTGAAGAGGGTCCAAGACAGGGGTCACCAGGGGTCTCAGCTGAGCCAGGACGAGTCTCACCAGGACCTTCATGACATGTGATGTCAGTGCAACCGGTCTGAAGTCGTTGAGGCTAGATGGGATGGGCTTCTTGGGCACCGGAACTACGCAGGATGTTTTCCATAGCACCGGTCCTTTCCAGCTTCAGACTCAGGTTGAAGATGAAGTGCAGGATGCCAGACAGCTGTGAAGCGCAAGTCCTCAGGACCCGGGGGTTGAAACGATCAGGGCCTGCTGTCTTGCCTTGCTTGACTCTCTCCAGCTGTCTTCTCACCTAGCCAGGCGTCACAGTCATAGGGCTGGTCTTCTCGGTGGCGGTGGGAGTTGGGGGGAGAGCAGAGGTGATAGGCAGGAAGGGATCAGTGGTGAGTTGTTGATTGGCCGTCTGGGGGGGTGTAAAAACTGGAGTAGTGGGGGGTGGAGGGCCAGCAGGGGGTCCAGTGGTGAATCTATTGAAGAAGACATTGAGCTCGTTGGCTCTGTCTGGGCCGCCATCCTGTTGTTTGGCTTTGATGTTGAAGCCAGTGATCAGCTTCATGCCCCTCCACACGTCCCGGGTGTTGTTCTGCTGGAGCTTGGCCTCCAGCTTCCTCCTGTAAGCGTCCTTACACTCCTTCAGCTGGACCTTGAGTTGCCACTGTATCCTCTTTAACTCGTCCTTGTCTCCAGATCTGAAGGCCTGCTTCTTCTTGTCCAGCAGATCCTTCAGCTGGCTGGTGATCCAGGGCTTGTTGTTAGGATAACAGCGGACAGTCCTTGTAGGGATTACTGTATCCTCACAGAAGTTTATATAGTCCGTGATGCAGTCCGTCATGCTGTCAATGTCATTCCCGTGGGGCTGGCAGAGCACATCCCCGTTGTGGTATCAAAGCAGTCCTGCAGAGCGTCGCTAGCCTCCACACTCCACCTCCTAAATGTCCTCGTGGAGACGGGCTGTCTCTTCGCTGCAGGGACATACTCAGGTGTTAACAACACCAAGTTGTGATCAGACCGTCCCAGTGGGGGCAGGGCAGTGGCACTAGGCGCGTTCGACTTCATGCAGATCTGTGCAGATCTGACTTGATGTGATGCATGCAGGGATGGACGCAATGCATACTGGGAAGGACACAATGCATACTGGTTAGAAATCCTGTCCGACTTGTGTCAGCCGGGGAGGGACTTACCACCACGTCACCATGTCACATGACCTTAAAATATCGCGGTCTTCGCCTGCAGTCAGATCTTGCAGTTGCTTTCCACGAACTGCACGACCGGAAACCCGCCCTCATGACGTCAGTTCAAAGACGTGATTGGGCAGTTTGGGAGGAATCTCCTCATGACGATTTTGACGTTTCTCGCTTCGTTATGTTGGAATATGCGAAAATGAACAGAAATCGAAGGGATACCTTCTTGTATGTGATTTCTGCAACAATGGTAGGCTGGCCTACTGAAAACGTTGTACATCTGACTGCAGTTCAATGCAGTGTTCATTTCTTCGATTAAACAGTAAAAAGGCATTTTTAACATGTTGGTAACAGTAGAATAAGCGGGATAATGGACTTCACTCCATTAGACTATCCGAAAAAAAATTGCCTGGCCTATTGGCTCAACTGTCAGCACGCGCAGGTTCAACACAACGCAGGTTACATTCTAAGGCTTCGCGTTGGGCCGTTTTACCATCTAGAACGCGTGCATTAAATTTGTAGAAGTGTCGTCCATTATCCTTTACTTATATCGTAGTACTGCTTCTTCAGTATCATCCTAAATTGGTTTAGTGGGTAACACGTCAGTCTGGCGATCGGCCGTCCGTAGTTCAAATCTTGTTAACGGTTAGTGGATTTTTGGGGTTCTTCTTCACACCTGTCTGTCTAAAAATGAAAACAAATGGCATTTAATCTCCATCTCAATATCTTTCTGTGAATTTGTTTCATGGTTGAGTTACAGGTGCTAAACGACTTTGGGTGTAAAAGTAAATATTCAAATAATTAGCCTAATCAGCAGTTCATTTTCGCCAAGATTGGAGACCAAAGCACTATGCTACTTAATCCTTATTCAGTAGATTTGCTGCTATTCACAATCCTTTGCATACAGCATGCTTGTTGTAACACGGGTATAAATTCCGGTAACTCCAAAGCTTCTATTTCGTCGGCAACAACGAATGCAAACGCCGCGAGATCCGCCATTGTTTACACGAAGTTGACCGTGTCCGACTTGTCTGCAGCCGTTTTATGCTCCACCCCTACAGTCGGCGTAAGTTCACGTTGACGTATGCACCTAAGCCTCAGACAGGTGCAGACATCTCAAACGAGCCTACTGTATGCATCCTTTGAATTAGCATACAGTAGGTCCAGAGTTCTATTTTCCCGGGTCGCACAATGAACAAACTGGTGGAAAGTGGGTAAAACAGTGTCCAAGGTGATATGATTAAAATCCCCAGAAATGACAACAAGGGCCTCCGGGTGTTTAGACTGTTGCCTAGCAACAGTGGCGTGGATGGTGTCACACGCTGCTGCCTTGTCTGCTGAGAGAGGGATGTAAACTCCCACAAAGATGACAGACGTGAATTCCCTCGGTAAATAATATGGACGCATTCCCACAGCTAAAAGTTCAATGTCCAGTGTACAGACACGCTCCTTCACAGTCAAATGAGCGGGGTTGCACGATCTCTCATTCACACAAACAGCAATCCCGCCGCCGTTCTTCTTACTGCTCAGGATCGTGTCTCTATCCGCCCGTAGAGTCTTGAAGCCGGGTATAGATGGACTGTGGTCCGGGAAGTTCGCATGCAGCCAGGTCTCCGTAAAACCCAAAATACTGCTCACGGCGTACCCCCTCTGGGTCCTAACAAGCGCACATAGTTCATCCATCTTATTTACCAGAGATCTCACGTTCCCCATAAGGATAGATGGTACCGCTGGTTTGAATTTCCGTCTCCGCTCTTTCACTTTCGCTCCAGCACGGCATCTCCGGCGCTTCTTCCTAAGTTCCTCGGGAATCTCAGGCCTCGCTCCAGACAGCGCAGGGGGTATGGACAACGCTAGCAGTTGCTCTCGTGTATATACGAAAGGACAGTCACTCTGCTGAGCGCTACAGCTCAACACTGAAAGTCCAGAAAAAACGAAAAAAAGCAGCTTAAAAAGACAAAAGCGGCCAAAAAACATGGTGATTGTTTTTTGGCATAAGATTGAAGGATAAGTTAGGAAAAAAAAAAGATCGAAGGAACACACAAGAATAGCTTAAAAAGTAAGGATCACGGAGCTACTGTGACCTGCTGCCACTCTTTCAGGCGCTCACGTCAGCGAGTACTGTTCCAATTTAAAGTTCACATCTGATCTGAATAGGGTCCAAATACCCGAATAAGTTCCTGTGTTGTCCAATTTATCAAGCTATAGACCAGGGATGGTCAACTTAAATGATGGAGGGGGCCACAATTTTTCATCGACACTACCAGAGGGCCACATAGGACTGCACACTTAACCTGATATGATAAAACTGCCATTTGATATATGTGTGTTTATTGAAGCAAACAAAAAATAACCACTTACTGTTATTTATTTCTTTTTTTTTTTTCAGTGCAAAGGGCTTATGAAAATAAAACATACACATCACCATCCATCTCAAGGATGGCAGAAAGCTGCAGAACAGCAGACAAACATTAATTGCAAGAACTAATTCGTGCATTTTTACGCTAAGAAAGAGTTTAATATTTTCCCTGTATATCCACTCTACCTCACCACTACCAGCAGTGGGCACTGGTAAAAAGTCGCTGTTGTTTGCGTACTTTTGATTTAAGGTCCGCTACGATAGCAGCCCTTGCAGCTTCAGTATTTAGCTATTTAGCTTTGTGCAACGTGTTGTAGCAGCAACTTAAATTGAAATCTTTCATGGCAGATAACGTCTCTAAGCAGACTAAGCACCTAGATTTGCTTTTCAATTCTGTGAACAGATAATATTTTTCTCATTTCACCTGAAACACACACACACGATCTTCTCGATCAAGTTTTCCCTCTCCTCCGCTCTTAGCCACGACGAAACGTCTGTTCTTCACTGGTGGAGAAGACCCAGTGGAAGCGTGTACGAGGCGGCGTCTGCATTAGAGGCGCTATCTAGTGGCCAACTGTGTCATTACAACTGATTCAGTGCCGCAGAAGACACATTTTTATAATTTTCTAAAATTAATCTAAAGGCCACTTCGAGTGAGGTCGCGGGCCATGTGCGGCCCCCGGGTCGCCAGTTGCAAATCAGTGCTATAGACCATCATTGACTACACACTGATTCACAGTAAATGCACTGCACAGATGCTACTGAAAAGTATACACTGCAGATAGCTACAAAATCTCCCACTGTGTGACTGTGGCTCCGTAGGTAGAGCAGGTTGTCCACGACCCAGAGTGTTAGTGCTCTTATCGCCAGCACATGGACCACATGCCGAAGCGTGCTTGAGCAAGACACTGAACACCAAGTTGTTCATATAGTATATGTGGTGAAAGCCTTGTGAATGTGTATATGCTTGTATTCATGAGTGGGTAAATGTGACATTGTGACTGTAAAATGCTTTGAGTACCAGTAGGTAGAACAGTGACACAAGTGAATGAATACAAGTCATTTATCATTTACCACACTTAGTTAGCGAAACTACAAACATGTCATTGTATATACCAATATAAAATAAACGCCAAAAAGATGAGGAATAAATTATTCTTTGAAAAGAAATCATAATATATTAGGAAACAACATTGCACATAATTAGTTGATATGTATTCTATCATTGTATAAATGTAGTATTTTAAAATAATTTGCTATATTCATTTGCAGGATTATATTTTTCTGTGCTTACTTTTAATTGTTTAATATTGAACTCTGGTTGTCATACAGTACATCACAGGCAGTTGCATCAAAATTAAACATTATTGTTAATTAACCACTAATGCTATTAATTTGTCTGTTGCTGGTCTGACTACAAGGTTAGCAGTAGGGCAGCTTTGAAGTAAGCAAATACACTTGCAAGTCAGAATACTGTCTAATATTTTTTTTGTTCTTCTCATTTTGCCATCATTACATGAATGCAGAGTAAGACCAAGTGCACTCCATTTTAAAGAAATCACCTGCTAGCTAACTAATTACATAAAATATGGTACTAATTAATGTTAAGTTCTGAGCTGAAAAGATGGAAGTTGAGACAAACTTATATTATGTATTCTCCCAAATTACCCTATTTATATTGTCTATCGCACTGTATTTATGCAGTGTGTTTTAATTGATTGTATTGGACAATAAATTTGTGTCAATTTGTGTGAAAATTACATTGACGCAACAATACAGCAGTCAGTGATGATAAAAAAGTTTTTGTTTACTTCTCATTTTAGTAAACCACTTTAGATTATAAAGTGAACCAAGAAAAAGAGACAGTCTCTCTCTCTCTCTCTGACTCTCTGCTCCACTAGTAGCTAAATGAAGTGATGATGGAAACAATGACCCAATACCATTGTATTACGATACGTTCTCCAAGTATAATCGGGAGGCAGACACCGTAAGGTCAGGCTTAAGACTTTCCTTTTTGATCAAGCTTATAGTTAGGGCTGGACTAAACCATCCCTTAGTTATGCTGCTATAGGCCTAGGCTGCTGGGGGACGATGCACCAAACACATGTCCTCCTTCTTTCTTCTCTCTCCTCTCTCGCATCCTCCACTTTCTTTTCTCTGGCACAGAGCTCTTGCCCTCTAATTTCCTATCTACTACTAGTCATGTAATTCTGTGCTATTACTGTATAGAATGTTTACTGCTGTGTGTCCCTCCCCTCCCCTCCCCTCCTCCTCCATCTTCTTGTGAGTATCTCTGGCCTGGAGTTGTGTGTTTCCTGTGGAGCTCCATACAACATCTGTTGTCATGGTCTCATCAGCCTGCCCAGCCTTCATGGAATCCTGCAGTTATCCACTCCTACCTGAATGAACAAGTCTCCAACCTGCCTATGATTCCTCTTACATTTTCAAACTGTCATGTAACATCATCAGTTTGTATCATAGGATTCCACATGTACGCTTTAGTCAGATATGTGTATCTGTGACAGATGTATGTTTATCTTGCTGTTCTCTTCTCTCTTTCTTCTGTCTGTACCCGGCTGGCCTTAGGCAGATGGGTCCCTCCATATGAGCTGGGTTCTGCTCGAGGTTTCTTCCTGTTAAGAGGGAGTTTTTCCTTGCCATCGTCACCTTCAGGCTTGCTCTGAGGGTTTCAGGCCGGGTTTTTGTAAAGCGTCTTGAGACGATTTGTATTGTTATTGACGCTATATAAATAAAATTTAATTGAATTGAATTAATCATTTCAACAATATACAATGAATGCCACATAAAGATCTGTAGCAGAATGAATCGAAAGAAAGACACAAACGTCCGTTGGTTGTCCTCTGGAAATTATCTATGCTGCTTTAACATTTCTGCTGTCATGTAGATGAGTATTTAGCATGTTCTTTTTAGCACTTTCCACCATATTATACTGCAGGTATCTGCTGACAAAAAAAAACTAATGAATAAAAACCTTAGCAGAAATGATAAAAAGCCCAGTTTAGATGAGCATACAATATGTCTGTTCAGCCAGTTACCCATAATAATGAATTATTACAGAGCTGCAGCGGCCTGTTTTTACATGGGAAGTACAGATAAAAGGCAATACTTTGATGTACAATGAGGCTTCAGGTCAAGTTCATAATAATCCTTGTAAGTGATAGAAAGACACTTTCAAAACACACATTGTGTGAGTGCATGTGTATAAGGAGTGTAGAAGTATTATAAGCAGATGATCTAATCAAAATTAAAGTTGCTGTTAAAATTTGATGCTTTAAGTTCAATTGCATTTTATAAGCATATGGATGTAGCAATCACACCCTCACAAGCTAATTTTGTTTTAAGCAGCACGTCAACTAAGCTACCTACAACTATTTTAAAAATAGTAGCAAAAAAAGATAACAAGGTAACCACTAAAACTGCAGACAACTACCCCTAACAAATTAAAAAAAGAACTTACTTTAAGATTCTTTTTCAGGTTGGAGGTGGAATCTCTGGACGTTAAAAGGAGGTTTGTTGCTGGCAAGCAGAGGTTGCACTACACACTAATGTTGCGTTCCCCCTTCTCTTTCTTTAATGTGAAGTGCTGGCTCTGTTGTGCCAGCACCGGCTCCTTCTCCAAATCCAACTCCCAACTCCATTACCTTGAAAAATCACGCAGTTAGCTCAACTGTTTAACGTTGAAGAGTCTTGGTTGCATGTTCTACAGTAGGGCTTCTCTGAGATGCGTGGAGTTGCCTTAATTTATTTATCAGAATCAGAATACTTTATTAATCATTCATTCATTCATCTTCTGTAACCGCTTATTCCTGTGAAGGGTTGCGGGACTTTATTAATCCTTCAAGGAAATTGTTTTGTTGCTGTTGCTCCCGTAAAGTGACAGCTACTAGTTGACAGCGCATATACAATAGAATAAAAGTAGTACATATATAAAGTAGTACAAATATATAAAAAACAAAAGTAAGATGCATTTAAAGTAAAAGAAACAGTATTGCACAAGTATTCACAATATACAGAGGTAAAAGGTTGCAAATAAATTAAAAACGTCTGAAGTGTTAAGAGTGTTAAGACTGACCAACACTCAGCGGGAGGAGTTATAAAGTTTGATAGCCACAGGCAGGAATGACCTCCTGTGGCATTCTGTGGTGCATTTGGGTAGGATGAGTCTGTTACTAAAGGTACTCCTAAGACTGGCCATTGTGTTGAGTGGGTGAGATGAGTTGTCCAGGATGGTCTCCACTCTTGCCAACATCACTGGCCTTGTGGATCAGTTTGTTGAGTCTATTTGCATCTGCCACTCGCAGCCTGCTGCCCCAGCATGCAACGGCGTACAGGAGCGCACTGGCCACCACAGACTCATAGAACATCCTCAACATTGTCCGACAGATGTTGAAGGACCTCAGTCTCTTCAAAAAGTAGAGTCGACTCTGGCCCTTCTTGTAGAGTGCCTCAGTGTTCTTTGACCAGTCCAGTTTATTGTCGATGTGCAGGATTTGTAGTCCTCCACAATGTCCACCTGGGCCCCCCAGATGGTAACAGGGGTCACCAGAGCCTTTTTTCTCCTCATGTCCACAACCAGTTCCTTTGTCTTTGTCATATTCAGCTGCAGGAAGTTGTCCTCGCACCATGTGACAAAGTTTCCCACCACAGTTCTGTACTCAGCCTCCTCACCATCACTTATACATCCTACTACCGCAGAGTCATCAGAAAACTTCTGAAGGTGGCAGGACTCTGTCTGGTAGTTGAAGTCTGTGGTGTAGATGGTGAAGGGGAAGGGGGAGGGGACTGTCGCCTGTGGAGCTCCAGTGCTGCTGACCACCCTGTCAGACACACCGTCTTGCAGCCACACATACTGTGGTCTTCCAGTGAGGTAGTCAATGATCCAGGACACCAGGGGGGCATCAGCCTGCATAGCTTTGAGCTTGTCACCCAGAAGAGTCGGCCTGATGGTGTTAAAAGCACTGGAAAAGTCAAAGAATGGGACCCTCCCAGTGCTTGCTGGTTTATCCCACCAAGTCGTGGCTGGTAGGCGAACTGGAGGGGGTCCAGTTGAGTGTCAACCATGTCTCGCCGCTGTCCCAGCACCAGTCGCTCGAAGGCCTTCATTTTGTGGGAGGTCAGGGCCACTGGTCTGTAGTCACTGGGGCTGCAGGGGTGTGGTGTTTTTGGCACTGGGACGAGGCATGATGTCTTCCACAGCACAGGTACCCTCTGTAGACTCAGGCTCATGTTGAAGACTAGTTGAAAGACTCCATATAGCTGGTTGGCACAGGCCCTAAGCACTCTGGGACAGACGCCATCCGGGCCTGCAGCCTTTCCTACATGGAGTGTCCTCAGCCGTCCCTAGGTGGGGGGCTGCTGCTACGCTTCTGGAGAGGGCTGGTGGAGGAGGTAACAGTGGGGAGAGCAGGGCCATCAATAAGAGCAAGAGAGCTGTGAGGTGGGGGAGGATATGGTGATGCCATCGTTGGTGTTGATGATGATGGGCAGCTCACAAAGGCATCAGTGGGGGGTCGGGTGGGGTCCACTGTATCAAATCTGTTGAAAAATTTAGAGAGTGAATAAGCCTGTGTAATCCATTGATTTCAACAATGTAACAGTATTCTGATTACCATCTGTTTAATTTGTAACTGTAACATAATACAGTTACTCATAATTTGTTTTCTAAATACATAATGCTGGTACACATAATCCGCTACTCCCCAGCATTGCCTATACCAGTGGTTCCCAAAGTGGGGGGCGCGTCCTCTAGGGGTGGCGCAGAGCCATTGCACCCCCACACTCAGGCCAGACTGGAAGGTGATTACAACCCTTTGTTGACATACATAAATACAGTACTGTATGTGACAAAAGACATCAAAAAGTTAAAATAGCCTGTAGGAATTATAAAAACATGCACACAGTGAGGGCCGGTGTGGATTTCATTGCAAATCCATTAATATTAAAAAACTAAAGCTTTTTTTTCTGCACATGGACTTCCTTTGCTGTATTTATTTATTTTGTTTTGCTTTCATTTAATTAGGTATGTCAATCAAAGACTATTTTTTGTTCACATTAAGGGCTGGGCAACAATCAAATGGCTTTTGAAATATGAATTTATGAAATCACTCAGCAATTTCTTCTGACTTCTGCTTTTTTCTTAAGATGAGATGACAGCAAGGCTTTCACGATGACGGCTGACCTACTGATATCTAAAAACTCTAGTCTGAGAATTCATTCATTCATTCATTCATCTTCTATAACCGCTTATTCCTGTGAAGGGTTGCGAAATCTGCTGGAGCCTATCCCAGCTGTCATCGGAGAGGCAGGGTACACCATGGACAGGTCTCCAGTCTATCGCAGGGCTAACACAGAGAGACAGACAACCATTCACACTCACATACACACCTGTGGCCAATTTAGAATCACCAATTAACCTAATGAGCATGTCTTTGGACAGTCGGAGGAAGCCAGAGTACCGGAGAGAACCCGCGCAGACACGGGGAGAACATGCAAACTCCACACAGAAAGGCCCAGTCGGCCCATGGATTCGAACCCGGGACCTTCTCGCAGAATGTCACACATAATTATTAATGGGAGGAATCATTACTGAACGGAATATCATTGTGTAGCAATTAGGAAACTAGATAGACAGGAAAAGGCAAGACCTTTGTGGGCAATTTGAAAAATGAAAAGCAGTGATTCTGAGTGGATAGTTAAAAGTAAATGGCAAAATTCCTCAAGAAAATCCACAGTTTGTCCAACTGGAACAGACCTCAATCCATTTCACATGATCTAGATGTAAAATAGAGTGTAACAAACACCTATTTTAAGAGTCTCAACATTTTAAAGATTTCTAAAGAGGTTTATTTGTATAGTCATAGCAACCATGCAATCTTTCAAGCATTTCTTATGGTGCCCTTTTTAATGTTTATGTAATGAGCAATCCAACAACAGATTCAGGGCCTACTCCATAGCCAAATGTCCTGCTGATGCTTTTTTTTCTGGTTCATCATCAAAAATATGTTATTAAGGAGGAAAAGCTTCTCAGCCAAGCTAAAATTGTGTAGCAATTTCTCCTTTTCAAAGGGCCACATCTAGGTTGTGTATAGGAGACCAGTTCAAGCAAAGTTAAGCATTTAGATATAGTGCTTGTTCAAACTGAAGAGACTATTGCTCTTCTGTTGTTGGGGGCATTGTAAGCATCACTGCTGCTCTTCCCTTCCAGGTGACATGGTGAGGCTAGTAAGCTCAGCTAAACAAGCAAATGGAATCTATTTTTTGCCAGCTAGTGTCATGTGCAGCCAGCCATATGCAACCTACTGTCACATGCAGTTTCATTTCGGAAGAGAGTGCAAAAAAAAAAAAGAAAAATCATGTTTATTCAACTTGGGAATTTTGAGCAGAAAATGCTCTGTGGATGAATCTGACTGAATTCTCTCTATTGTGTTGCTGCTATAGGCATTGAATGTTTTAGAGCTTATTTTTTTTCACAACTTAAACATCCATGAGGGCCAATTCCTGCCAAGTTTAACATAAGGTGATTTTAAAAAAAAAATGAATAACTGAGTAGTTCTGTTTTCTATTCTGGTCCTGCACCCCCATTATTTCATCTTTCTGCACAGTTCTACAGTGTATACATATATCTATACAGTATCTGTTGGTGGAACCATTGTGCATTGCAATGGCTTCCTATTTTCACTCTTTTTCCTTTCCTCGCACTGTCTAAGCCTGGCTTATTTTAGGTGTTGTCGCTTTGAGTCTAATGAAATCAACCAAACATTACAACTGCAGGCCATGCCTTTCAGTGGATGCTCGCATTATGAGTAATTAATCTGAAAGTGCTATGATTAATCCTGCTACTTAACCCCCTGGGGCAAGACTTGGTGTCTGTGAAAAATCGTCTCTCACAAATCCTCCCGAGAACAAACACGCACATTTAGGTTTCTCAAGTCTTTAAAACGCTGTACACGTCTGCTCACATCATGTCACTCACAAGTTTGAGAAAAGCCTCTTGACTTGTGCTTTTATATACATATATATATATATATATATATATATATATACACACACGTCCCTCTCAACCTCTTGGGGTGGCATCTGTGTCATCCTCAAGCTCGGGTCCTTGAGGGTCCTTGGGAGTTTGAGGGTTCTGCGCAGTATCTTAGCTGTTCCTAGGACTGCGCTCTTCTGGACTGAGTGTTCTGATGTTGTTCCTGGGATCTGTTGGAGCCACTTCCCCCAGTTTGGGTGTCACTGCCCCGAGTGCTCCTACTACCATGGGGACCACGCTCTCCTTGAACTTCCACATCTGCTCCAGCTGTTCTTTCAACCCTTGGTACTTTTCAACCTTTTCGTGTTCCTTCTTTCTGATGTTGCCGTCTGCTGGTCTCGCCACATCTATCACCACCACCTTCTTCTGCTCTTTGTCCACCACCACTATGTCCAGTTGGTTAGCCAGGACCTGTTTGTCAGTCTGGAAGCTGAAGTCCCACAGCACCTTGGCCCTGTTGTTCTCTGCCACCTTCTGTGGTGCGGCCCATTGGGATTTGGGTACATCTATTCCATACTGGGTACAGATGTTCCTGTACACTATTCCAGCCACTTGGTTGTGTCTCTCCATGTATGCGGACCCGGCTAGCATCTTACACCCTGCTATTATGTGCTGGACTGTCTCAGGGGCATCTTTGCATAGTCTGCACCTTGGGTCTGATCTACTCTTGTAGATCTTGGCCTCTATGGCTCTTGTACCTAGGGCCTTATCTTGTGCTGCCATGATCAGTGCCTCTGTGCTGTCTCTGAGTCCAGCCTTTTCCAGCCATTGGTAGGTCTTCTCGATATCAGCCACTTCTTCAATTTGGCGGTGGTACATGCCATGTAGGGGCTTGTCCCTCCAGGTTGTCTGCTCCTCTTCTTCTGCACTCTTATCGGGTTTCTGTTGCCTGAGACATTCACTTAGCAGTTCATCCTTTGTGGCCATTTTTCTGATGTACTCTCGGATGTTTCATCCTGGATAGGGGCCTTGATGCTCACTAGTCCTCGGCCTCCCTCTTTCTGCTTAGTGTACAGTCTCAGGGTGCTGGATTTGGGGTGAAACCCTCCGTGCATGGTGAGGTGTCTTGATGCCTGTAGCTTCTATCTCCTCCTTTGGCCAGCTTATGATCCCAGCGGGGTATCTGATGACTGGTATTGCGTACATGTTGATGGCTTAGATCTTGTTCCTGCCATTCAGCTGACTTTTCAGGACCAGCCTCACTCTCTGCAAGTATATGGTTGTGGTTGACTTCCTTGCGGCTTCCTCATGGTTTCCATTAGCCTGTGGGATACCAAGGTACTTGTAGCTGTCTTGGATATCACCTATGTTACCCTCTGGTAGGTAAACCCATTCAGTTCTGATCATCTTGCCTCTCTTTGAGACCATCCGGCCACACTTGTCCAATCCCAATGCTGTAGATCCTGGTGGTGTGGATCAATGAGTTGATTTCTCGCTCATTCCTGGCGTACAGTCATCCATGTAGAGCAGGTGGCTGATTTTTGTTCCGCTTCGGAATTAGTACCCGTAACCACTCTTTGTGATGATCTGACTGAGGGGGTTCAGGCCTATGCAGAACAGCAGTGGTGATAGTGCATCTCCTTGGTATATGCCGCATTTGATGTTGACTTGGGCAATTGGCTTTGAGTCGGCCTCTAGTTGTCTTCCACATTCCAATCGAGTTCTGGATGAAGGCCCTTAGGTTCCTGTCGATCTTATACAGTTCCAGACATGCCAGTATCCATGTGTGGGGCATTGAGTCGTAAGCTTTCTTGTAGTCGATCCAGGCGGTGCACAGATTAGTCTGTCTGCTCTTACAGTCTCGTGCGACTGCTCTGTCGACCAGTAGCTGGTGCTTGGCTCCTCTGGTGTTGGTACCAATTCCCTTCTGAGCCCCGCTCATGTATTGAGCTACGTGCTTACTCATCTTAGTCACAATGATGCCTGACAGGGCCTTCCATGTTGTGGAGAGACAGGTTATTGGCCGGTAGTTGGATGGGATGGGCCCCTTCTGAGGGTCCTTCAGGATTAGGACCGTCCTGCCCTGGGTTAGCCACTCTGGGTGGGACCCATCCCTTAGCAGCTGGTTCATCTATGCTGCTAGGCGTTCATGGAGTGCCGTTAGCTTCTTCAGCCTGTAGGCATGGATCATATCGGGGCCTGGTGCTGTCCAGCAGGGTATTGCATGGTGCTGCAGAATGCTGTGGTAACCATTTTGGTTCAGGGTGCCTCTCACTCGCCGACCCTGGATCCAGCAAAACAGCCCCTCCACGTTTGACAGTTGATGTCACACACTGTGGAACCATCCTCTCGCCTACTTGACGGCGTACAAAGATCCTGCGTTATGAACCGAAGATTTGAAATTTTGATTCATCAGTCCATAATACTGAAACTAAGAGTTAGTTGAAACTAAGACTTGCTTACTACGACCACTATTAAGCTGTGCTTGGAGCTGTTGACTCTCAGAAACTTGTCCTCTGATTCAGTTGTGGCTTTGGGTCTGCCAGACTTCTTCCTGCCAGAGTATCCCCCAGGTTCTGAGTGCCTTTTGATGGTGAAGAAAACTGTACTCACTGACACCTTGACTTTCTTTGCAATTTCCCTGTAGGAAAGACCTACATTTCTAAGTGTTATGATGGTCTGTCTCTCTTCCATTGTTAATTGCCTTTTTCTCGCCATTTTTGTAGCAACACACTACTTTCTGCAGTACAATACTGTTCACCTGATGCTCATGAGGGTCTGGTAACACAGTGTGTTCCCACACTGCTTTTATGCAGACAGAGGGGGTTGTAAGTAATCAAGAAAAGTTGGAACACCTCTATCAATTAGTTGCACCAGCTTTCAAGGCTGATTCAACCTTCATTGTTGCAGAACAGCTTTAAATTGTTAACCCACATCATGTTCCCTGAAAGAGGCCTTTTTGTATAATTCTGAAATGTACATTATTTTTCAGTTTTGGGTAACCAAACCTTTTTTTTTAACCTCTGGCTGTTCAGTACTTACCTTTGTACCATGTCAAGCTATTAATTGGAATTGCACGACTTGAATTGCAATAAATAACTGGAAAAAGTTCTAACACTTTTGGCCGGTAGTGTATATAGGTGTAAAGCAGATTTTTAATATAGCCAATTTTTGATCAAATTGTAGACCCATTTGATTTATTGGTCTACAGTTGCAGGAATTGTAGATCTCACAATCCAAAAACAGTCAGTGGGAATTCATTTCAAAATAAAACGTACCATGTCTTTCATTTATATCCAGTGTGGTGCGTCTCGTTTTGTGTTAATCACCAGAGCCGTGTGGGATGTCCGACTTATTAAACAACCAAGGACAACACAAGGTTAGAGCCACATCCTTCTTTTGGTTCATATAGCATGACTTTCATCATGTAGAGCAGCCCTCAAGTTTGTAAAGTGATTAATGCAGCCCCTTTGTTTTAGACAGTTCTCACCAAGATATCATCAATGCCTAGACAGATGCTCATGTTCCAGAGATCCTGACAGACTAAGTCACTGGCTATAAATCATCCCACTTCAACTTCTTATACGCATAATTCACAGGTACAGGACTGTGTGTGTGCGTGTGGGTGTGTGTGTGTGGATGTGTGGGTGTGGGCGCGTGTGTGTGTTACAGAGAATTTAAATGTAAAGCTGAAATAATTTTACTGCTCTCATGTTCGCTGTGTTGAACAGAAAAGGCCTGCAGCATTGCTAATAGAAATAAAATGGAGTTCTCTGTTGGTGTTATCGGAGGATTACTGTCTATGTGTGTCAGTTCACATTCACACCAAACAGTCATTAGAATAGATGTGTCCACATGTTATAGGCAGGCAGCATTCTGCATCATCACTATTGTCTTTTTGGTTACGCTGGGATGCACTTTGAGTTTTAAAATTTACTGAGAAACATATAGGAGAGGATACACATAAAGGATTTAAATCTCTCCTGTGACTCAGATTGGACAGATGTGAAAAAAACACCATCCACAGCTTCTTTCAATTTATTTATGTTCGTAATACCAGCAGATGGATGTCTACATGCTGTTAGGACACTTGCCATTCCAGTGTATTATGCACTCATCCCTCCTCTGTTCTTTTTGTTCAATCAACCTCGCTCCCCCACACGCCCCACCCCCTCCCCTGCTTGAATAATGACCTGTGTCAACTTCTTATCATTATGAGAAGTGGTGCTGAATGGCTTGCCTCTGTCCTCCTGTTTCCATGTGTGTCCTTTCAACCGACCAGACAATCCCAGCTGATACCTCTATCAACCGTGATTTAGCTGATATAACCGCAGTCTTCCTTTATGTCTCCCCCTGTTATCTGCCCCCCAACCCCTTCTTTGTTTCTCTCCTTCTTGATAGAGTGTTCCCCCTCTTAAGTGTCATCATATTACAATTCATCTTGCCATCACTTTTCCTCAAAAACCCTGAGTGGCTCAGAAAGTGCCAGAATACCTCTGAACTCAGATCAGTCATAGCTAGGAATAAGTTCTGCATGGTTAAGCAGCATGAGAGCAGAGAGCTACTGAGCTCTCTAACAGAAGGGTGACTTGTATACAGATATGAAGTGAATACATCCGGCACAGGGATTAGAGCAAATTAATTTGTATGTGAGTGCAAAAACAGCAATGCTGGGGAAAGAGAAGTTTGAGACTGAATCTTGATGTATTCATATTAAAGCATTTAGCTTCCTCTGTCTATGGTAGTAAGCTTTAATACATTATTTTGGCGGGTGTTATGTTTCTGTCATTCATGGCTTTGTACCCCTTCAATCTTTATGTTGGAATCACGTCCATACCAATACTCTTATGTTCATTCTGTTACAGCTCTGACAGCTCACCCAAATCAGGCTCCTCCTCTGCAGTATGTTTCCTACGTGTTGTCAGGACCTGCAAACCAGTGTGCTGAGAATCTGTAGCATGTATTTATTCACACAACCCATTTACTTGCCTCACTATTTCCCTGTGTGTTTGCCTGTTTTTCTCTTTCGCTGTCTCTTCCTGTGCCTCCCTCCCTCCTGCTATCGCTCACCCACCCTTTCTTCCCCCCTCCTCACTCATTTGCTCACAGACTCTCTTGTTCAGACGCAAACACACACATACAGGCACATGCTGTGCCTCACTGGATCAGAGCCTCTGACTACAGTATGTCTTCAGGAGAGGCTCCTTTATCTTGCATTCGTTAGAGCACAATTCCAAGTCAAGTTTATTTTTTGCTGTGGTCCAGGCTGTCCTGGAATTTCACCCATTCAGGAATCATTATGGTCCGACGGTGCTTTTTAATTAGCATAATTTTTTTTAATTAGTATTTTTGCTGCAGCAGTCCATGGCTACATCTCAGTCTCTTCTTCCCGAGCCATCTGATCTGAGGAGAATCACCTGTCCTCCTCCAGAGTCAAACGCAGGAAGCTTGCACGTTTAACCGTCCTCCATCAGTGGCACTACAGCAGATCTGGACAAGGTAACGAGAGAGGATAAAGGGAAACGGAGCAGCAGCGGGGGGAATGCAGCAGTAGCTGTTACAGCATGAGACTGAGCAGGTGGAGCGCGAGAGAATGATCATATGTTTATCTGAAGGAGAAACATTCTGGTAGATCTCTGCCTCACCAGAGGCTGTCGTTCGCTGGATTTGCTGTGCCTGTGAGAGACTGAATGAGGAGCTGCTGAGAAATTATTTATTTATTTTCTGGATTTTCTCCTTTACCGCGCCGCTGCAGATACTGCTCCCTCTCTCCCCCCTCGCATTCTCTCTCGCTCCTACCACCGCCCGCCCCCCACCTCTGTACTCTTCGAATTTCCTGGCTAAAGGGCAACAAAAGCGCTGCTTCCTGCATCTCCCTTCATCGCTGTCGCTTCCCCTGCGCATGTTTTTGTCTTGCTTGTGATTTTTGCTGAATGAAATGATCCAGTTTCCCACGGAAGCGTGTTATGTCTTCTACTGCGGTGGAGGGGCACTCTTCTTAGTGGGCAGGTTCGACTGCCCTCAAGCTCTACCTGTGGGCGATGGAGACTCTTATCAGAATTCTTCTCACATGAATCTCTATCCTGCCACCTTTCACGCCTAAATATCATGGTTGAGCAACATGCTTGTTTGAAATTACAGCTCGATTTATTTCCATTCAAAATTTGGATGTGTATCTTCTCTGCCTTTTGGATACACCCAGCTCACTTTTGGAAGAATGTGCTTCAAGATGATTTGCAGTGAGATTTTAAAACAGTTTTTTTTTCTGTGCAGTAGACATCTCATCATGGAAAAATGTTAACTAAGAATACATTTTATTCCACAAGTTCAACTGGATTTTGAAATCCTTTTTTTTCCCTTGGAAATTCACAGGATAATCATCTAACTCCCTGAGATAACCAGAGGATTACAAAAGAAATGGGCCCAGATTGTCAGTGAGATGCCCTGTTGTCTTCAAGTTGAGCTATCAGAGGCCAAAGCTAGCCCAAGTTGTCTCTCCTGGCCCCATGTGGATGTAATATACATGGGTAGACTCTTTTCAGCCACCTCTGTGCTAGGACAGCAGAGCAGCTGGTTACAGTTTAGCCTAGGCATGGGCCTAAGTTACTGCTCAAGACTAGCCTTCTGGTTCGCCTTGCTTACTGTTCTCCCCATCCAAACTGGAACAGCACGTGTATCTTCAAGTCTCAGTACCACGCACCATGTCCACCACTTCCACAATAAGCATGGTACTGTTCCTATTGCCATCAACAGGATGCCTTTTCTTACCAGAGGGGGCCATGGTAAGACATTTCCTTCCAAGATTCTCAACTTGTGGTTTGCTGCGTCACTGAGGCATCTCTTTGCTTTTTTTCAAGGCAAATGAATGTTAAAAAATGAGATATCGCTAATCTGTTTTCGCTTTCTGACATATTTGTATCTCGTTCTCGGTAGTTGGCACCTTTGGTGGCTCTCTTGTCACATGCATTGGGGTGAGGGATCGTTCCCCTACTGTGGATTCACTGCAGCCTGTGTGCATTGTTAAACCTCCTTATCTGCCCACCAGTATCAGTAGTTGTAGTCCGTTCCTCACGCTGCTGATCTAGATGCCACGGCATCAGTGGAGCCATGTTTCCTATGTTGCAAATACACACCAACAGCATGATGAATCATCGTTGCAAACCTCTTTATCTCTCTCTTTGAGGTTCTTGTTTGTTTGAATAGCATCATGCACTCATTGTAATGAAGCCTGTTTTGTGGCAAAGGTGATTGCAACAGTACGTATACTGTAATTACCGTCGCATCACAGCATGTATAAAGTGATTATATAGACTGAGCAATGCCTCAAATGTAAGACAATCTTCAGGGTTTATTGTAGCATGTTTTCCAAAGTAAAATCGGTTTTGAAAATCTGTTCTTTATTATATTCATAAGATGGAATATACCTTGCCTTAAGTGGAGTGATATAAAGTGTTGACCTATCCCCAACAATCTACATGAAATTGGCTAAACTACTTAAACTGATTCCTTCAAAGCACTGACACAGAGTCATTGCTGTCTTTTATATCTCACTTGAAATGTCTGTCCTAAGACTTATGTCCTATAAAAATACCCAATAGATTTGTAGTGTCTTTTTCACAGCAGCAGTTTTGTCAGTTGCAAATGGGCTCAAAAATGTGATGAATTACATCTGCACTATTATAGCCATATCATTCCAGACCAGGCTTTTACAGGCACAGCACAGCCTGTGATCAAACAAGCCTATAAATGAAGCACTTCAAAGAACTTACTGATAAATTTTCAATTACCTCTATTGTAGATTTTGTACTGTGGGTTGTTGTGAAGTATGTGCTTCAGAGCAAGACATTCAATTTACTGCAACATAAATGATGTAGATAGCACTTATAATTACAAGACATGTACATAATGCCACAATGCACTAGATAGAATGCATTTGAACATTTGCTTTATTGGTGCAGTGGTCACCATTGTCAGGCATGATAGTAAGTCATGTACCCAATATAACAGAATGATGAAAGACAAATCAACTGCCAAAATTGGACAGTGGTTTTAATATAGCAGATATGTGTGTGTCTGTGTGTGTCAAGGCTAGCCAAAGACTTCTGGGTGCCCCTGGGCTCTTTGCTATTTATAGGACACCTGCCCTGCTGCACTGCCTCACATTCCTCATCCAAAACACAGGTTTTTGCATGTATTGCTACAATATTCTGGTTACAGTATGTTGCACGCTGTTATGTACAGGCACATACCAATAATGAGCACAAAACATTATCTGAGAGTGTCTATAAAGAGTCTTTCAGATGATAGAATAGTGAAATATGAATATGTCGAGATTTACTATTAGCCAGTCAATTAGTTATTTGACACCTTTGCAACGTTAACAATTTATTTAGCAGATGTTATGATCTATTTCGGACAAACATTGTCTAATTTCTTTAAATTTAAATGTGTGTTTGCCTCAAAGAATGTCCTTCCTTTGTTCTGCTATGTGCCACATGCAGGATGTGGACTTGTGATGCAGGACAAAGGATTGTGTTCAGCGGGAGATTTAACTCGACCCTGCTCATGTGGGGACGGTTAGCAGTGTGAGCTTGTGTCTGATCTCTGTGATGCCAGGTTAGTCTATGTGAAACTTACTCATCAGCTAACATTTTAGCCAGAGAAGACAGATGGTTTGAAAGTGGAGTAAAGGAAGCCATCTGTGTCAAACTGAAAAATCCTTCTCTGATCAGGGGAGGTGAACTGAGATCTGCCATCAATTTACAATACAATCCTAACTTCTGCCCCCAAGAAGTTCCACCCCCATTCTCATCTTGAGACTGGAGCCTCTGAAAATGGTTCGTTAGAGCACCATTCATTGGTGAAAGAGGAAAGGGACAGACACTAGTTGTGCAAGTATCTGGTCATTAACAGAAAATAATCAAGCAAGTTTCTGATGGGTAGCACCCACAGAACTCCCCACCAGTCTGAAGAAGCTACGTGGATGAGCGCCTTCAAGAAACTCTACAAGTCCAGTTGCCTTTCTTTAACGTTTTTGGATATTTACAGTCAGACATTGTGTCATCACTGCAGTTTGTTGCTCCATTGGCCAACGCTGCTGAACAGTTCTGCCTGGAGATGACCACTCATGTGGTCAAGGAGGCATCAGAGCAGTGGAGAGTGGCGACGAGCAGAATAGTGAGGGGGCAGTCCCAGGTGTTATTAGTTCAGGTTACAGCTGTGGGAAGAGGCCGGAAGTGTGACATCTCACTTTATGTGTGTTCCTGTGGGCGCAAATGTACACGTGTATTCCACAGATGAAACAGTTCATTCATTAGTTCATTCGTCCAAATGTGTAATGTACCCACAAAGGTGTACAGTGGCTATGAGTCCAATAAGAATTTAGACTTTCTTAGCTAAAAGTACGATATGTGCCTATTATTGAGTTCAGAACAAATTAGATTGCCACTGTTGCTAACAAATCTAGGTTTACCTATGTAACTGCATGAGAGTAAGATACCTGAGTTAGCATATACCTCACTGTTAGTGCAGGTGGCCTGCGCTGTCAGCCATGGTCTTCTGTAGTGGGCTCTGGTGTTATGGTGTTTTAAATTATTTTTAAAACGTAGCTCAGGGGTGTGATACTCCATGTAGCCAGAGGCAGAGAGATGTTCGGGGACACTGTCACTATCAAATAGACTCCTATCAGGACCAAAGCTCCAGGCTGGTCCTGTTTCATGGCCAGAATTTCTGAATATGGCCGTCTACTGCTTCTGTTGTGGGAGTGGTGGTGCTGATGGTGGACATGGTGATTACTTTTCCTGTGCTGCCTTTTGTGTCACCCCCCCTTTGGGCTGTTGTGGGGGTGGTCTTGTGCAGTGGGTCTGCGTGACACTTCTGCATTTGAGCTGGCAGGTACTGTGCCCCCACCCCCTTAGATTTGGAATTGACCATAGTTTCCGAAACAAGAAAAAGGCCTTGAGTATGGAGTTTTCTTCAAAACCTGGTGCATTCTTACCCTGGAACTATACATGTCTCAAACATTGAAGGTAATCTCTGCTGTAGTCATTCCTGATAGTGGGAAGCTGGGTCTGTAAAAACCCGTCTTCCAAGCCGGTTTTCCAAGTATAACTTCTTCTAGGGATGCACCAAATATTCAACTTTTATCACCAACATGGCCGAAACAGGATGACGCATGCAAAAACCACGGCCAGCACGGGCTTGCCTGAGAAAGACCCACGGATAGCAATTTACAAAATGTGTAATGCTGACATTTCAAGAGGGGGTGCATCTGCAAAGAATTTCTCCACGTCGGGTTTAATTTATCGTCTGAAATCCAAACATCCCGATCACTATGCTGAAATATGAGAGGGATGCGGCAGCGGCACAGAAAAGGAAAATCCCTCTGAGCATGCCCACTTCATCTGTAGCGTTTTTGAAAAGGTTGAAAAGGCAAGGAAGTTTACAATTTAATTACACAAAAGATTATGGAATTCATTGCCATTGATCAGCGATTCCCAAACTTCCCAAACACCCACTTCTCTATTTCTATTTTCAGCCACATTGAACAAAAATTGTAGCAACTTTAAATGACCGTGGAGCTAACACAACCCTGTCATCATAACACAGTGGTTATGGAAATAAAATTATCAGTCATTTGAATTAAATTGCAATAAAGTTATACACGACCCACAACATAAATAACAAAGAGCATAGGCTCAGGAACAGATTAAAAAAAGGATCCATCTGAGGACTTTCAAGACCAGCACAGGTGGCTCAACTAGGTGCACATATATGGTAGCCTACGTAGAAGAAGATAACTTCTCTGTCATTACATTTTTCATCTCGCACACCCCCTAGAGGCAGCTCACGCCAACCACACTTTGGGAATCCCTGCCTTAGATAATCAGCCGTTCTTTGTCGTAGAAGATGTGGGATTTCGTTTCGGTTTTCTTTTTACTTTTTTTTTTGGTTTCGGCCAAGAATTTTCATTTCGGTGCATCCCTAACTTTTTCCCTATCAGTTGCATGTGGCAAGTCAGTCAGGTTGTGAATAATGTATTGTGACTAATTCAATGACACAGTGGTCTGGATCAAAATGCTCCATGTCTTTCACTAGAGATCCAACTCTGTTGGATGCACTGTTTTTTACAACCTGGACCTTATTTCTAGCATAAAATACCATTGTTTACTCACCAATATAACTTTTGTTTCATTTGCACTTGTTCAGGAGATAATTAGATCAGCATATATCCTGTCTTCTGACCTGGATAATGTCATTTCTGAGCGGCGCACGCACATGTGACGGTCGCCTTGTTTACCTGTAATTTGCTACTGCTATGGTTCGTCCACAACCTCAGAATCGGAAAAATATTCAGCCATGTTTCAAAAAACTAGCAGTAGCAAATTACAGGTAAACAAGCCAACCATCATGTTGCAGTGCCCTGATCACCCCCGCTAAATGGATATACGCTGATCTAATTATCTCCTGAACAAGTGCAAATGAAACAAAAGTGATATTGGTGAGTAAACAATGGTATTTTATGCTAGAAATAAGGTCAAGGTTGTAAAAAACAGTAGTTCGCCTTTAACTGGGGAAGGTACGCATCTTGTGCGCCAAAGGACTCTATCTCCATTTCTAAGGCTCCCTTTCTCTGAAAAGCAAGACTGGTAAGATAGATAGATAGACAGACAGATATTTTATTTAACCTGAGGGAAATATGGTAAAAAATATACAGTAGTATCAGCAATGACCACAGTCCAGTTGGTTCCTTACAGGGAGACGTTGTAGAGTTGTAACCAGATTGTTATTGTTCTGAACAATAACATTGAACAATGCTCCTATATTGCACGACATAAATGGTGCCCTGTGTGAGGCAAATACTGTTGCCAATTATTCATAACTGCAATATTAATTTCAACTTGTGTTGGTTAATACCAAAAAAAAACTGCCTAGACTGGCCACAGATTTAGATTTATTAATCAACATTAGTCTCAAAGTATATTTTAACTATTAATTTAGAATAATTATAATTATATTTTATATATTTATTAGGGCCGGGACTTTAACGCGTTAATTAAGATTAATTAATTACACAAAAATAACGCGTTAATTTTTTTTAACGCATTTTAATCACACTTATTTTTGCACCGCGGAACGTTTCTCACTGGATGAGTTTCGGCGGACCGATTATACTGGAGCACCAACTAGCGTTCATTACCAGTGTCCTCAACAAGCAGCGGGTGCTGCCGTGAGCCCCTCTCCCATCCCAAAGCACTCACAGGCGGTCAGTCTCACAGTAGCCCCGCGCAGCAGCGGTCAGAGCGGGGAGAACCACGCCACCGCGTCCAGACTGCAAACGAATGACGCATGCGCAAAGCTGCCGCTGATCGCGCCCTGGTTTACAGAGCGGGATGTAAATGTTTCTTCACTGTCACACTAAAATAAATAATAAAATAATAATCCATTTAGATTGTTAATTTTGTCAAGTAAAAACCGTTTGTACAAAAAATGTTAAAAATATTCTAGTTATGGCAAAAAATGCTCATGTTCTTCTGTGCCTGTGACTTGTAGGCTAGAAACTAAACCAAACTTAAGAAAAAAAAAAAAAAAAAAAAAAAAACTTAAGTTACTGTGCCAGAGTGTCTCTTTAGAGTCATTTTGCCAATACCAAGCCCTGATAAAGGAGGCGCGTTAATAATACAGCGTCCATCACAATTACATCCAAAAGGTAAATTATGCAAATTAGCCGATGACGTCATTTAGCGACTTCTAGCGACTTTTAGGACAGCCAATAGCTACTTTCCTTTCCTGAAGAGTTGGCAACACTGTTCATTACTTCAGACAACAACAAACCACAGTGAACATCAAAGAAGAAGCTGATGAGACCGCTTTGGTTGGCCCCGTGGATGGGAAATTTAGTCATTATTCAATGGTATACTAAAAATCCATATGAAAAAAATTACTTCTCACTGTTCTCAGGTCAAATATTTATATGCGATTAAAATGCGATTAATTTCGATTAATTAATTACAAAGCCTCTAATTAATTAGATTATTTTTTTTAATTGAGTCCCGGCCCTAATATTTATATTATATGATAACTATGATAAAAATTACAAATCAGTAGGGGTGTAATGGTACACACAAGGTGTGGGGGTCACGGTTCGGTACAGGTTCGGTAAAATGGGAAAAAAGCAACAAAAACTCACACATGTAAAAATCATTTATTTTTAACAGATACCAAAAACTAAAAACCACCTTCTGTTATAAAAGTAAAAAATAGAATAAAACATACAACATATGCATTTGGAGGGTTCTCATACCATTCATTCATTTTGTTCACACAGAGGAAAAGAAAAAGCACAATTAAACTAAGGTAGGCAGGTAGCAACTGGCAGCTTTGGTAATTTCAATATAAGAAACTAACTAAACTAACTTGTTGCACACACGATTTTTTTTCCTCGCCCCAGTGACAGATATATCGGGGTGATGCCGTCTTATGTGCGTTAGCATGTTTGATGTGTTTCCAGCGTCGTACCACACCTCCGCGAAACATCGTCGGCACACAGTCTTTGTCCGGTCCACCACTCGCGTACAATTGCCGTTATGTTGCACCGGGAAACCAAAGTGTTCCCACAGTGGTGATTTAAATGAAGCTGGCAGCTCTTCCAACTCCACACTTTTCTTTGTACATCCATGCTCCACACCGTTACTTTTCTTCCTTGTCTGTTTTTCTTCTTCTGTAGGCTAATGACGTTAGCTGGCAGCTTTTAGGCTCATTACCGCCACCTGGATTGAAGTGAGGACTCGACTTTTTCTTTTTTTTAATAGGCTACTCACTCAAGCCCAAATTATGCTTCTGCGTTGACACAGCGCGTCCGTGCGTACGGACCTATTACGGACCTATTGCATCCTTGCGGACCCCCGTGCGTCCTACGCAAGGGCCAGACGTGCACCTCCCAAAAATCCTCGACGCGCGTTGAGGCGACGCAACAGCAACGCAGCAGCAACGCAGCGGTATTGGCTGTGATTGGTCCGCTAACTACATCCGCTGGAGACCGCTTTTCCGGTTTCCACTCATAAACATCATTGTCTCCTTTGTCGTGCCCTAATTTGCAACAGAAGTATTTCTTCCTCTGCTTGAATAATGAATGGTTGTCTCGCCCGATGACAGCTGGGATAGGCTCCAGCAGACCCCCCCGACCCTTAACAGGAATAAGCGGGTATAGAAGATGAATGAATGAATGAATGATTTGAAGTTCTACACAGTAAAGGTTGACTACATTCACTTCTGTGCAACATTAAACACAAATATACACAGATAAAAGCACTGGCCACAGACGTAGCAAACTGACATGTTTGTCAGTAAGGGATCAGGTAAGACATTAAACACTAGTGGTGAAAACAGGTCATCCAGCACGACTAGCTTAATGAGGAGGTTAGCTGATGGGCTAAAACTAACTTCGTAAAACAAATGTAAGTTGTAACAAAGGATATTGCAAATTTTAGAATATGGTTAAAGGTGCAGCAGGCAGGATTGCGAAGATCCAGGACTTAGCCCAAAAAATTGAACATCGACAACTTCTCAGTCCCTCCCCACTTTCCGCTAAAGCCCAAAACAGTCTCCCAAGCCCCTCCCCCGACAAGGGAGAGCTGTGCACGATAGAGCGCGTGCATATTGGCCCTGGAATACTGTGCATGAGCAGAGAACCGAGAGAGAGCGAGTAAACAAACTAGCATGGAACACACCGACGTAGTTTTTATAATACCCTTCGTTATTCTAAATAATTTGACCTAAAGTACAACGATACAGTCGTTATACTTTAGGTCAAATATTTAGCAATAGTCAACTTTAGGACAAAACTAAGGTTAGGATGTTTCTGAAAGTAGTCTACATCGGTGATGTTTGCTATCAGTAACAGTTAGAAGCATTCATTGTGGCGTTTTATTCCACAGTTTAGATTTATCAATTTGCTATGTGGTAGATATATGACCGCTACCTGTTGATGTGGTTAGACGTTTGAGAGTGAAGCTGAGGCACAGGCCTCAGACGAGGATTACGTCCCGGCTCCTTCTACACGCCCGCGGCCAAGTGGTGCGAGGTGGTGGAGGGAGGGGAGGGCGCTATGAAATGCGTGTCCATGAGCAGTGATTGACACTCTGTTAGATACACCCCTGGTCTTGATTGGTGCATCTGAATGTGGAGCGGTGGATGTCTTGCAAATCGCACTACAGGCTCTAGGTGGGGCCAGAGGAGCCGAATTTCTTTTTAAAATGACCTGCTTCATGCAATTATACTTGAACATAGGGTCAGTTTCAGCAAATATGACAGAAAGTTAGTTTTATAAGACTTGCCTACTGCACCTTTAACTAACATAGACACAAGATAATAAATTATATGAATACTGAAATGGTAAATGGTAAATGGCCTTGCTTTTATATAGCGCTTTTCTACCTATTGGTACTCAAAGCGCTTTTACAGTCACAGACACATCTACCCATTCGCTCACACAAGCACTCACACATTCACACACCAGTGCCATGCACTGGGAGCAACTGGGGGTTCAGTGTCTTGCTCAAGGACACTTTGGCATGTGGCACCGCTCTACCTACTGAGCCACAGCCGCCCCAGAAATCCTTGTATTATATTATTCCATTTAACCTTTATTTAACCAGGTAAAATCCCATTGAGATTAAGAACTTTTGTTGTTATATGAACATAGCCAATGCATATAGAAATTGTCAATTAGTGAATATGAATAGCTGGGAAGTCATTGGATGGCTTTTGGATTTTTCTTTACAAAGCTGTAGCTTTGATTACAGCACACATTCACTCTGGCATTGTTTCAATAAGCTTCTGGAATGTCACAAGATTTATTTCCATCCAGTGTTGCATTCATTTTTCACCAAGATCTTGTATTGATGATGGGAGAGTCTGACAACTGCACAAAGCCTTCTCCAGCACATCCCAGCCATTCTCAATGGGGTTAAGGTCTGGACTCTGTGGTGGCCAATCCATGTGTGAAAATGATGTCTCATGCTCCCTGAACCACTCTTTCACAATTTGAGCCCAATGAATCCTGGCATTGTCATCTTGGAATATGCCCATGCCATCATGGAAGAAAAAATCCATTGATGGAATAACCTGGTCATTCAGTATATTCAGGTAGTCAGCTGACCTCATTCTTTGGACACATAATGTTGCTGAACCTAGACCTGACCAACTGCAGCAACCCCAGATCATAGCACTGCCCCACAGGCTTGTACAGTAGGCACTAGTCATGATGGGTGCATCACTTCATCTGCCTCTCTTCTTACCCTGATGCCCCCATCACTCTGGAACAGGGTAAATCTGGACTCATCAGACCACATGACCTTCTTCCATTGCTCCAGAGTCCAATCTTTATGCTCCCTAGAAAATTGGAGCCTTTGTTTCCAGTTATCTTCACTGATTAGTGGTTTTCCTAAGGCTACACAGCTGTTCAGTCCCAATTCCTTGAGTTTCCTTCACATTGTACGTGTGGAAATGCTCTTTCACTATTAAACATAAGCCCTGAGTTCTACTGGTGTTTTTCTTTTATTTGATTTCACTAAATGTTTAAGTGATTGCCGATTACGATCTATCAGGATTTTTTTCCGACCACATTTCTTCCTCAGAGACAATGGTTCCCCACTATCCTTCCAGTTTTTAATAATGCGTTAGACAGTTCTTAACCCAATTTTAGTAGTTTCTGCAATCTCCTTAGATGTTTTCTCTGCTTGATGCATGCCAATGATTTGACCCTTCTCAAACAGACTAACATCTTTTCCACGAACACGGAATGTGTCTTTCGACATGGTTGTTTAAGAAATAAGAAGCTACACATTGCATCAATTGGGGTTAAATAACTTGTTGTCAGCTGAAAGATAATCTCCCATGCAGTAATTATCCAATAGGAGGCTCCAACCTATTTGCTTTGTGAAATCTTACATCTAATCTAAAGGAGAACAAATGGTGAGTAAGAGAGAGAGGGATGTGTCGACTGCTCCTTCCTTTGTTCCTAACATGGCTTTGCAGCATTTCTTCACTAGTTACTGATGCACCTTTAAAATGTCCACCTAAATCCCTACATGTCTAGAAAATGTGTCAATTTAGGCATTTCATACACAGCAATATCTGCATACCCAAATCAACACCATCAGAGTTAATCTCAACACTTTTAAATTGTCTATATGGGTCCACACCACAGAGTGTTAATTTTACTTTTTTTGAAGTGAAAATCAGTTTTTAGGTTGACTGTCCAGGTGCAAGTATAGTAAATGGGCGGGGCTAATAAATTAACACCTTAGGTTCCATATCCAGGTTCAGAGCTCATTGTAAAAAGGAAGAGAATTAAATGTTTTGCACTGACACTTACAGAGTTAATTCACAAACACTCCATTCTGACACATTTTAACACCAACTATTTGTCCTCAGAGAGTTATATATAACATAGTTAACTCTACAAAGAGTATAATTAACTCTACTCTTGCTAAAATTTTGCCAACACCATTTTAACACCGCAGCATTTGCTGTGTACTCTGCACATTCCGTATAGCCTTTCATTCAAACAGACCTCAGATCAAACCCTGATCTATCCAGTTTAACCCCATAATGCACCTCCTAAATGAGCAGTGAAGTTACCCTGCTGATATCGAAAAAAACTGCTGCAAGTTCTCAGTTAATGTCATTGTAAATGGGTTTTTGTTAAGATTGCCCCATGTGCTCAACACAATACACTACAAGGGAGCATTAACTATTAAAGGGCCATTATTAAAAAATGTCTACACCATGTTAATTGAAGCACATTTCGTTCCAGGAGCAACCGAATCCCAACTACAAGCATATTATGTCAGACTTTGTGTCTTCCACAGTTCATATTCTGACCCTTCAGTGGCACGATAACTCTGAGATCGTGCCAACTTGTTGCAGGGTTTCTCCTTAAATACTTTGTTGTTTTAGAGCTGACTTTATGCTGAGCTTTCTTGAGCTCACCACCTAACCACTGCACAGCGGTAGAGCTAACCGATACATGACCCACAGCGTCAAAGACCTTGTATGCTTTCAGCTGGAATGCAAGCAAGCTTGCACTGTAGCTGACCCCTCATCATGCTCCCAACACACCCACATGTTCAACACACTCAAAAATCTGATGCACTTCATTCTCCAGGGCCCCCGTGTTAGTGCAAGAGCTGCCTGGCTGTGGCAAGGCAAAGAGCAGCTAATGCTTCCAGAGAGATATCTCAAGTGGAGAAAATGGTTTAGGTGGCTCCTTTCTATGATGATATCTTTGAGCACAATTCAAAATTCAAAGAAGGAATAAAAGCAATCCTGTGATCAATGTATTATTGTAAAAGAAAAAAACAAAGAAAGAGAGAAAAAAGCTTGTCCAGAGACTCGCTGTAAATTTAGCACAGTGTTTGTTCTGTTCTGTTGCTGGATGTTTTTTTCTTAGAAAAGGTGCAGAAAGGGAAACAAAAGGACAGGAACAGCAGAAGGTCTGATGGAGAGGGCTCAATTTCCTCCGGGTCACGTATTACCCTCAAGGATGATAGCGAGGCAAGCCTGTGTGGTCATGCACCTTTACGCACAAAACCAATAAAAAACTACTTAAACAACTGATGTTCTCACCCATAGCATGTATGTTTTGTCCAGCTGATTGAACAGCAATTACAGGATGATCATCGCCTTTGCTGTTTTGTGACTGAATATTGATATTTTGGAGTTTTTTGCGGAGACTGAATCCGAAAAAGGCAGATGAGGTGAAGGACAGCATGTAAAAGCTGAAATGAGAGAACAAGGTAACCACTGCTCTGCTCTAGATCTGCAGCAAAGCAGAACTAACAGGGGAATAAAATCGTGAACTGGAGAGAAAAACTGAGACACAAAAGAAATGCAAGGGTTGCACTACATCTGGTGTAGGTTTGCTTTATGCCAATGGTTCCCAAGGGGGGGTGGAATGAATGAATCAATAAAGGACACTGCTAGCAAACATAATTACACAGTAAAGTTTACTTTTATTTGTTCAAAAAAGGTTGAGGTTTGTATTAATTACAGTGTGTGAAATAAACTCAATCTCATCATTCAAAATAATCTCACCATTTTAAATGAAGTCCCACTGAAGGTCCCATGAGTCTTCTCAGCAGAGTGGATACATGTGGGTTGACTGTTTTTGCTGGTGGCTTTGCCAGTGTTTTTTGACAAGACTTTGCCATGTCCAGCCTTGGTGCCTCGCTCAGGATTTATACCAATGAAGCGCCTGAAAAATAACAGCGTCTCTTCAGACATAGTAAAAATCAAGTTGTGTAACTCACTATCATCTGTGAAAATTTAGCTAGCTACTGAATCATTATGTCAGGCCATGCACATATTCAGTAGGCTGATGAAAACAAACTGAAAACATCGCCAATATACTTTGCACCAATTTCCTAGATGGTGATGGCACTTCCCATGTGTAGTTCGGGTTAAATTTCCCAGAATGCAAAAAAATCCAACATGATACTGTGATTTAGAAGGTTTGGATGAATGATTAGCGGTAAAATGTGAGAGTGATGTATTCAAAAATAGGTTAATACTGTTGGAATTTTGCTGTAGATTAACAGCAATTACTAACAGTGTAGGGCACTGTAAACTATCAGTGTTCAGTGATCACAAAAGGACCACTGCCTTGCCTATCTGCATTTGATGCACAGTAATTGCAGTTTCAAATGGATGAATGTACTTGAGGTGTATTGAAATGATTGCATGGACACCAGGAGATGGCCGTGTACATAAAGAAAACGTTAACTTCATAAACTCCCACCTCCTTGACAGACATCTTCATACTAACATCTTGGAAGGATCTTGGAACTGTTTTGATCCCTATTTTATGAAAATGTATTACATCGGCACTAGAGAAGATTTTTAGTATAAATATTGCACTTGTTTTATCGGATAAAGTCATGAACTGCAACAGACCACTTTCTGCTTTAAAGGGGAACTCCGGCGCAAAATGAACCTGGGGTTAATAACACATGTGTACCGAGTTCGACCGTTCTCTGGTATTTGTTTTCATGCATTTGTTTTGTTAGTCAAATGTGACCAGTTTTCTTGCAAACCGCTAGTTAGCGTATAACGCTAGCCTTCGGGGCACACGTACACATGAAAAGAAATCGCTATTTCTATACCACTAACAAGGCTCACAATATCACCACACTTACACGGTAGCATAACTAGGGTCTCTATATGTAAACCGAAGCATTGAGAACTTTGCAAGTATACAGGCAGTTTATTAAAAAAGGAATACAGTACCGTTCGCGTCGGGCTCGCATATCCAGGCGGGCGCCATCTTGGGGAAACTGAACTCTCTTTCCTATGCTCTCAGTGCTTTCTTCCGGCAACAGACAGTTCAGTTTCCCCAAGATGGCGCCCGCCTGGATATGCGAGCCCGACGCGAACGGTACTATGTTCCTTTTTTGACCCTAGTTATGCTACCGTGTAAGTGTGGTGATATTGTGAGCCTTGTTAGTGGTATAGAAATAGCGATTTCTTTTTATGTGTAGGTGTGCCCCGAAGGCTAGCGTTATACGCTAACTAGCGGTTTGCAAGAAAACTGGTCACATTTGACGAACAAAACAAATGCATGAAAACAAATACCAGAGAACGGTCGAACTCGGTACACATGTGTTATTAACCCCAGGTTCATTTTGCGCCGGAGTTCCCCTTTAAAGCAGAAAGTGGTCTGTTGCAGTTCATGACTTTATCCGATAAAACAAGTGCAATATTTATACTAAAAATCTTCTCTAGTGCCGATGTAATACATTTTCATAAAATAGGGATCAAAACAGTTCCAAGATCCTTCCAAGATGTTAGTATGAAGATGTCTGTCAAGGAGGTGGGAGTTTATGAAGTTAACGTTTTCTTTATGTACACGGCCATCTCCTGGTGTCCATGCAATCATTTCAATACACCTCAAGTACATTCATCCATTTGAAACTGCAATTACTGTCACGTTGTTGTGACTTAGAGACGCATGTTTGATTAATCAATAAAAGCCACCTTGTGTTTTCCCAGACAAATGCTTTTAATCTGATGCAGTTGCAAGTGGAACTGTTTGGTTTGCATTAGCCATGTGTAGCATGTATGTGCACCACCATTTTAGCATACCACAACTAGTCTAAAGTAGCCTAACCTTGATGAATATGATTAAAATCAATGCTCAAGTTCATGTATTGTGAATTGTGAAATGGGGAACCTGTATTACCCACACTGCAACTTTTCCGTCAAAGGCCAGGTGTATGTTTTTAAGCAAAGATGAGAAACATGCCACAGGTGTCTGACATCTGACTTCATTCAAAATTCGCACCCCAAGATTTTTACTACATTTTAAGCATGTAGTCTTCAGATTCAGCCAACATTTATCAGATCTTATGCAGCTCCCTGTGGAGCCACTAAAGCACTGACGTGCACAGGTACGGGCTATTGTTGCTCGGGCAACAGCCCGTTTGCCCTTAGTAGCTGAGCTGCCTTTTTTTTTTTTGCTGTTGTGTCTACATCAATACAATGAGCCCATAATACTGTAGGTAAAGTATAAGTGTTAAAACAAACTAAATCGCCATATAATTCAAACTTTTTTTTCTGTAATCAAAAAGTTATTTTATCTTGACAACGTCAGTGATGCCCTCCGCCCCTCGTCACGTGACTTTCTGACACACTGAACACTGCGGGTGGGAGTACGAGAGGGAAAGTTTGTTAGTCAGGTGAGTTTTAGATAGTGATGTTCGATACCACCGATTTCCTTTCCGATCCGATACTGAGTAAAATTCAAGCTGGTATTGGTGATACCGATCCGATACCGATACCTTGTGTAAATCTAAAAAAGTAGTGTATTTCAAATCATAGCTTCAAAAAGAATACAAGAGCTGAAATAGCTCCACACATGACTGTGTGCCATTGTGTCTACAGACTGAGCCACGTCCACACGTACGAAAACGGTCTTTTTCCTCTCCGTTTTCGAGGGCATCGTTTCAAGAAATATCCGCGTCCACACAGGCCCGTTTCAGCTCGACCGAAAACGCTACTTCATATTCCAGGCCTATAGGTGCCGCTGTTTCAGTTTCAGAAATTCACCAAAAACGGAGAGGAAGAGGCGGAGCATGCGCACAAATCTTGAGCGCTGTTTACAAATCGCCTTTTTTGCTCAGCGTGGTGGCACAGGAGCATGATATTTTGCCCTAGTAACCCTAATAGGCTCAATATCTTCTCCAGCAGGAAAACTAGCATGTAGTCCGCCATTGTTGTTGATGTTGTTATGAGACGTCTTGCGGGAGGTGGAAGGCTGCTCGGGAGTGTGGCGATGACGTCATCGTTTTCTCCGTTTGTGTCCGTCCACAAAGAAACGCAAGAGTTGCGTTTGCGAATTTCTCCACCCTGGGACCCGTTTTCAGAAAAGTGTGTTTTAGAGCAATGCGTTTACAGGATACGTGTGGACGATCGGCCAAAACGATGCAAAACTTCTGCGTTTCTGCGTTTCTGTGTGGACAGGCCCTGAGGGGCCGTCCACACAGATCCCCCCCAACCTGAGACAACAACATCAACAACAATGGCGGATTACATGCTAGTTTTCCTGCTGGAGAAGCTATTGAGTCTATTAGGGTTACTAGGGCAAAATATCATGCTCCTGTGCCACCACGCTGAGCAAAAAAGGCGATTTGTAAACAGCGCTCAAGATTTGTGCGCATGCTCCGCCTCTTCCTCTCCGTTTTTGGTGAATTTCTGAAACTGAAACAGCGCCACCTATAGGCATGGAATATGAAGTAGCGTTTTCGGTCGTGCTGAAACGGATCTGTGTGGACGCGGATATTTCTTGAAACGATGCCATCGAAAACGGAGAGGGAAAAGATCGTTTTCGTACGTGTGGACGTGGCCTGAGTGATTACTGACTGATTGAGCAGCGTGCCGCTGCGCTTACGCATTACGCACTTACCCAGGCGGAAGAAAAAGTAGTTCCCACCAATCGCGTATCATTTAGACAAGATCTCAATAGTTAAGTTACTTTCCACTGTGTTCCTGTCAGTGATATAGAATACTTCAAATGACTGAAGTATCAAAAGTATTGATATAATTATTAATTAATTATTATTATTAAGAATCGATCTTTGAGCATAAAGATCTGGTATCATCTGGTATCTTCTGTCTCAGCTGCCACAGCACCACACAGAACTCTTTCTGTCCTTTGTAGTGAGTTGTTTCCGTGAACTCATCTTTTCTTAAGGATGGGTTCATATTTTGTCAAGTCTACCTTAAACAGTACTGACCAGCCTTGATGTATATATTGAGACAGTTTCTTGTCTCAGGTTGGGGGGGATCCCCTAGAGTAGCTTTGCTGTAGTTTAACTTCTTCCAGTAATAAAGTAATGGTAGTTGGGAATGCTATACGTTCAAAGTAGCTTCACCAACACTGTTTTTTTTTTACTTTTAAATCATATATTATATATTGCTAAAAGTCAATATGCTACGTGAATTGGTTAATGCAGGCATTCTAAACATATATAGGGCAGCACAGTGGGGAGGTGGTTAGAAGAAGGTCCCAGGTTCGAATCCATGGGCCGACTGTGTGGAGTTTGCATGTTCTCCCTGTGTCTGCATGGGTTCTCTCCGGGTACTCCAGCTTCCACCCACCGTCCAAAGACATGCTCATTAGGTTAACTGGTGATTCCAAATTGGCCGTAGGTGTGCATGTGAGTGTGAATGGTTGTCTGTCTCTCTGTGTTAGCCAGTGTTGTGGGTAACGCGTTACAAAGTAACGCGTTAGAGTACTCTAATTACTTTTTTTGTGTAACTTGTAACGTAACGCGTTACTTTCGTGCGTTAAGTAATCAGTAACTTTGTTATTTTTTTAAAAAGTAATCCGTTGCTTTAAGAATTTCTCCGGATAAGGAAAGAAAAATTCCGACTGCAGCCTGCTTTTTGTCAGACAGTACTGTGCCACCTGCGGATGTGTCAGCGGAGGCGCAGCGCTGTGATGATGCGTCTGTGCCCTGCTGACCTACGTTACCTGTGTGTGTGTGTGTGAGTGTTTTCGAACCGCCGGCAAGATGACAGGGAGGACAGCTTTTGAATCGTGGAAGTACGCAAATTATTTTCAATTCGCCAGCGAAAAGGACAAGAACAACATAACGATAAAATGCACACTCTGCGTTGGTGAAAAGCTTCTGTCGACCACAAAAAATTCCACTTCCAATTTAAAAAAAATATCTTGTATCCAAGCACCACTCTATCACCCTGGTATTGTTATCCTGCAGAGTTAATTTGGTTGGACGAATGACTTTATTCATTGTCAGGACTTCTCGGTGCATTTAAAGGAGGCTGTGTGTCCGTGTCAGTTAAGTTGCATCATGTGCGAGGTGCTGCAAACGGCTTTTAATTTTTGGTAACGCATGAGTACTCTAACGCGTTACTTTTATTCATAGGTAACGCTGTAACGTAATAGATTACTTTTAATCGATGGTAACGTTGTAACCTAATTAACTACTTTCCAAAGTAACTATACCCAACACTGGTTGTAACCTAATTAACTAATTTTCCAAAGTAACTGTACCCAAACACTGATGTTAGCCCTGTAGCCTACCCCGCCTCTTGCCTGATGACAACTGTCCCCCCGCGACCCTTTAGACTGGAACAAGCGGTTACAGAAGATGAATGAGTGAATGAATATATATAAGGGCGTGGTGTCCTTTTTCCAGGTTAGAGCAATAGCCCCTGTAAAATGTCTGTGCACGTCCCTACACTAAAGCCTTTACAAAACTCTCACAGGCCAGCATTAACAGATTGTAATGTTTAAGCAATGAACTCTCCTTTTAATACAGATCTGATGTGACCCCAAAAGCTGATAAAATGAGGCTGAATTACAGTACATCATATTTTAAATTTTGGATCCATCCACCAGTTACATTAAAAACTATTATTTACTGTACATTCAGGTAATAGGAGTATACTACTTGCATATTGGAGAAAGATATCAAACATGCAAACCATAAGTTGCTGGGCTTTCTTTTCATGAAGGTTAAAAGGCTGAATGCGCAGTTCTCTCAGGATTATACAGATAATGTTAACCTTTGGAAATATTCGAGGTATGAAACATTTTTCACGTTTAACACAGACAGTTGATTACAGACTTCTTTACATAAATCTGGGGAAAAAATGAAGGACACAAGTAAAGCAAACCATGGACATTGTGTTCATGTTTTCAAAAGCTTCTCTGATGCTCTGATGGGAAACGTTTTTGTGACTTTTGCTATAGGATGAAGAATTACTATTTCCGAATGTATGAGTAGCCACGTTCTCATGTCATATGTCATATTATAACCACATGTCCTCTGTGCCAGGCTGTATGCTCATCATTTCACCAAGCTGTATTTAATGGGCCATGGAAGAAGTAGGCCTTGGATGACAAAAGTCAGATGACAAATTCAAACTTAATATTTTTCCATGACTCTCAATTTCTGCACACCGATATTTAAGAGATGCTGATATACCAAATTATTTATTTATGCCCTTAATCAACAACTTTGTTTTTTCAGTAAAATGCCCTTGTTACTCTTCGCAAACTGTCTTTACCACAGCATAGCACACCTGGACACTACTGGAGGCTGAAATGAATTCATGTACTTTGAAATATCCTGGTCCGTATACAGCCATTAGCACACTTAAGTATAAAAACCATCATAATCACTAGAACATGAGAGCACGAAAAAATGTACAATGTATTCCACTGCTTTGTGTTTATACTGTTACAACTGAATGTAGTAACCACTCATGGTCAGATCATGTCCTTAACGTCACGATTAGAAGTATTATGAGAGTTAATTCTTACTCACTCAGGTCACAGGAATTCTGTGTGACAGCAAGCTCAGGGTGTTTTTAAACCCTTTCACATCTAAATTGTTACATGTGATGCAAATTGTCGCCAGCATCTCCACATATTTTGCAAGTCGTATGAGAGCTCAGAATGCAAATGAAAAGGACAGGATGTTTTAGTGGGAAGCCTGCATCCTGGCACAAACAAGCAAACCATACTGTTGCATTGTTGTGCAAAGATCCATTAATACGTGACAGCCACTCTTGGTTGCCTTATAGAAAAAGCGAGTAATTCAGTAATATTATTCTATGATCTTGTTGACCTGTGTAATATATTAAACCAAAAAGGCTTTAATATGTTTACTATTTAATCTGTGCATTGAATATACTACCACTACTCCTATATAAGATTCATGTACAATATAGTAGGTACTAGGAGTATTACATTGCCTGTGTACTGTGTAAATTCATTATCAAGGTTCCCGGCTAATAATGATGTGATATACAGTGCACATTTTGCAGTTGAGAATTACTAAGGGATCCTTATTATTCGAGCACAGATGCATTGTACAGCCACAACAGAAGAGCAGAATGCTACTGTGAGATACTCAGCAGAGAGGAAGCGGAGAGTTGTGTAAGTAAGGAACTGTGACGTTTATAGTAATAATCTTAACAAGACGGGTTTACTGCCTGCTTTATTTGGGCAGGTCGACTGCAATTGAGCGGAGATAGGAGGAGAAAGAACAGTGAGGCAGGAAGGTGTACTGAAATTCTTTAGCATAATAATGCAGGAGCTGCAGCCATCTACAGACATGTGCTTCCATGTTTTAATGCAGGCACATTAATATTCAATATTTCATGCATGTTACCTACATTCACCCTTCTACTTTCTTCTGTCTCAGCCGCCACAGCACCACACAGAACTCTTTCTGTTCTTTGTAGTGAGGTGTTTCCGTGAACTCATCTTTTCTTAAGGATGAGTTGATATTTTGTCAAGTCTACCTTAAACAATACTGACATGCCTTCATGTATATATTGAGACAGTTTCTTGTCTCAGGTTGGGGGGGATCAGCAGTGGGTCAACGACCCAAATCGACATTTCAATAGGTTTGATCAAGCACTCACTCCTCCCCCCATGCAGCTGGTCCCTCACTTGCTGATACCTGGCTTATGCCCTCCTCACTCAGCCCCTCACACCTTTGGCTCACCAGACCATGTACACTGTAAAAATGAAAAAGTTAGTTCAACTCAAATTTTCAAGGCAACTGACTGCACAGAATTTTTGAGTTGAAGGCATTAACTTATTTTTTTACGTTTTGAAGAACTACAATTATTAAGTTGTGTCAGCTACGTTTTTCAAGTTCTGCCAACTAAGTTTTTTAAATTCAAGTTACTGGAACTTTCAAGTCTGTAATAACTTACTATTTTGAGTTCAGATTACCATCCCCTGTAATAACTTACTATTTTTAGTTTAAATTACCCCCCACATTAAATCATCCACTGACAGTGAACCAGATCATTTTACATGTTTATTTGAAATGAGCCAAAAATGCAGCAAAAAGCAGGCTATAACAGTAGTGGTGAAACTTCTACCGAACAATCAATACTGTCTCTCTTGACAGTAATTTAACAGCTACACATACCATATTTTTTTAAATCAAATAAAGCACTTGTGTCCAGACCAAATAAGGTACATGTCAATAAGTTGGGGAAATCAAAACAACTTAAACAAAATATAAGGTGGCCTATGTTAAGACTTACAAATTATCCAAACATAATAAATAAACAGACATGATAAAATAATTCTTCCCCATGGACACTTGCCACACACCAGCAAAGATGCAGACTATAACAGCAATGCTGAAACACAGCTTGCCTCTACTAAGAAACAATCAATAGTTTTGTGACAATTATGTCACAGCTACAAATAAAAGATTTGTTTTTGGTCAAAATAAAGTAATAACATAAAAACTATAAGGTGGTCCATGTAAAAATATCCAAACATAATAAATGAACAGACATGACAAAAGAACAGGAAACAGGAAAATTAATCACTGGTTTAACAGTTTGGTCTTGAAGCTTCGGACACGCTGTGAGCAATTGGTGGACATTTCCATGAAGATGTGCTGGACAGTTTCAAAGGTGTACCTGAGGTCTTTTGGGAACTCCATGTTGAGGGCATAAAGCAGACCAAAAAGTTACGCAAGTGCAGTTGGGGTGTCTGGGATGTCTTTCCGGACGATGGTTTTCTCCAACACGAGGGCAATATTAATGACCATGTCATCATCATCAAGCACTGTGAGGACCCCCATCTTGATGCCCTTCATCTGTTCGTCATCTGCATCAGTTGCCTGACAAAACAAAAACACCACTGAAATAATGTCCTGTAGAAAACTAGTCGATAAAGAGTGATGTCTACACTATGCTGCCAAAAGTATTGGGTCATCTGCCTTGGCCCCCACATGAACTTCAGTCACATCCTATTTTTAATCCATAGGGCTTAATATGACATTGGTGCACCCTTTGCAGCTATAACAGCTTCAACTCATCTGGGAAGGTTTTCCACAAGGTTTAGGAGTGTGTTTATGGGCATTTTTGACCATTCTTTCAGAAGCGCATTTGTGAAGTCACACACCGATGTTGGACGAGGAGACTGGCTCTCTGTCTTCACTTGAATTTATCCCAAAGGTGTTCTATGGGTTGAGGTCAGGACTCTGTGCAGGCCAGTGAAGTTCATCCACACCAAACTCTGTCATCCATGTCTGTGTGGACATTGATTGGTGCACTGGTACACAGTCATGTTGGAACAGGAAGTGGCCATCCCCAAACTATTCAACAAAGTTGGGAGCATGGAATTGTCCAAAATCTCTTGGTTAATGCTGAAGCATTCAGAGTTCCTTTCACTGGAACTAAGAGGCCAAGCCCAGCTCGGTGATGGCAAGGTCCATAAAGACATGGATGACAGAGTTTGATGTGGATGAACTTGACTGGCCTGCACAGAGTCCTGACCTCAAACCAACAGAACACCTTTGAGATGAATTAGAGCGCAGACTGAGAGCCAGTCTCCTCGTCCAACATCAGTGTGTGACCTCACAAATACGCTTCTGGAAGAATGGTCAAAAATGCCCATAAACACACTCCTAAACCTTGTGGTGAGCCTTCCCATAAGAATTGAAGCCGTTATAGCTGCAAAGGGTGGACCAACGTCATATTAAACCCTATGGATTAAGAGTAGGATGTGATTGAAGTTCATATGGGGGTCAAGGCAAGTGAACCAATACTTTTGGCAATATAGTGTATTTGTGTATGGCCTCTTTGCTATACAACACATTAATAAAAGCTGAACGTCTTCCAAGCTGCACTCACCAGGCATCTAGAGAAAAGCTTCTCAGTATTGTCCCGCAGAAATATGGGAAGGCCTTCCACAGCTGCCTGTCTGCGATGACTTGTGATGTCAGATGTCTGTTTTGGAAGAATATAAAGACAAAGAAATATTTTTGTTTAGCTCTGTGAAACATACTTGCACATGTGCACTTGTTCAATTTGTATTATCATCTCTACAACTGTGCATGTAGGCAGATAAAATAATTGCAGGCTCTGTTAGTTTGTACTCTGTTAGTAAAAGTGCAGAGTGCTAGCTTGGTAGTTCCTTCTTGATTAATGGTATAAATATTAGTGGCCAGACTGAAGAAAAGACAATATAACAACCTGATTGTCAAGCTTTTCCAAAAGGGTTTCCATCTCTTGACTAAAGGCGCCCTTCCTGGCACGATACAATTTCAGCAGACGAGGGGTGAACATCTCAAGGGCAGCTTTAAATGTTCCCATCAGGTCCTTGGTGGTCACACGAGTGAACTCTTGACAAATCTGAATTAAACAAATGCAATACAAATACAACAAGCTGATCGTGTGATTTCATTATTAGAATTAAGACTGCAAACTCTCAGCCATGATACAAATTAACCTTCATACACTATTATGAAAAGCCATATCACAAATGTAAACAAATACACCAGGTTCAAGTAAAAAAAAGATGCCTTACCTGTTCTTCAAGAAATAAACTGGGCCACCTCTCCAGAACCTCTGAGACCATGGGCTCCATCTCCACAATCTCCATTCTCCTAAGGGAGAATGGAGATTGTGACAATAATTATATTGAGCTTAGCTCCTCAAAATAAGCTAGCTTCTAACCGATTAGCTAAAACCAAAAGCTAGCTTGTGGGGGCATTTGTATTGCCATAAACGCCTCGCCTGGTAATGATTTATCGATTTTGTTTCCCGCAATGAAATCTAATACAAATACAAAATGCGTTTAGATATTCATATGACTTACCCGTAAGAAGGAAAGTTTTTATTTCTTACCCGTTCGGGAAAGTTGCGGCTGGCAGCGTATCGAAATGGCGGACGCACACTTTCAAACTTTGAAGAGAGCTCCTGGGAGAATCCTTGAAAACCCCGTTGCAGCCAGTTGCCATGACAAATTTCAAATGAGCATGCGCAGATAAGTTGACCTCACTCTAATTGGGTGTCAACTACAACTTCAGAATGAAGTCAACTCAATTTGTCAAATAAGATGAACTTTTTATCAGAAACTTCTGAAAGTGAGTTCAAGTGGCTTACAAAAGACAGTTCAAGTTCCAATTAGCAGTTTTATTGTCAGTGAATGCAAAAATCTTAGTAAGGTGAACAATTTTGAGTTGTCGTTTTTACAGTGTACTCACATCTTCACAACAAGATGGATTGATTGTTTTAGAAGAAGAAGAACTCGATGATCGCAAGCGATCATAAAGGGGTCCATGCCGTGGCGAAGTCGTCCCCAAGCGGGACGCAGAGGCATAAGTCACTAGTAGCGCCCCCTATAGACAAAATTTCTACAGTAGCTCTTAGCTGTCCTTGGCTAATCTTTGGCTCTTTCCTTGTGTAGGGGAGGGCGGTAATATGGGCTGTTTTCCATTCATTGTACTGGTCGGGTGCATGTGAGATGTATATGTTTATGGACTGTCAAGACCAATGTTGTACTGAGCGTTTTGTTGTTGTTTTGTCATTGGTTATGAAATTTAAAAAGTTCAATAAACATTTTTGGGGAAAAAAGTAACTTAACTCAGCCACTTAATTTATGTGCCATATTTTTTAAAATTTAAAAACTTTCAGTCCTTTAACCAGGATTCTACACATTCCTGAACACTATGTTAGTCCATAAACCGGATAACAGGATTTTCCCCACTCTCAGCATGAGTTTAAGCTGTGGTGCTGTCCATTCCCTGCTTTCGCTTCATCCGCTCCATTCTGCCACCATCTCTGTCTGGAGCCAGATGTAACCATCTTTTGATGGTTGAGTCAATTTCCTGGTCCGTGGCCCCAGAAGTTAGGCGGTTATGCCTTACAGCAGCTGAAACATACATGCACAAAGCACAAATAATTGGAAATTAACATTTTTGTATCATTAGGTAATATGGCTACTGTAATTCTATTAAACAAAATTCTGGTGTCAGATCTCAAGTGTTTCCCCTACATCTACTGCTTTGTACAAGACATTTCAATATTTATTTATTTATTTATTTAATTTATGTACATGGAAAAACAAGGATTTACAGTGTTACACAAACACCTATTTGTGAGTAGTCAGTATCAATATGTAATAAATAAAAATAACTCTGTAAGATTTTTAAAAATAGAGTCTGTAGGTTTGTTCATTGCAGTTTGTAAACAACATTCAGTAGCCCTAATGTTAGTACTAGCTCGAGTGCTGACGAGGACCAGAGGGCGGGAGCACATTACACCGGTTTTAAAATCGCTGCATTGGCTTCCCGTGCGCTTCAGGATCGATTTCAAGGTTCTTTTACTTGTTTTTAAGTGTCTTAACAGTCTTGGGCCTTCTTATTTATCTGACTTACTTTTACCATATCAACCCTCGCGGACCCTGAGGTCTTCCGGCACTGGCCTTTTAATCATACCTAAAGTTAAATCAAAAACACACGGGGAGGCGGCTTTTAGTTATTATGGTCCCCGATTATGGAACAGCCTGCCGGAGAACCTCAGGGCCGCAGAGACTGTTGATGTTTTTAAAAAGAGGCTCAAGACCCACCTTTTCAACCAAGCTTTTAATTGATTCTCTTAATATGTTTTTATGGTACGTCAGAAAGCATTTTATCTATATTGTTCCTTTCTTTCCCATTTTACAGTTTTAGTCCCTCAGTTTTTAGCAATTTTTAGTTTTTAGTAGTTTTTATCAGACTTTTTATTATTTCCTTTTCTATTTTTATTTTAATTATACGTTATAACGACATGTTTTAATTTTATGAGCTGAAAAGCATTTTATCCATATTGGTCGTTTTAGTCCTCGGTTTTTAGCCCCAGTGTTTCCTCATGGGGGCCGACCACACTGGGAGTTGCGGCTGATCTACTGACGGGGGTGCTGTCCTGTGGGCGGCTCTGGCCCTGGTGGCTGGAGGGCTCTGCACCTTGGTGTGGGGCCTCCTGTCTGCCCGGGTCGGGGCTGTCTCTATGGCGGTGCTCCCTACAGTCGTGGGCTGGAGGCCCTCTCGGTGTGGTCGGCTCCCAAAGGTGGCTTTCTCCTTGCGCCGGGTCTTGGTGCCCGGCCATGTCTCTTGTGGGTGTGTGGGTGGGGTGTGTGGGACATGTCTGTGTGTGTTTGTGTGTGTGTGTGTGTGTGCGTGTGTGTTGGGGGGGGGGGGCGGGGGGGGGGGTGTTTGTGTCTCGTGTCTCTGTGTTTTTATGGGGGTGGGAGGGTTCGATTTTTTGTTCTGTTTTTGCTGTTTTTAGCCTCTGTGAGGCACTTTGTGTTGCTTTTAAAAGGCATGAAAAGTGCAATATAAATAAATTTTGATTTGATTTGATTTGATTTGACTAGCTGGAAAAAAAGTGACAGACCCCTGCTAGCGCCCACGACAAAATGTCTGCTATTTTGGGTTCGTCTGTATCACTTATTCAAAATGAATGAGCAAGTTTAACAGCAAAGCAGTGCAGTCCATCCTTTCCTGAGCCGCATTTTAGGATAACTCTAATCGTTACCTAATGCTAATCGTTAGCGCCCTTGTTAACATTCAGGCCGGACTCTAGACAGAAAGTGTCTTTGTATGCCAAGCTTGAGCTTTGACTGGTGCAACTTTAATTCTCTCCTCTTTTTACCACTGGCACTCTGACACCATGAAAAATACAAATACAAATGCCATTGTACCATATTTCCACAAATAATACATATAAATCATATTTACATTTTAAACTTAAATAATGAATATTACATGAAATTAGCCTTTTAAACTATTATAAGTTCAAGCTCTTATTTACATAAAAATAATGACAGTTTCCTTCTGTTTTAAATAAAATGTACCATTCTTTTTACAATGAATACACCATTAATCTCCGCCTACCTCCTTCTGCTTCCAAGGGTGCTAAATTTGAGATCACAGCTCAGCCTCCTAGCAGCCTATTTTCCACGCACACCTCACAGTGACAGTCCTTTACACGTGACATAAACGACACAAACAAAGTGAACCACAATAAAATAACCCCTCCCAAGTTTCATCACGGAATACGACAAGTAAATAATTTGCATGTTTTGCCAACTCTGGAGCTATCGAGGCCATGTCATTGCAATGAGAAGGGAGCAGTCTAGTGTCAGCAGTAACAAGAAGTAGTAGAGGAAGAGCGGTGCTGTTCAAAATAAAAGCATAACTATGATCGCAAGTGATCATAAAGAGGTCCATGCCATGGCGAAGCAGAGGTCACCAGTAGCACCCCCTATAGACAGAATTTCACGAAACTTGGCATGATTGTACGCAAGCATATTATAATGACGGTTGCTAAGTTTTATAAGGATTGGGTGAATACTTCAAAAGTTATAGGCCTTAAAGTCATATGAAATGTTTCCGTGTCACCTGTAGCGCCTCCTGCTGACGTAATGTCACGCATACTTGATGGGTGTGTACACAATATTGTACAGATTGTGTATGCCAAATTTCATGACGTTAGCTATTGCAATTCTTGAGATATTGAAATGTTGCGTGTATAGCGCCCCAAGACCAAGGGTCACAAAATTTGGGGTGCTTGTACAGAATCATGTCATTATCAATGATATGAAGTTTTATTAAGTTTGGGTATATACTTCACAAAATATTAGCTTTGGAGTTATACTGTGCCACACCGTAAAAAATAATTGTAATTTTTAATGTAATCAATAAAGCTGCTAAAGTTCTTTTGAGAACTTTTCATTATCATTGTCCATAAATGATACATGCCAAGTTTGGTGAGAATTGGATGACCGGGCTAGGAGAAGTTGATTTTGCTTTGAGGATGCCGAAAAAATGGCAGGCGGAAATGGGCTATCTAAGGAATCAGAGGGAGGAAGAATTTTGTTTCTAGGGCACGCGGTTCTTGAGATATGAGGCAAAACGTAAATTGGTTTATTATAGCGCAACCTAGCTGCAGGCATGTGTATTGACACCTTGGCAAAGTGACATGCTAGGACTTCTACAAAGTTACAAGGTTTGATGCCTTTTGCCCTTGCAGTTTGTCCTGGGCAGACACTTTTAGCTAAGGCTGAATAATAAGGCGAATAATAATAAAAAGGCGAAAAATAATAAAAATCTAATTAAAATCAATCAACTCGTTGCATGGATCCCTAAAATGGGATTTTGATCTGCTTCACTTATTTAAACTAATGCATCTAAATAAGCCAGATCTATCTATTTTAATGTTGGTGACTGAGGACAAAAGGCCTTCTTTCTACCAATGACCATTTAGCTTTGTTATCTGTCGTCATTTTAGATTGCATCAGAGGAATAATTACGGTCAACAATTACTCTTTCAATGCACATATGGATATGGAAAGTATTATTTTGAGATAAAGATAGAAGACATGCATTTTCTACATTCTCAATAATGTTGTAGTTATCTTTATATGCTGTATTTGGTATTCTTGATGATATATATATTTTATATCAAGGACAAAAGTCTATGTCTGCATATTTATGTGGTCTATGAATATGACTTCAAATGTGAAATATCTGAAAAGCGCATGAGGAAAATTCACATGATCTAAGCTTTTGTTTTGATGACTGAAAACTCTATGACTCATTATTTGAACATATCTTATTCATACATTTAGTCATATCTTATTCAAATTTTAAATGGAGTGTGTAATTATCTAACAAAAACGTTTTATAGGCTTCTGAAATTATGTACAAGATTTTCTTTGCGGTTGAGTCTCCCATCCTGTTACAGTGATGTTGAAGGCTATACTGCTCAATAAAATTTGATGTGAGACAACTGAGGGCCTTAGATGTAACCTATGTTTATGTGTAACCAGTGAATTGTGGGAAAAAGGTGTGTGCAAGGGGGTGACATTACAACTCCTCAGGTGAAGCCAGGCAGCTAAAAACAGTGTCTAGATAGGCTCAGGGCTACAGCACCAGAAGTTGTTACGGCTGCCGTTCCTGTCATCTGAGATTGCTAATAAAGTTCGTGTTGTGACTTTAGTCCTCCTTCTTCTCAAGAAGTGCCCAGACATTAGCGTGTTACAAGCTATACGATCTGCAAGCAGAATAGATAAACAGAGGCCAGTGCGCCCCCAACTACGGTTTCGAAGCCAACTAGACTGGTTCAGGTAACATCTGAAATTGGGTCCCTGAATATGTTAATTGACCACATGGCTCGTCTGCTTTTATTGTTTGGTTTTATAAAGGTAAACAAAGCTAGAAATCGTGAAGGGCTGAACAACATAATCAAATTCAGTATTACAGCCTTTCAACAAATACCATCAATGTGAAGCTTCATGACATTGGTTGAGCTTATAATGTAGTTTAATATATGAAAATAGCTATTCAGAGTTGTTAGAATTTATTAGAATGTGCATGTGTTCATGATGTTGTATCCCTATTCTGCATTATGTTTAAGAGACAGATGTATAGACTTTGTAAGTGTTTTAATGTTTAAAATTAACCATCAGTGAAGAAGCGCAGAGGCTTCTATTCATAATTCTGTCAAGAAAAGCCATTTCATTGAGAAACAGAGAGGACACACTAAGAGGCCAGATATAGATAAAACTGGCAGTAAGTTTGTGTCAGTGAGAAACCTTTGTAGCCAGGGCCCATAACACTGAGCAGTGTCTTTGTAGAAAACTGAAATTGAGGCTACAATTTTGTCTCAAGTGTTTCTCTGGGCTTCAGTACCCATATCTTAAGAGATTCAGGAAGTGAAAAATACTCATAGAAGCAACCCTCAGTTTTCATTTGTTAACAGCCTAATAATAGGAATTTGTGGTGTGCTATCTAAGGTAATTGTTGTTTTTGCTGTGCCATGTCCCATGTTGACTGGACATCTATTGTGGAATAATGTTTTTCTCTATGGAGAGCACTTTCTCTCTCGGTTGTCAGCATCTCACTTAGATTTGAGAAAATTTAAATTTGCATGGATTATATAAAGTGGATTAAAGCTCTGATTTTGATTTTGTCGCACATATGAAAGAATTTGCAGGTTTCTGTTTAATTAAGGTTAGGGACAGATCATCTTATATGGTGCAGACGTGTCTGATTTACGAGCTGAGCAAATGGATTTTAGCACAAGGCTGCCTGGATTTTCTAAGGTATTTCTGCAATTCAGACAAGACTTGATAAATTGATGGTAATGATAAATTACCATCAATGTGCATTATTTATCTTGAGGAGACAGGAGTCTTTCTGATTGCAGAGGTACAACTCACATGATAAAAGTTAAAGCAGACTTTATTGCTTTGCTGTGCACCTGCTAAATACTATATAAGCAGATGGATGGGTTGAACAGGCATAAACCAGTGACTTTTTTAAACGGCTATATAACATTAATTAGTAAGTATTTCATATGGCAGATTTAGGGGAATTAGACAGTAAGTATTAACATATATCTGCATGTTTGACTAGATCAGAACATCTGTAAGAAAATATTTTTAGCATAAACTGAAGACTGCTTAGACATGCATCTGTGTCCATCAGCAACCAAGGAGGTACAGGATCAGAACATGTAAACAAGCTTGAGTGCACACTCAGTCAGTCAGATAAAGGGGCATGATAATGACAAAGAATCAAGCAATTTTGATGTTTGGAAGAAAAAAAATTGGAGCTTGTGACCCTTGATGATGCATATGCTCCCGGATGGGAATCATCTTGATATATACAATACAACGCAAATGCTAAATGTTATCCTGTGAACACATAAATGCAAATCAGCAGATTTGATCCCATCTTGGATTATGTGCTGTTTTTCTAAATGTTACGAAGTTACTGCAGGGCAAAGCTGCAAATCATTTTTGAAATTCTGTAGTGTTTCATCCAGACTCAGTGTTTACAGTGATCTAGATTCTATGTGATGCACAATTAGTTTTGAAAAATGTGGCTTTGACTACTTAGTTTACATTTGAGCATGTAAAGCTTTATCATACTTTGTTAATTAGGTTACTTAACTGTGATTTCCCACACGGAAAGAACCTATATAAACATATAGGTTTTGAATATATGTGACATACATGAAATTGGCTGCTTTCATATATTATATGTACATATATAGTTACATATATGTACCTATATGTTCACTTATATATGTACTCCATATATGTACTTATATGTTCACCTATATTTCAAATATATATGCACCTATATGTTCACCTATATATTCGTAAAATTATCAAAATCCATAGCTACATGGCCTACACAAACAAATAAAAACCCAATTTATTCACATTATCAAATAAAGCAAGAACACGAACTTGCTTTTTATTGTCTTCTCTGTGTACATACATCTACTGATGCCTAGTCTGGACACATCCTCAGTGATGTACCTGGATTCACTGGGCGTTTCGGGTCTTTCAACTATCATACGCCCTCCTCCAGGTGACCCAGCCGGGGTTGATCAAGTCCCGGCTTGTGTCCAGACGGCTAACTAGCTACCATGACTCCATGGATCTCCTCTTTTAAGCCACAGCCATCTTGAGGCCCTTTCTGCCGCTTCCGTGGTACTGCGGATGGCTCTCCTCCTCCTCTCTCCATCGATGCCTAAGCTGCTAAAGGCTCTGGCCAAGGAACGGGCTGCAAATCCTCTGCAACCAACCTCCACAGGGAAACACCTTGCTCTCCAACCCGCCAGCTGGCAGTCGCTGACCAGTCCTGCATACTTGGAGAGCTTCCTCTCAAAGGCTTCTTCCAAGCGCTCTTCCCACGGGACTGTCAGCTCCAGTAGCACTGCTTGTTTGGTGGACTCAGACACGAGGACAATGTCTGGTCGCAGGGTGGTAACTGCAATATGACTGGGGAACTTCAGCTGTCTTTGAAGGTCCACCAACAACTGCCAGTCTCTTGCAGACGACAGGATGCCTGCAGATGAAGATCTTCTGGCCGGGGTAGGCTTATCCCCGGCTCTGACAAAGGCAATGGTTTTATTGGAGGGGCGGAACTGTTTAGCCCATGCCAGTCCTGCGGCAATGGCTTCCGCGATGGTCTTAAGGACTTGATCATGCCTCCACCTGTACCGACCCTCTCCAAGTGCCCTTGTACAGCAACTGAGGATATGTTCCAGGGTTCCTCGCTTGGAGCACAGTGGGCATGCTGGTGTCTCTGCTATGCCCCATGTGTGCAGATTTGACGGGCTTGGAAGCACATCATAAACTGCCTGGATGAGGAATTTGATGCGTTGAGGCTCAGCTTTCCAAAGCTCTGCCCAGGTCACTTTCCTCTCAACTGCATTTTCCCATCTTGTCCAAGCTCCCTGTTGCTTCATGCCCACAGCCTTGCAGGTTCTCGTCTCCTCCACTGCTGCTCTCACCTCGTCCTGAACAAGATGTACCTATATGTTCACCTATATATTCGTAAAATTATCAAAATCCATAGCTACATGGCCTACACAAACAAATAAAAACCCAATTTATTCACATTATCAAATAAAGCAAGAACACGAACTTGCTTTTTATTGTCTTCTAAATATTGTTGTTTTTTCTTATTTTGCTTGAGTATTTTATTCATGCTTGATTGTCAAAGCACTTTGTAAATGCTGTTTTTAAAGGTGCTATATAAATAAAGGTATTATTATTATGACTTTCGGGTACCGGCCAAGGTTTGCGGCCTTTCCGCCATTCCACTAAGTGCTCCTCGGCTTCCCTTTCAGTCCCTTCCAAAAAATCTTTAACCGAAAAACTGCGGACACAGTCGAGGGCCAAAATACTATGGGCCCCTCTATCCCCACCCTCTGTCCATTCAAGCAGGACATAGCGGCTGTCCGAGCGTGATATCGCCATTTTTTCTCCCAGCCGCTTGCCGCTGTTTATCTTTGCCGCTTCTGCTAAGCCGCTACTGTAGAGGGTGCGGTAACTTCCGCTTCCGGGGGAACAGTTCAGAAACTTCCTTGGGAGCAGCAGAGTAGTGAAATGCTTGCCAGTATAAAAAGAAGCTATAAAAAAAAGCAATAGCTATGAATCCAATACGTTACATATATACTTTTTGTTTTGTAAGGGACTTATATGCAGTTATTACCTTGAGAATAAAAAATATGAGCTAGGCATCATGTATAACAGTTGCAAAAGTGAGATATGAGCTATACAGTATGACACCTGCCACTGGGTATATGAGCTATATAGGAGACATATCTTGTATGTACATATAGGGCTTATATGTGGATATAAAGAAGCAATATAGGAGACCTATGCCCTATATATGCACATATATGCTCCTGAATTTGGCCTATATGCAGCCTAAATGCGGCATATATATGGCATATATACGCATATATGCTATATATATATGCAGGATATATATTATCATATATGTGCATATATAACGTATATATGCAGCATATATGCACAGACAAACTGCATATAGGTTTCATATATGCGCATATATCCTCTTATAGGTTCTTTCCGTGTGGGTTAAGACAAAAGCAGGCCCCTTTAATAAATCTCCCCTCCCTCCTTTCTGGTCAGAGCTGCAGTCATTTTGAAAAATTAAAGGCTGGCTATGGGTTTGTGGTAGGAGGAACCAGGAACGGTATAGAATAAAAAATAACATTATTATAGTTGTCTTTGAGGACAACTAAATTGCCTACCAGCTGATCATTTTAACCACAGGACCACAAGCTAATTCTAGTATTACTATAAATACTACCTATACACAGTTCTAAGAAGCTGAAGATTGCTACTGTCTATCTCTTAATGTTTCTCTTTCTTTCTCCGCTCTCAGCTGGAACCACATATATCTTTGGGAAAGGAGGAGCTCTAATCACATTCACCTGGGCCCCCAATGAGAGACCGAGCACCCGAGCGGACCGGTTAGCTGTGGGCTTCAGCACTCAGCAGAAGGATGCCATCTTAGTGCGAGTGGAGAGCACCAGTGGGCTCGGAGACTATCTACAGCTTCACATAGTAAGCATCAGAATCATCTGGGGCTTCAAGCATAAATATCACAAAAAAATTCTATATTCTATTCTAATTCTATAGAAGATTAAAAAAACAAATTCATCCTATGAATATGTGTGCACAGTCCTTTGTCTAGTTTCTAGATGTTACATTCAAGCAATGTGGCGGCATATTAAAATGTCTGTTATGTGTGGACGCATCCCTGATGCATCCTGAATGAATAAGTTCAAAATCACGTGTTTGAGGATTTGGGATTAAACATCATTCTCTGCAGAATAACATATTAAATCCTCAAACATCACAGAAATCAGGGGTGTTGGTTGAAACTAAGTAACTCCTCAACAGCTGCCAGGAACGGTGTCTTTTCTGGAGGGAAATCAGCCTTTTCAGTATGTAGTCACAGGACAGGTGTGCCATGATGAAAATCAGAGGGGAGATCTGTCAAACGTCTGTGAGCAGTGTAGTAATTAAAATCACGCCTGCTGTTAAAGCAAAGGACAAAAATCATAACCAGACAGTGGTGTATAAAAGCTGACACTGTTTAACTGCCTAAAAATTGCCTCCCAAAATCATCCATCCTCACTTTCAAAGCAAGAAACATTTTAATCCCGGAGAAGGGTGCTTCTTATGTTTTTATATTTTTTTTATTTATGTTTTATCAGGTCTTATCTTGATTGTTATTGTGCAAAGACATCACATAGACTTAAACATTAGACTTAGACTTAGACCAACTTTATTAATCCACAAAGAAATTGCTTACTCACAGTATGGCTCAGTTGCACATAAAAATCACTCTTGCCTTTTTACCACTGGTAAAAAGGAAAAAAGGTGTACAGTAGGTTAAAAAAAAAAGATAAATAAAGTGCAATAATATGGATGGAGGAGCGTTAACATGAATAAATCATGAGTTTTATTCTTAAAATAAAAATAGATATCTTCTTCAACCTTCTTTTTTATTTTCCATATCACATGGCCTGTTTCTGTCAGTGATGGTTCATTCATTCATTCATTCATCTTCTGTACCCGCTTATTCCTGTGAAGGGTCGCAGGGGTCTGCTGGAGCCTATCCCAGCTGTCATTGGGCGAGAGGCGTCAGCTAAACACCTCACCACCGAAGAGAAGCTGTATGCTGATATATCTTTATATATATATCACATCTAGGGGCGAGGCTGTGGCTCAGTAGGTAGAGCGAGTTGTCCACGAACCAGAGGTTTAGCGGTTTGATCCCTGGAATGTACCACATGCTGAAGTGTCCTTGAGCAAGACACTGAACCCCCAGTTGCTCCCAGTGTGTGGCACTGGTGTGTGTTTGCTTGTGTGAAAATGTTTTTTTTTTTTTATTAAAAAAAATATATATATATATATCAGAATCACAAAAGATTCGTCCATGAATATAGTCATAGTTAACTGAAAATGTGACTTTCAACCTGGTACACACTTCAGCTACCAAGACCAGTTATTCTGTACAACACACAGACTGAATAGTGATGCTATTATTCACTAGAAAGCACATTAGGGGGGCTAGTGCAAGTGGTCTGTCTTTATTGACTGATTGAAAAATCAAGCAAAAACAGAACATTTGTCGTGCAAAACTACGACAATTACAGCACAATTTTAGCACAGCTGCACAGCATAATGGGAAATAGACTCATTCAGTAACCAGATGAGATTTGGATGGACTTTGATGATTAAATAAGTTGAGTCCTTATGCATTTGCATCAGTCAGGAAATTACTTAAACAAGCTGGCTCCAATTAATTATATTTCAAATAGGAATATCTTTCTTAAAAAAAAAAAAAAAAACTTTCAAAGGCCTTTTCGGTGTGCTTCTGCATGTGCATCTGAAGTCATTTGAAATTTATAATAGATAAATAAATAGGTTAAGCACAAATTTGATGATGCATGTGTATGTGGTCACTCGATATATAAAAGCCAATAAAATTATTTATAATGATGTGTAATTTCCATCAAGTAATTTTTCAAAAGAGAGGAACACAAGCTTCATGACTCAATCAGAATTATTTTTTTTATGTACCACATTACCTTTTATGTAAGCCATATATGCACTGTGCTGATGAAAAGAGACTCAATCATTCATATTGGAACAGAAGAGGTATGTCTATGAATTCCCAGCAGTATTGTGAGAAGCTCCCACCTGCATCTAAGAAGTCCCCAATAAAGAGTCCCGTAAACCTATCCAGTACAGAGAAGTTGACTGGAGACAAACTGATGAGGACAAATATGCTGGTCTTCTTAAAATAATTAAAATCTGTCCACTCCAGACTCTCTCTAAATCCTTTAGTTGTCTGCATCTGATTCTAAGGAGAACTAAGAGCCTGGACAGAAAATTCCAGCGGGAGCAGGTAAAATACTCCATCAAAGTTGATGTCAAAAGAGCTAGGTGGGGGGTACGAGCATTTTTTCACCAAGATGCTTCATACTAAAACACGTGGGCGTTAAGTAGCTACTTGCAAATAAAGAAAAGTGAACTTGGAAAAGCCAAGCTGTTGTTTACTTAAACTAGGGTGCAGAAGTGTTGCTTCACCAACTTTCAAAAGGTACTTTGGGGTTGTTTTGCAATCATGCTTTACAAGAATGAGTTAGCAAAATGCAAAGAGCTCTTTTATTGAAGCAATATGAAGCTCCATGCAGACTGTTCCTGCCCTGGAGGTTTTAATTGTTGTCCAGAGGAGATGAGCTGAGTTTGACCTGAGGATGCTCTACCCTGTAGCAGCTAAACAATTTCTAATCATTCCGCTTATTCAGAAAAGTAATTAAAAATGTGAAAAAAGAAATATGTATGCTACTGAGTTCAGGTAAACAAAAATAGCAGAAGATATTACTTAACAGAGTAATATAAAGTATATATTTAAAAAGGTTATAATATATGGTTTCTCATCATTCTTTTATATAGCACAGTGTAACTTTTACAGCAGGGACTAATACACTACTCATTCCCCTCAACCTACAGTAACGCTGGCTTTAAATAACTAATGAGTTTTTAGTGAGTAACCACAACTGGGCAGACATTTTTTTTATAAAGGGTTTCATCTTAGAATCTTCTTTCTACCTCATGTGAATGTGATTATCCAGCTTTAGTTCATGCGTCATGAATGTTGCCTCTTCCTGTGTTGTGAGGTGATTACATAATTCAGAGCGATCACAATCCAGAAAGCCCAAAACACCTGCTGTTGACCTCCATTATTAAGGCCTTGTTTATAGATAGAGTTCCTTTATTTAATATCAGTTGGATGTCAAGTTAATGGGACCTTCCAGGTCTCTGTGGAGACTTCGCACTTCAGAGCTTTACACCAAGTATCAGCCTGAATAATTATTCCAAATTCAAAAGGTTTCCAGAGTGATTATGGGGTGAGAGCGAAGCACCAAGACAGGTTTTACATCAAACAATAGCAGCCACCATCACGGCAAGAAAGGCAGCATTTCTGTCTACATATTTGGGGGTGGCTGTGGCTCAGTAGGTAGAGAAGTTGAGGACAGCTAAATTGCTCCCAGCACCCAGTGGCACTGGTGTGTGAATGTGTGTGTGCTTGTGTGAGCGAATGGGCAAATGCGTCTGTGAGTGTAAAGCGCTTTGAGTACCAATAGGTAGAAAAATGCTATATAAAAACAAGGCCATTTGCCATGTTTGAAGTTTTAGACCAGTCTCAGTAATGCAATAGGAGAGAAAAGGAACATTCGGTTTTATTAAATTGTGCATGTCAAGGAAAAAGCTGTGAAACTCTGTTCAAGACAGTGAAGCTGAGGAATCCAGTTGCAATTCAAACGGCGGGTGTAGATGATATTTATATGAAAGCTGCAGGACCAGTAAATATTGTGTGTATCTGATATACACAATATTTACAATATCATGTGCCATGCAGGAGTTTATTTCTGCTTGCATGAATAAGAACCTGCAGACTCTTTGTCCTTCAGCTGAAAGACAAATGTGCAACCTATGTGCAACATGTTACTGCATGTATGTGCAAAATATTATACAAAAGTCAGCCATTGCATAATCACTTGATGATAGGTTACATGATTAAGACATTGTAATTTGGTATTCCGGCTTTTACTGGCACACCCACACTTCAGGCTAACAAATGTGTCCTGTTTCATTCTGTAATCACTGACTTTTAACGTAATTCATGATTTCATCTAAAGGTTATTGAAAGCCACCAGTTAAGGTAGCAGGCTTTTGTGCTGTTTCTCACATTGTCTCTTATGACCACATTAGCACTTTGACCTTGAGGTGCATTCTGAAAGAGTGAGTTTACAAAGGCCAGATGTGCACAAAGGCCTCACTCAGTTTGTTTCCAGTGTTTCTTATTAGTGCTAGCTTGAGAAGCAGCTTTGAGCTTTGAGGGAAGGTTGGCAGGAGTAGGAAGAGATCTGGTAGGAAGAGAAGTTCGTCAACCAAAAGAGAAACAGCAGGGTTCTGTCAAGAGCAATCCACATTAGGAAACCTGAGCTGGCTATTGAGGGGAAATGGCACTGAAGAAAGAACTTAACATACTGACAAGTAGGTAGAAATTTTACAATCTCCATATAAACTCTGAAGTCTAAACATTTTACAAAAGTGAAAAAACAATAAGAGGAAAAACACCAAAGAAAAACAAATATCCTTCAAGAGAAAGCAGTAGCTGTGATGTTCAGAGTAAATTCAGTAAATCCTGTTTTATACACTGTATTACTGACAGGAAAACTGTGTATTTGGATATGTCTGTGTGGACAAAGATGAGCCAAGAGTTTAATATACATGGAGATGTGAAGACAACACAACAACAGTAAGACAAAATCACTAGTCGCTATTACCATTATCACCACCACCACCAATCAACCATCTCTTTTAATGAAAATACTGACAATACCTGGCAGCAGTATGACGTGGGGGAAGAGATACCTAAAGGCTCTCAGTCAAGGCCCTTGGACTCTCTCCAAACCTAGGAGGCTTGGTTTATCTTAATTTTTGGTCATTTGCTTAAAATCCATTTTTTGTTTTTCACCTATAGGATCAAGGAAAGATTGGTGTCATCTTTAATGTTGGCACAGATGACATCACCATTGATGAGCCTGCTGTCATGGTAAATGATGGCAAGTACCATGTTGTACGCTTCACACGCAGTGGAGGCAATGCCACTCTCCAGGTGGACAACCATCCAGTAATCGAGCGTTATCCATCAGGTAAGGCTAATGAGACAAACTATGTAGTTATGTAAAGCACAGAGAGATGGCATGGACCGTCTGGTTTAGCAAGAGAGGATTGCATGTCAGCTGTTTGAACATAAATCTCCGAATGAGCAGTTTGGCCATTTATTGTTTGGCAAAAAATACTGATACTGCAATTTTTCCAGTAGCTTTTTTTTTTAATTTAAGCTTTCCTATCAAGTTATTTCATCAGTCTTTAAAGCATTTGATTGCCACAATCAAACACTTGACCATGCTGTGTAAAAATTTAATAATCTGCAATGAATACATTTGCCAAAAGTTACTTTTTTAACTGCATCTAGAAATGAAAGAATTCTCAACAGTTGCTGTTGTATTCTACAGCCAGTTTGGCAGAGAGGTGATTAGTAATTTGTGGCCATATTACTAGTGCGATTTGCAAGACCTTTCCAAATGACATAATGCTTAAGGAATTTGAATCAAATACTATATAAGTCAAATGTAACTTTTATTTGTTGTTAATGTCCCAATGAAATTGAATTTGGTGTTGTTGTATCATATGTCTTAATGGTTTTAGAATTTGTAATTTCTTGGAAAACAGCATTCAAATGTTGATGATTCATCCTGCACTAGGGGACGTATAGTAATTTTGGTTCTAATGAAACTCTTTCTCAAATGGTCATTTTCCTTGCATCCCTCCTTCACAAGCAGAACTGCTAGCTGCCGCACTCTACAGAAAAATGTATGGGCAGTACCTACACAGGCCATCGGAGTATGTAAATCAGACTGGGAATTTTGGGAGGGAAGCAGCCTCCCTAGGTTCCTTCCTGTTTTTATGGGAAACATGTAATGCTGCAGAATAAAATAGCACTCTGCAAGCTATTTCATTGGGACTTTAACTCTGTTTGACTAGGTGAATATGTTGCTGTTAATTCAGCTGACAAATTCTTGTCGACATTCAAAAACCATGCTTAATCATTCTTAAAGGTGCAGTAGGAAAGTCTTATAAAACTAACTTTCTGTCATATTTGCTGAAACTGACCCTATGTTCAAGTATAATTGCATGAAGCAGGTCATTTTCAAAAAAATTCGGCTCCTCTGGCCCCACCTAGAGCCTGTAGCGCGATTTGCAAGACATCCACCGCTCCACATTCCGATGCACCAATCAAGTCCAGGGGTGTATCTAACAGAGTGTCAATCACTGCTCATGGACACGCATTTCATAGCGCCCTCCCCTCCCTCCACCACCTCGACCTCGACGGGTCGCACCACTTGGCCGCGGGCGTGTAGAAGGAGCCGGGTCGTTATCCTCGTCTGAGGCCTGTGCCTCAGCTTCACTCTCAAACGTCTAACCACATCAACAGGTAGCGGTCATATATCTACCACATAGCAAATTGATAAATCTAAACTGTGGAATAAAACGCCACAATGAATGCTTCTAACTGTTACTGATAGCAAACATCACCGATGTAGGCTACTTTCAGACCAGGGCCAATATGCACGCGCTCTATCGTGCACAGCTCTCCCTTGTGGGGGGAGGGGCTTGGGAGACCGTTTTGGGCTTTAGCGGAAAGTGGGGAGGGGCTGAGAAGTTGTCGATGTTCAAATTGTTTGTCCTGGATTTTCGCAATCCTGCCTACTGCACCTTTAATCTGTCCATTGTTGATCATGTACACATGCAACACATACAATTCGATTATATGATATATTAAAGGGCAGAATTATAATAACCAAGTGTATGTTTTACACTGAAAACACAAGCTCTCTGACCTATTTCAACACATTTAATATACACATAGAGAAAAAAAAGAACAGCAAACATACATAATAGTATTTCAGTTGGCTTCAACCTGTTATGAATCTGGACCCATCGACCAATTAACCTTATTCAGAACAGGTGCACCAGCTGGCATAGCGGGAGAAAACCAGGTCCCCTCTCTGCCTCCAGCTGGTGCTCAAAGCACATAAATCAAAATTGTATAATGGAGATGGTGTGTACCCCCTCCATCAGCTCCTACTCTGTAATCAGTGATTTTGAAACATTTCAAATGCTAAATGACTCAAGTGGACAGCAGCAGCATAAACAAGGTCACTTTCGCTATAAGGAAAGTTATCTATCTGTTCCTGAGCCTATGCTCTTTGTTATTTATGTTGTGGGTTGTGTGTAACTTTATTGCACTCAGCACAATTGGAGAGATGCCTGGTCTGTGCGAAGAGTACCTGTTCGTGGTCTTTCACTTTCTTATTGGAGTGCTGATCTTTGCCAGGCTCTATGATTGCCAACATGAACGCCACCCGTGCCAAGTTTCAAGCTCGAATTGATGCCGTCAAACACGACATGCATTTTCGCAAAGTCAGCAGAGAATTGGAGACACGTGTCATTAAATAGTTTGACTACCTCTGGACCAACAAGAAAGCAGTGGACAAGCAGGAGGTACTAAATTTAATTCAAATGACTGGCATCCTAATTTTATTTCCATAACCGTTGTGTTATGATGATGGGGTTGTGTTAGCTCCATGGTCATTTAAAGTTGCTGCAATTTTTGTTTAATGTGGCCACAAAAGTTTGGGAACCACTGAATTCCATAATCTTTTGTGTAATTTTGTGAAACTTCCTTGCCTTTACGCCTTTTCAAAAACGTCGGCACAGATGGAGTGGGCGTGCTCACCTTTTCTGTGTCGCTGCCGCATCCCTCTCATATTCAGCATAGCGATCGGGATATTTGGATTTCAGGTGGTAAATTAAATCCGACGTGGAGAAATTCTTTGAAGATGCAGTGCACCCAATCTTGAAATGTTAGCATTGCACATTTTGCAAATCGCTATCTGTGGGTCTTTCTCTGATTGAAATACGTCCGTGGACGTGTGGTGGATATGTGATGTCCAACATGTCTGTGGACACCACAGACATGTTGGCCCTTCAGGCAAGCCTGTGCTGGCCGCGGTTTTTGCTCGTGTCATTACAACATCCTTTTGGCCGTGTTGTTTCGGTGATAAAAGTCTTTTGCTGCTGAATATTCGGTGCATCCCTACTTGTAAGGAGTTATGCACAGATTATTATAGTCAAATTTCAAGCAGTTTACTGTGGTGGTTTGTGAGATATAAACATGTAGTTGTTGTAGCGCCTCCTACAGGCCGAATTTCAAGAAACTCGGCATGTTGTATGCAAGCATATTATAATGACGGTTGCTAAGTGTCATAAGGATTGGTTGAATACTTAAATAGTTATAGGCCTAAGTCATATGAAATGTGTCCGTGTCACCTGTAGCTCCTCCTGAAGACGCAATGTCACGTAACTACAGTGTTTGCAAATCATGATAGATTTGGTCGATTGGTTCGTGGTTCAGTCCGCATCAACGGGGCGAACCATGGTAGATTTGTTTGTTTGGATCGTGATTCATAAAAGGACTAGGCTACATTATTGAAATATTAGTTGTTGATTGTCACTGAATGGTGAGAAAAACGGGGTTGTGAAGTGGCAGCGTGGAGGGAGGACGGGGGGGGGGGGGTGCTTCCAGGACACTGGAATTCACTGTTAAGCCTTCATGAGGTGTCGTGGGCCTAACTCAACGAAACATCAGTGAAGGGAGGTGCCCACTTGAAAACCCCAGTGACATGCGACACCTTGTCAAAGTGAAATGCTAAAACTTCTACCGAGTTACCGGGTTTGATGCCTTTCGCCCTTGCAGTTTGACCTGGGCAGACACTTTTAGCTAAGCAGAATAATAAAATCAATAGGGATCCTGCAACGTCATTGCATGGACCTCTAATAAAGGACTATTCATATTTGCTTTTAAACTGAAGTTGCATGAAGTGAGATGTAATATACAAGTTCTTGTACCATTTGTGTTAGGTAAAAATGCAGGCATCCTGCAGCACTTCAAAGGCAGCAAGCATGTTCAGCTTGACTTATTTAAATTTAGGTCTATATTAAATCTTGCAGTAAAAACATATTCTAAATAAGCTTGCTATGTAGCCATGTTTTACTCTAATCCTAATCCTTTTCATTCATTCTTTAATATTCTATGTTCAACAACGTTGTTGAATGTATACAGTTTTTTGCAGTCTTTTCATAGTTAATGTGCATGGAACAGTTCACACGAGTAGTCATATCATGGCAACAAGAATTTATTAGTTGAAACATGACAATATTTTGAAAACTACAGTTGATAGATTAATTAAATCGCTTCAGTGCTAGATCATTACTAGACTGATTGAAGATTAATTATCACACTAATGTTGACTGGGATATTGTCCAGAAACAATTCATAGTGTTGTTATTGAATATGTCTTGCTCTAGTTTTGATATGATTTACTGGGCTTTTGTGTCTGCATGTGTTAAATAAAGAGCTGAAGCCTTGTTCCGCTTGTAAGCAGCCCCTGTCATTTTAACCCTGTGTCCTATTTTAGAATCAGAATCAGAATCAGAATCAAATTTAATTTAGAGTTAAATACTGGTCCACTGCTGGACCACTGAAACTGTAGAATGAACACATAATAACAACTGGGTTTTCTAGAATTCACAAGTCCCATGAGTCTTTGATATCCACTGCATTTGTAAAAGGAAATTGTGGAAATGAAACGGGATGAGACTTCAACTCTCAAATTCAAATGCTAATGTCTGTTTTTGCTCAAACTACAGCTGAGGTACCACTGTCTAATACGAGTGTTTTTCTGACTGTGTTTTTTGCAGACTTATTTTTTCCATGTTCTTCTTATGTTTATCTGAATGAACCGCTAATTTACTTAATACATCAAATGATTATTGGTAATTACTGAAGTTCATGCTTTGCTTAACAAAAACTAAATAACACTAACTAGAGTAGTACATTATAACTAGCCTAAACATGACTCTAATTAGTACTAACACTGTCGTGATAACTAGATAACACTAAGTGAAGTACAACTTTCTTTTAACTCTCAACTGGGTTAAAATGGATAACTTGCTAAACCTGTTAGCCGTTATAACAATGTTTCTAACCATGTGATCTTTCAGCCTGCAGACTTTAACCTTTAATCTGTCTCTCCAAATTCTTTGAAGGACACTATGATAATGAACGACTGGCTATTGCTAGACAAAGAATCCCATACAGACTTGGTCGGGTAGTTGACGAGTGGCTACTCGATAAAGGTAAAAAATAACTGATTAATTAATAATCCCTTGAAATAACTACTAAATAACTTTCCTCCAGAGGTGCAGTGCCAGAAGACAAGGGTGACAAGGATCAAGTTACCCAGATGTGTATTTGCATTTTAATTGGCACTTCTATTGGCTATGAATTTTAATGGCCACAGAATCGCTTCAAGTGGAAAAATAAATTGTAAAAGCAATAGCATACTTTTTTTGTCATCCTTACATCTTGTGGAAAACCTGCATCTTAACAAAGATTTTAAACTAAATGAACTAAAAGCCAGTAATCCTTGTCTAACTCCTATGATTCCTCATAAGCACTGTGTGTAATTAGATCCTGTGTGTAATTATTCTACATAATCATTAAAATGCTGTGTAAGAGTTTATAAACCCTAGTGAAACTATGATGTGGCATAAAATGACCAGGTCCCGTCCCTAATAACTGAAAAATGTAAACCATCTTTTACCTTTTCTTGTTGCCTGTAACCTTGTATCACCTTAAATTGTACTACAATGACAGCAGACTCCCTAGCTGAAGTTTTTTTGCAACAAACCAACTCTGACAGGCTGTTAGCGTAGATCACTATTTGCAGCCATTAACTTTGCTAATAAGTATCCTCTTGAGTTTGGCCCATTACTGAAGTACCTCTTCTCTGATGTAACGCTGCTTATCAGTGAAGCTGCTGACAGTGGTGCTGTTTGATATCATTGCCACTTTCAGGAGGTGAAATAATTTGACTAGGGCGAAACATGTTTTAATGGCCTAATGGCTGATGAAGTCAGTGGGAGGAAGGAGTTATTTTGTCATTTAGCTTTACAGTCTGGAGTACAGCAAGGTTTCTGGTTTAATAATAGTCTGTAAAATGAAGCAATAAGATACGTATCCTCGGACCATTTATTTTAGGGACAAATAAATATCCTGGACAGCCATCATCCCTGTCTCTTCAAGACATTTAAATAGACATCTAAATATGCTTCCTGTTGTAACCTGCATGTGTAAAGTTAAAATTAAAAACTTACTGCTAACTAACATTCCCCTTTCCAAAGCTAACATTTAAATCAAATTTAAACCATAAATGTCTATAACTACAAATGCCCACATGGTTCAAATGATTTCATGTGCAAAATCTTCTATATGACTTTTCTTTGTCTGCGCCACTATTCTCTCCCCTTTTCCACCTTTTCTTTCTCTTTGTCTCTGTCTAACTTAAGGGAGACAGTTGACCATCTTTAACAGCCAGGCAGCCATTAAAATTGGCGGGCATGACAAGGGTCGGCCCTTTCAGGGTCAGATTTCAGGGCTCTACTACAACGGTCTCCAAGTGCTCAAACTGGCTGCGGAAAATGATCCCAGCGTACAGGTGGAGGGGAACCTGCGCCTGGTTGGAGACTCGCTGTCTGTGCTGACCACTGACACCACTTCTGCCACTCCGCTGGCGGTGTCTGATATGTCGACCACAATCATGGAAACCACCACCACTATGGCTACCACTACCACCCGCAGGCAGCGGTCACCCAGCTTGAGGGAGAGCATCTCGAAGGTGAGAGCTTTAGTAGTAGCAACAGTAGCAGTAGTAATCAAGAGGGAAGTAGTTTCAGATAAAACCAGAAAAAATGCCACAGCCTCATAACTGGCTCAAGCTGTTTAATTATTTCTTTAGATATGCAACAAAAGTATGTATGGCACACTGACTGTATACATTTCTGCAATATCTGGCATCACTGTTAGCTGAGTGAATTCCTTAAAATCATATACATAAATAAAATGTTGTGTGCAATAACAAGAAGAAGAATTCATTGAATTAATTTGAATTCTTACTTGAAGTCACTTTTTTCCATGTGTTAGTATGATAATTCTAAATTCACACTTCTGTGTACTGTATAATGTAGGGATGCACCGAAATGAAAATTCTTGGCCGAAACCGAAAACCGAAAGTTGAGAGACCGCGGCTGAAACACCGAAACCGAAACACCGAAAGAAATTATTATGACAATTGTTAGTACCATTGCATTCATGGCTATGACTGTGTACTAACCTCACTAAAATCAAGGCATTGCAATTGCATAAATTCATAGTAATGTTTCAAAGAATAAATCAATTACAAAATTATAAAAAAAAATATTTATTTAGCACCTTCCAACAATGCACAATATAAAATTAAATGTTTAACTTGACCCCACTCATGTGTACATTAAATAATAATGGAGCAGAAGCTTTTGCAGCTGGTAATCAGCATCGATCCACTGTGCGGTTAGACTGAGCATGTCTGTGAAGGTTCTCAGTCATCCAGGTCATGGTAGCACTAGCATATTTGTTTTTATTTTTATTAAGAAAAATAGTGCTGTCCCTTTAAGAAAGACGGTAGTCTTAATTGAAGCTGTGCACGGCTGTGGATGTGTGCCGCTGAATGGGCATGTCGCAATAAAAAGTGAAAAACAAAACAAAAAGATGAACGTTTGTCTTGCTGTTTGTTTTGGAAGTGCAGCAGATAAATGATTAGACTATTTTTTTTTCTAATGTCACGCGATCTACCCGCACTGCCTTCGTGATCTACCGGTCGATCGTGATCATTTTCTTGCTTGGATGTTTGGATTTAAGGTGATAAATTAAACGCGACATGGAGAAATTCTTTGCAGATGCACGCCTCTTGAAATTTCAGCATCACATGTCAGCTTTCAGTTGGTCTTTATATAATATTTATGTAATACTTTATATATTGAAATACGTCCACACGGCAGACATGCCCGTGCTGGCTGCGGTTGTTGCGTGCGTCGTCACAATATCCTGTTTTGGCCGTGTTGTTTCGGCCATAGACATATGGTTTCAGCGATAAAAGTCTTTCAGCCGAAAACCGAAAATGCACTTTGGGGCCATTTTCGGACGAAATTTTTCGGTGGCCGAATATTCGGTGCATCCCTAGTATAATGGTACATAGCTACTAAAAAAAAAAAAAAAACTGTACACATGAAACCATCACAATGCAATGCGGATGCAACCAATTAGTTGGTTTTAACAAATTGAAATTCTGCCATATTGGAAGAATTTCAGTAGTCATACATACAGAGTGCTTTTTGCATTACATTTCTCTTGTCCAGTTTCCTTAATTTGCTTTCTCTACATTTTCAGTTCATCAAATCCATTAGTGAGATTTTTATTTCTATTAGTCTGACAATTTGACAATTGACAATTTATTTGTCTAAAACAACACTTTTTCTCTGTTTCTTTTCAGCCACAGAACTCTGACGATATTTTGGTGGCATCCGCTGAGTGTCCCAGTGATGATGAGGACCTGGAAGAGTGTGAGCCAGGAACTGGTGGGTTTTTTATGGCAAAAGGATGGGAGCAGAGTACCTATCAAATCTAGACATTTGTTATTATTATTATTATTACTGTTGTTGTTGTTATTTTAAGAAATTCAGTTCTTGCTTCCCTTTTCATGTTTCTGGAGCTATCTTTATTCAGGAATTCTGTCAAACAGCTACCCTCACTGGATTATTGACGCAGACTCAATTAGTGTCAATTCGTCCTGGATGTGCCTGTAACTCACTAAATCGGATCAAAGGAAATCTTTGTGCAGTGTGCTGCACTCATTAAGAGCAGATGACAGTAGATCAGGCTCGAGACAGAAACAAGCTGTGGAACTTAAGAATGAGTCTGCCCTTATCATGGGCACCTCAATTATTAATATGACCTTATCAGAACTGTTTGTTTATGACTGGCCCTGCAAAATGTGACTCAAATGATGATGAAAAACAAACCAACTGAGTGGCCATAAATATCTGTGTAACTCTGCAGACAGAAACTTTCATCCACAACCGGAAGACATTCTAACTGATTAAAAAAAGAAATTATCTAATTAATTAGAGGCTTTGTAATTAATTAATCTCGACTAATCACATTTTATTTGCATAATAATATTTGCCCCCATTTTTTAATTAAATGGATTTTTGTGGACGACTGAATCATATAATAGACACAGACATGAATATTGTAAATTCAAGCTATTTTAAAGTCTGGAAAAAATGCATTTAATTGCATTTCAATTCAAAACAGCAGAAAAAGAAAGAAAATATCCCTGGCCGAAACTGAACAGACCTAAAGTGCCAATGTAAGTACTTTAAGTACTTTCAGAACAGTATTGACTTTAAATTATATAAAATAAATAAATAAACAAAAAAAAAATAATAAATGACACGTCTTCCCCGTACTCAAACCGGGACTGCTAGCACTAACAGCTCCGGTGGTTTCTGTGCTCACTGCAACATGCTTTGCATTTAGATGGTATGGTAAGTGCTGGTATGCTAACTCTTTTTTTTTTTTTTTTTTTTTGCACAATTTGCACAAAACCCCGCTTTCATCAAGGTTTCCATCAGATTTAAAATAAAATTTGCCTTCCATCAGTCCTAGCAATGTACTTTCATCCGATTATTGTATATTGTATATATATTGTATATATGCTGTGTATGTATGTTATTGCTCATACAGTATCTGCTCTCTTGTCATCCCTTAACCTTACAGATGTGCGTAGAGCAGCATGGCAGTTCAACTTACTGTTCTTTTGTTTATTATTTGTTCCTCGTTAAGCTGCCGTCCCCTTCTTGGGTCATCTTGTGTGTTTGTGTCTGCGTGTGAGCTACTTTATGATTTTCCTGAATTTATTGTATTCCAGCATTATTGACATTCTTTATCTGCTCACCCACATATTGACTGTACAAAAAAATCAAGAACTGTGTACATTTAAGACAGTGTTGTAATGGTTTCAATTTGTTTTCCTCTTCATTTGTCAAATACTAATGTAAATAACCTTATATCAAAGATATTAGCATAGCTATAAATAAATAGCTATATTTGTTTAATTCCTTAGTAATAATCTACTTAATGAGGAGAGATTGCCTTCAACTTAATGAGCATGTTCTTATCCAGAATTTCATTTTAATGCTGCTCTAATTTAAGATCCCCTACCTTTTCTGTTTCCTTTCTAGGAGGTGAATTAGTGTTGCCTATTATAACAGTGGATTCCCTAGAGCCCCCATCTATCGCCACCCGTTACCCTGTCATACCTCCTCCTCCTACCCTCCTATCCCCACATGAAACCACCAAAGAGTCCTTGATACTCCCTCCTCACCCTTCCTGCCCCCCGGACCAGGAGGACTGTGGTGACCCTGTGGAGGTCTCAGCCTTCGGCTCTGGGGAGATGACGGAATCCGATGATGAGGACTTTTACAATAAGAACTCCCCCATGGTCACTGACAGGACAGTCCTTCCTCCACCTCCCGCTGCTGCCAGTGAGGGTGGAGTCCAGAAACCCCGACCCATACCTCCTTTTGTTCCCACAACCAACCCTGACCAGCTCCACATTCCTGCAGGCAAAATGAACACCCGTGACCAGGTGCTTCTGCCCCCTGCTCCTCCATCCTCCCGAAACACACCAGGACTAACTTACCCACCCCATTTTCCCCATGTGCCCACAGCCAACCCCACAGCCTCTGATGAAAAGAGCCAGCCCGGTGCCGTGGAGGTGATCAGGGAGTCCAGTAGCACCACAGGGATGGTGGTCGGTATAGTGGCTGCTGCAGCTCTCTGCATTCTTATCCTCCTCTATGCGATGTACAAGTACCGGAACCGGGACGAGGGCTCCTACCAGACCGAGCAGAGTCACAATTTTGCCAACAGTTCCGCTCTGGAGGACAACGGAGCAGTGGTCAAAGACAAAAGCACAGCAACTGCCTCTGTGGCAAAGGCCCTCACAAAGGGCAAAAAGAACAAAGACAAAGAATACTACGTCTGAGAAACAAAGAAGGAAAGCAGAAAAGTTCAGACTGAGACAAAAAGATGAGAGAGGATGCTTTCGTTTCGTACCTCTTTGTCAGGTCTACTATCAGAGACATTTCCATAAAAAAAACTACACGCAAGCAATTATGTCATGCTTTTACATTTTTCTCAAGTCAAGTTTGCCCAGCTCCTGTTAGTGATAACTTCTTCTTATCTACAGCACAAGATCGGACTCATCCTTCATGTCACCGTGTGCACTCAGTCTGCATTCACCAACTCTTTGTTAGTGTACCATTTTTTTGTGTTTTTAACAAGCTAGGAAGAGACATATTCACTTTGGCTTTGTATATAGCATGGATATGGTACAGTGAGTGCTGAGAACATGCAGTTGCTTTGTACTTCTTTGTCTTTATCTTAAGTCTCAATGTCCCCATTAAGATATATAAAGCAGAACAGGCCAGTTATCAAATTCTTATGGTAGATGAGCAGAAAGTATCCCAGTATTCTGGCCACACTCAGACAGAAAGCCTTTATTTTGACAAGACGTTGTCTCTGCAGGCTCCATGTTATTTTATTGGGTTTTAAACTCCCCCTACACTCCGCCTCTGTCCACGAGAGATGGGACTATGTTGCTGATGTATAGTTATTGAAGCAAGATATTTAGCTCTCCTGTGGGAAAAATACCGCATTTTAAAAAGATTATCAATAAATCACTCACATGCCAGTCAGTGAGCCGTATAGTATGATGGATCACAAACATTATTTATGTGAGTCATCACAGTCAGTGTGCCATGCTATTCCAAAGTAGGGATAATTGTGAACAAGTCAGTCTACTTCAGTGAAGGTATTTCTCTGTAAACACTGCTTGTATGTACATATAGAGGTTAGACTGAAAAAGCATTGTGTGAGCAGGGAAGTTATGAAGACTGATAAACATCGGAGACACTCAGCTCCCCATAACCGCTTTCTCAAGAACATCAAAACTGTTCCAGTGCAAACTTTACAGGAAATTTCAGAACATGGAGTCAAAATGGAGAAAGAAAGCTTCTCGAAAAGAGAGAACCAACGCTCCTCACCAGAGGCTGACTCACTGTTAACTTTTCTTTCCTCATGGGGTAATTCAAAAGCACACAGCAAATGTAAACATATCTCTGAGACATAGATATTCCTTGTAAAGCAGCCAAACATGTATTGTTTTTTCTATCAGTTATTAAAAGACTATTCTATGAAATGAATAATTGAAAATTTGTGAATTGTATTGATATTTCTCTGATATTTCGATGTATCTTGTTGCCACTCCTCTTGACATGTTGCATTTTAGATTGCCTTTTACTTAAATCCGGACAAAAAGCACACTTTACTCTAAACGCTGCCTAATTATTTTTTATTTTTTTATTTTTTGGGATTGTTTACGTTTTACATTATGCAGAGAAAACACAAGGATGGAACAAACGTTTCGTTTTGTTGCATTATGCATTTTATATGTGCTGAATCTGTTACTCAATGAAACTGATGATATAAAGCCATTTCCTCTGTTGAGTTATTTATTCATGTGAATTCCTGTTATTTTTATGAAAGTGCCGTTCAACGTGAGCTGCTCATTGCTCAGAAAATATACCATTCCTCCATTGCTATTGTATAGTGTTCATGTGAAATGGATCTTAATATGTGTACAGAACGTGGATAAAGATGAAAATACACTTGATTATATACTTTGTACACACTGGTGTTGTGTTTTGCTTTTTATAGGCTGACAAAGAAGATGCGCTTTATGTGATTCTTGGATGCGAACATAAAAACTTTCTAGGTCGTAACTTTCAGAGTGAGCTAAGATGGACAAGTATTCCAGGTAAACCTGTATGAGTGTGTGTTACATGAATGCTGATTTTAAATCTTAATGTAATGTATTGATTGGATTAATGTTTAAGAACTGGTAATCTTAAGGATTAGAAGAAACAAATTCATTCATTCATTTTCAGTGAATGAGTAAGCGCTTGTCTTCTGGAAGGTCACGGGGGGGCTGTCATTTGGGCGAGAGGTACACCCTAGACAGGTCTCCAGTCCAGCACAGGGATAACACAGAGAGACAGACAACCATTCACACTCACACCTACAGCCAATTTAGAATCGCCAATGAACCTAACAAGCATGTCTGGTTTGAGGAAGCCAGAGTACCTGGCGAGAACCCACGCAGACACAGGGAGAACATGCACTCCACACGGAAAGGCCCCTTTCAGCCAATGGATTCAAACCCAGAACCTTCTTGCTGTGGCATCAGTGCTAACCACCACAGCACTGCGCCGCCCAAAATACATTTATAATGATGTAATTCTACAAAGGCCATACTTGCTAACAAGATAGGTAAGTTTAACAGGGAAAAAAAATGAATTTCACACAAGATGGTACAGATGTTGAAATGTGTTAAAATGTGTCTTACACTTGAGTTTCATCATAATTTCTGCTTTCTTCCCATTTTTGCTCAATCCCTTTTGAATGCTGGTGTGTTACTAATGCCTGCATGTCTCTTATTATTATTAAATGAAGGGCTTTCCTTTGCACTGTTGCTGCCTAATTTTAGTCTTTGTTAAAATAGAACTTCTTGATTTCAGTGAGGCAAATTTTGACAATATTCCAAAATATAGTTTTGTTTTGTTTTTTTTTTACCAGTGAGCTTGTGTCACAAACTGGTGGCATAGTTTGAAAAACATGGACATTAGTCTGGCTAACTTTTTGTTCCATCAGAAGTCCACGTTGAATTACGGGAAGGAGCCACTGTTTTGAAAGTTTGACCCATAGTCAAGTCCCCCTACACTTACACCTACTTACATAAGTAGAGTGTGCCAATGCGTTAATGCGTTGAGCAAGTCTATATATGGAACATCAGATGAGGTGATTCAAGATTCAAGATTCCTTCACAGAAGGAAAATACAATTAAAAAAAAGTAGAGTAGAATAAAGTAGAATAAAAATTATGAAAAAGATAAGAGATATGTGGCAAAATTAGATAAATAAATAAAAACAGAATAAAGTAAGATTGTGCATGTGTGTGTGTATGTGTGTATCTGTGGCAGTTCAGCAGTTCAGTAGCCTGATGGCTTGTGGGTAGAAATTGTCCCTGAACCTGCTGGATTGTGTGCGGGTGCTCCTAAGCCGCCTGCCAGATGGTAGGAGTGTGAATAGTCTGTAGCCGTGGTGGCTGGGGTCAGAGAAGATCCCCTGTGCCTTCCTCCTGTAAATGTCCTGGATGGCTGGCAGCTCTGACCTGGTGATCCGCTGGGCTGATTTTACCACCCTCTGCAGCGCTCTGCGTTTGAGGGCAGTACAGCTGCCGTACCAGGTCGTGATGTTCCCAGCCAGGATACTCTCGATGGTGCACGTAAAAGTTGGAGAGTATCCTGGTGTCCATGCCAAACATCCTCAGACGCCGCAGGAAGAAGAGGCGCTGTCTAGCTGCTTTTACAATGCAGTGACCAGCTGAGATCCTCACTGATGTTGATCCCCAGGAACCTGAAACAGTTGACTCTCTCCACTGATACTCCCTCGAGGTAGATGGGGGCGTGTCCACGGGGCGTGTCTCTAGTCCACGATCATCTCCTTGGTCTTGCTGACGTTGAGCAGGAGGTTATTGGCCGTGCACCATGTGCAGGTGACACACTATAATGACGTTTTTACATGACACGTGATTTTACACATGAAGAGCAAAAAGCAAAAAAAATAATCTAATTATCCAATTATCCATTGATGCGTTTTAATGAATCCTAAAGCATTCTCAACGACATCTTCAAGCATCTCTTAAATAAGAATGATCTGTTGTATCCGCAGTAGTATCATGTTTTACATTGTTTGACTACCCCCTGCTGAGAACATAAGGAACTGTAAGATGAAGAACATGTCACTGACATAATATAAGATTAAAATTCCCTGCTCTCAATGTGTTCTGTTTCATCTGTTTTCTTAGAGCTGATTTATCACTGAAGATATCCAAAAAGGGTTCAAAAAAGGCAACTGGACTTGTAGAGTTTAGTTTAGTAGAGTCCAGTTGTCTTTTTTGAACCCTTTTTGGATATACCATGACCTGGATGACTGAGAACCTTCACAGACATATCACTGAAGACATGCATTTTTAGAGATTGTATTTTTAGTCAGCAGGGTCACCTGTCCTGTTTAGCTCTTTGTGCTGAGACTGATGACAAGGATCCTGTGGGCTGGGGGAGGTGTGGTGTCAGTACAGGTCTAGTGCAGGCGAGGTCTGATCTGTGCTGACACTGGGTATCAGGGAGGGTAGCTGCAGGATATGATGAGCCACTCCTGAGCATCACTGAGATGTCACGAGGTTAAGTCAACAAAGCAGCTATGACAAAACAAGCAGACGTTCACCTGCTACATCTGCCATGCCCGCACTGACCAGAGCTTGTTCATAAAAGACAGGATTTCTCCACACTGTAAGAAGTTCATCTTTATTTCTGATCTCATATGCTAGGTTCACAGTTGTTTCAATTTAAACAAAACATTGCAAGGTCAAGCTGAAGTGTGGCAAAACTTTGTATTAAATTAAAGTTCAAATTACATTTCCTGAACATTCCCTGACAGTCTCCCAGAATCATGAGACCAGTTTTAGGATTGTATACATGTGTCTTTTGTCAAATATATTAGAACTGCTTTATTTATTTGTTTCATGGCTTTGGATTCTAACTCGTGACCTATACACAGAGCTCTGTTTTGTCTCTGGCAAGGGAGAGTACTGTCAGCTTCACACAACCATGATGTTGGTTTAGGAACCAGTTTCTTTTCTATGGAATTCTTTGCTCAAAGATAAGAGAAATTGCGGGACACCTATTTTTGGAATATTTATTGCAAGATGGAGTGAGTAAACTCTTAATTGCTTAGTCAAGATGTGGCAACAATTAGCCCACAAACATTGCATGTTTAAAGAAGTGACAAATTATTGGCAAATTTCAGAAGACAATGGGGGCAAGGTGGTCTTTGGCGTTACCCTTGCCATTTTACTGCTTTGTCATGGTAGTTTTTGGCCTTCCCAAATGCTTGATCAAGCAACAGAAGAGGTGACTACGGTGTGTAAATGAATGGTTAAATGAAAGGAAATTAGAAAAATAACCATAAATCCAACACATACGAGAAAATGTATTCTAAAGGGCAATTTTAAAAGCCTATTTATGAGGCTTTAACCAAGCCTTCAGTTAAAGACAAAAAGAAAACTATATTAAATACAAAATTTAAAATTTTTATTTTTTTTACTTTTATTAAGAAGTCATTAATAATTGCTGATGAATGATGCCTTACACAGAACAGGTACACATACCTTAAACCAGTCCATTGTGCTTGACATCTTACATGTAGTCATCTATTTAGTCTTAGTAATCTTGACTTCTCATCTGATGAAGACCATGGAGAGGATCATCCTGGGCCACCTCCGTCATCTGGTACACAACAACATGGACCCGCTGCAGTTTGCCTATCGTCCAGGCATAGGTGTGGAAGACGCTGTCATCTACCTGCTGCACAGATGCTTTTCCCACCTAGACGACACCGGTAGCACTGTGAGAGTCATGTTCTTCGACTTCTCCAGTGCTTTCAACACCATCCAACCATCACTGCTCAGGGGGAAGCTGGAGGGAGCTGGAGTTGACAGTAGCCTGGCTGCATGGACCACCGACTACCTCTCCAACAGGCCGCAGTATGTGAGGCTTCGCGACTTTGTGTGTGATGTGGTAGTCTGCAGCACAGGGGCGCCACAGGGTACTGTGCTCTCTCCCTTCCTTTTCACCCTGTACACATCGGACTTTAGACACAACATGGACAGCTGCCACCTCCAGAAATTCTCTGACGATACAGCCATTGTCGGGCGTGTGTCTCAGGGAAACGATCTGGAGTACCTGGAGGTCATTGCCAACTTTGTGGACTGGTGTGCTCTGAACCACCTGCACATCAACGGCAGCAACATTGGACATTGAGGTCGTGGAGGAATACAAGTACCTGGGTGTTCACCTCAACAATAAACTGGACTGGACACACAACACAAACGCCCTGTACAGGAAGGGCCAAAGTCGTCTCCACCTGCTTAGACGACTGAGGTCCTTTGGAGGGTGCAGGTCACTGCTCAGGACTTTCTATGACTCTGTGGTGGCTTCTGCCATCCTGTATGCAGTTGTCTGCTGGAGCAGTGGGAGCTCAGAGAGGGACAGGAAGAGACTGAACAAACTGGTCAGACGGGCCGGCTCTGTCCTGGACTGCTCTGTGGACTCCATCGAGGAGGTGGGTGAGAGGAGGATGTTAGCCAAGCTGACATCAATCATGGACAACCCCTCTCACCCACTGCATCAGACTGTTTCAGACCTCAGCAGCTCCTTCAGCAGCAGACTGCTGCATCCACGCTGTAAGAAGGGACGCTACCGCAGGTCATTCATCCCAGCTGCCATCAGGCTGTACAACACCAGCCTGAGTCAATAAGAACTGTCTTTTTGCACAAATAAATCTGCTTTTTTGTACTGCCTTTTTGCACGAAACCACTACCTCACCGTCTCATAGTTTAAGCAATTATTTATTTGTAGAGTTTATTCCACTGTTGGCACACTGTATATACAGAATGTCTTTATAGTTCTATTTTTTTTCGCTATATATTTTTCAGAGTATTGTTATTTTTTGTATATATTTTTCAAATTTGTATTGTGTTTTTTTTTGGTAACTCTTTTTTTAACCCTGTCGAAGTCATCATTGTCTTCTGTATATATATTTTGCCAAATTCCGTGCTACTGTGACAAGGAAATTTCCCATACGTGGGATTAATAAACATGTCTTATGTCTTATTTATGCACTTTTAATTACAACATAGGTGACTATGATATTTTGAGAATTTTTTGCTATTTTATTTCAAATATATTTTACAAACAATAATTCATTCATTCATTCATTCATTTAAGGGGTGACAGATTTTTCATCTTGGGTAAATAAAAAAGTATATATCGATCAGGTATAACATTATGATCACCTGCCTAATACTGTGTAGGTTTTCCTTGTGCCTCCAAAACAGTTCACTCATCAGAGAATGGACATGGGCCTCCTGAGGGTGTCCTGCGGTATCTGGCAAAATAATGCTGTGTTCTGTGTCTGTAGATTTCCTGTTAACCTGTTCTTTGAGTTTCCTGTTTTATTTTGTAATGTTCTTCTTTGGTTTCCTGTCTCGTGTTACTTCCTGCGTTTTCCTCCTTTCATTGTTTCATTAGGTTTCTCCTTGTGTGCTCCGCCCTCATTAGTTTCACCAGTGTCTCGTCATCCCTCTGCCCACTTGTGTGTGTTATATAGCTCTGCCTTTCTCTTTGTTCTCTGTCGCGTTGCTGTTATTCTTCCCGTGTTCTTGTGAGTAGCCTACTTCTGTCCTGCAAGCTTACTTCTATGCTGTTCTGTTAGACTTCCTGTACGTTTCCTCTGCCCTGGGTTATTACCCCTGTGTTTCTTCGAGTTCTTTAGTTTCTTCTTGGTTTTATTTCTTACCAGTTTTTTTGTATTTGAGTTTTTGGATTGCCCTGCCATCCCTGCAGTGCCTTCTGTTACTATTTTGTTTTAATTAAAACCATTTTGTTTCCAACTCCTGCCTCATCTCCTGTGGCCTCATGTACAAAGACTTGCGTGGATTTCCAACTAAAACTTGGCGCACGCTCAGATCCAGAAGCACATTTCCTTTGTACTTCCCAATCAACGTGGAATTGCGCGCACGTTGTACCCGACCCTTCCCTATCTACGACTACGCCCCTTTTAAATATGCAAATTATATTTTAATTGACCCTGCACCTGAGATTCCCCTCTCTGCACGATCAGAAAATGAAAACATAAGAATGAGTAAGACTGGAAAAAAGAAGAACTTCACAGAAAGCGAATTACGCTACTCACTGGAGTGGAGGTGCACAAAAATGTCCACCACGTGCCACAATGTTGGTTAATTGCATTTGCGTATCACATATGATCTGTACATTGATGGAATGAAAATGTTTCCTGTTGACATTTACAAATTCATCATGTGATGGCGCTTTTATAGCAATGTGTGTGCAGTCAATAGCTCCGATTACTTTCGGAAAACCGGCTCTTGCTACAAATTGCGCTTTAATGTTGACCTGTTCAGATGCATTGTATGGGAATTTGATATACCTGACTGACATACGGATAATTCCGTCCCACACGGCTTGCATGGCTCTGCTCAGGGTCGCCCGGCACAGTCCCGATTGGTCAGACTAATTGTTTTCACATTTATGACAGTTTCTCAGCATCACCTCTAAGTGTCGCCAAAGGATCAACAGCTGTAGAAGCCAGCGTACGCCAGCCATGACTGGCGTGAGGCACGTACAAGTTCGCGGTCATTTTACTCTTGATACATCTGAACTTTTCCGTGAACGAGTACGTATGGAACGTTTTTGTGCGCACGCACCCTTCCTACATGAGGCCCCTGGTGTCCTGTGTTTGGGTCCCACCTCACCTCCAAACCGTTGATAGACTGTCGTCTTCTATGCTGTGGTGTTCTGGGAAGCAGCAGTAATAACATGGGCACATTGCGGCTGGACAAACTGATAGAGAAGGCGGGCTCTGTGGTAGGAGCTGGACTAACTGATATCAGTGGCAAATGCAACTGGATCAAAACATTAGTAGGCTACACAAACCAGATGTAGCCTAGTGTTTATAGGTGTTTGAGCACAAGTAGGGCAAATGCATCAATTTGGTGAATGAAAATATTTCTCCCTTTTGCTTTACTCTCCATAACACATTTTGATTTAAAAACATTTATTCTTGAACAGGAGCCAACAACTGTACACAGAGAATCAAATCAAATAAACTATCTAATTTTTCAATAAAACTGTTCTTCAGCTTGCAGAAAAAAGAAAGGATGTCGGATGTAATTTACATCCCAGTAAAGGCCTACGGACTCTGGACTACGACAACGTTAACATTAATTGGATGCAGTTACGCAACAAGTAAACTCGGTTCACCTTTCGGAAAGAAAGCAGTTAACAGTTGCTTCCCCTCATTCTGCCCTATTTCTTTTTCTTTCTGCTCCTTCTTTTTCTGGTACCCCGATTTGTGTTTTTTGGGCGGCATGATGACAGCTAGCCTCCAGGTCATTCAATCTCCGCTCACTGACGTATTTGTCGCCCCCCGCTGTCTATGGGCGGACTAAACCATTTTGCGTCTCCAAGAGGGGGCCCTCAGAATGTCCAATATGTTTGGAGGGCTGTGACACAAAGTTCATTCTCTCAGTTGATGTTATCAATATATTTGAAATACATTATGACACCAATTAATTGGAGGGCCCAATTCATTCAATTCATTTTCATGGGCCCTCTCCCTACTCGGGTAGGGTTAGGTTAGGGTTAGGGTTAGGGGTAGTCAGGTCCCCTTTTCCCCCCACTACCACGCCCATGCCTGATGTTCACGGGCATATTCCAAGATGACGATGCCAGGATTCATCGGGCTCAAATTGAGAAAGAGTGGTTCAGGGAGCATGAGACATAATTTTCACTCATTGACTGGCCACCACAAAGGCCAGACCTTAACCCCATTGAGAATATTTGGGATGTATTGGAGAAGGCTTTGTGCAGTGGTCAGACTCTCCCATCATCAATACAAGATCTTGGTGAAAAATGAATGCAACACTGGATGGAAATAAATCTTGTGACGTTGCAGAAGCTTATCGAAACAATGCCACTGCGAATGCGTGCTGTAATCAAAGCTAAAGGCGGTCCGACAAAATATTAGAATGTGTTTTTGTTTTTTTTTTGGTGGTGACTTTTTTTTTTTTTTGGCTAGGCAGTGTATATTGCCTATACACTTTTGTGTATTTTTTATACTGTGGTGGAAATTTCAGTTGGAAAATAAGAAATCAGAACACTGGTCCTGTTTAATCCAGCATCTGCAGATGGCTTACAGCACAGACAAAGCATCAAGCATTGAGAGTGGCAAATGAGCAAAGAATACACAGTGCTGATCTGTTTTACACTTCGTATCTACTGGAGGTCACATTGTTCACTCCTTTCAGCTGTCTGTCTGACTCCCAGGCACGGGCCCTAAAAGAACACAAGAACACTACAGAAAATATGGCATACCTCAATACCTCAGTGTATAGGTTAAAGCAGCATGTAAACCATACTGACTGTGTGAAAAATTACAATACTATGTATTTTGCTTATACACCGATCAGGAATAAAAGTGACCATCTTGTGATAATACAATGTTCTGCTGGGGAACTATCTATCTATCTATCTATCTATCTATCTATCTATCGATTATAAGGTATAATAAACAGCGTGTATTGTGCATATTTAGTATTTATTGCTCCCTTTTGCTCTTTACTCTGCTACTACTTAAAATGTCTCTTCTTCTTCTTCTTTGTCTAGCGCTCCTTCGTGGAGCATAGGCCATTGATCACAGTCCGCCAGAGTCCTCTATCCTAACTTAAAATGTTTACCTTTGTTTTATTAATAAAAAGCCGATGCACAAGAATTCCAGTGTGTCTGTACTTTCTTGTACCTGTGCAAATGGCAATAAATTCTATTCTATGCTATATATAAATTTTAACTGGAAATAAATTTAAAGAGGCGCTTGTTTTAGGCCATTTTACTTTGCAAAATGATTTTTTTCTTAATATAATAAAGATGTAATAATAAATAAAAAAGTTATTATTTTTATATTCAAGGTAAGCAATCACATTTTTTCCTCACAGTAGTAATTAGATGCGATGTCTTACATAATGTATAAGTCTGTACAGAGAGTGACACAAAATGAACAACCACTTTCTTGTTCAAAATTGTAAAAGGTGCAATTGCCCTCGAACGTGAATTTCGAATTAGCTGGATAAATATTATGTATTTAAGATGTTGAGAAGACAAAATAAGCCTTTCATATGACGTCAATAAACCCAGCCAATCATCTCTCTCGCAGCACAGTGTACGTCCGTGTGTGTCAACTAGTTGTTAGCCAGAGCTAGGTAGCCTGCGAGCTAGCTCGTTGAAACATTTTAACACAGGCTCCGTGTATGCCAAGAAACAGCTGTCGTTCACCATGAGAGAGAATACTGGATCTCGCTATGTGCCCGTCAGCCTCTGATGCCAAAGAGGATGAAGGACTTTCAGAAAACAATGATAAGTTAGCCAACGCCAACAAAAAGTGGAGCTACAGTTTCTGACCAGCCGTTTGCCATCCTCGCTAGCATCCTGAGAAGGAAAGCTCTGAGATTGCAAGAACTGGATGCGGAAGGAGGATATGAGGCAAGCTGGACAGCTAATGCTAACTGTAAGCTATGCTTGAATCCAAAATCGGAAAACATTTCATTGTGAGCACACTTGTTAAACCTTTCAAGCGAACCTGAACGAACATTAGCTAAGCATTCACCCTCCCACCAGTGGTTAAGCTATCTTGTTTTGGGGAGACCCAACGAACGACTGGGACATTACACAGGTTAAAATGCTGATCTACGCGGCCTAGCATTAGCCGGTAACTAGCGTTAGCCATTTATTGATGTTTGTCAGCCAGTTTAGAACAGTGTACTTTCTCCTGTCGATTAGGTTTTCATATTCACAGATGTCAGTGAAAGCACTGGTGGGTTAACTCGTCGAATTATACCGATCAGAAATGGGTTTAGGAAGATTAGGAAGCTAGGCTAAATTGTCTGTTAGCTTACTAATGTTAATCAGAAACTTAATCTAGTTTTCGGCACTACTGGCCTGGATTAAAAAAAAAAAAAAAAATACTGAGTTTCCAGCTCTTCCATTCTATCAGTTACTGTTATATAGCGTCTTTCTTGCACTCGTTCGGTCAGAAAACATGTAAGACATGTACCGATAAACTATATATTTATTTTACATTATGGGTCGTAGCAGTATTACTTTTGTTTTTAGTGATTTGCTAAACTTATTCTACTCCACTTATTGTAGCAAGTAAAAAGATTATTACAGTTTTTCAATTAATGAAATCAAGGCCGTTTGGAAGCCAAGCAGGAACTGTGTACTTTCATAGTTATAATGTGAAGTTCCATTTAATGTAATGCATAAAATAGTGCCTCTAATATGAAGGCTAACTATTGTGATCTTTTTTTACAGATGAATGTTTTTTCATACATGAATGGGGTTACTAATGTGCCAAAAAGTCATCCTCCTGATTACCCAGCAAGGATTAGGCTAGTGTTGCAACGTTGGTGCAGGGTGGATCTCATACAGGCACAAGAATATGCAAGAACTTTTGGCCCCAACTGAAATACATATATCCAAGACACAGAAATACTGATGAAACAGTCTTGGTCAACCTGCCATCACCAATGGAAGTGCCATCATAGACATAATATACCTTGGCTCAAACTGCTGCACAGTTTTTTGAGCCTTGGAGGAAGCGTTTCAGCTTTTGGTTGAACCTAATGGTGGAAATGGGTTCCCAAGCTCTTCAGATACTGCGGCAGGGTGTGTGGGCTTCACTCACAGGAGGCTGGTATGTGGACCCCCATCAGAGCACATTCTCCAACTGCTTCCACCTCTACCTTTGGATATTTCTCCTGACCTTCCCCTTTCTTCTGTACATGGTAAGCACATTTTCATAGCAGGTTTTACTTCCACTTTATCAAAAAACATCAAGTACTAAATCCAGGCATGCATTTCTTTAAAGAGTTTTGAACATTATTCACCAGAATTGCTTTTATTTACTGGACAATTTCACAAGAGAATTACACATATAAGGTCATGTCAGCTTTATCTATATGGCCAGATATCAAAAAATTGTCTCAAGAAACATTATCCAAAGCTTGCCACGACATCTGTCCTAAATTTTAGACAAAATCTTAGTGACATCTTCACAATAACATAACATTATAAGTCCTGACATTACATTAAACAAATACAATAACATAATGAGTAATAACTTTAACATTTGCCTTCTAAAATAATATGTAAAAACTGAGCGCTTGTTTAAAAGCTCCCTGAACATGTGTGCCTAAAAAAAACATCTAAAATAACCTTTAAATCTGTATTCGTACTTTCTGTAGTCTAATTTTTGTTAGTCTAGTTCTTCTGAGTGCATTCTAATTGGGGCTGTGTTTAAAGAATCGATTTTCTGATACGAATTGACTGAGAAGAGCTTCTCAAACCATATGCAAGATGTGCGAACTAGAGGTATAATATTGAAGAAATACCACAAGTCTCTGTAAACAATGACGACATTGGTCTTAGTTTTAAGTAAAATTGTTTCGAAACTGGGGCGGCACAGTAGCGTGGTGGTTAGCGCTGATCCCTCACAGCAAAAAGGTTCCGGCTTCGAAACTTACTGGGCCTTTCTGTGTGGAGTTTGCATGTCTGCGTGGTTTCTCTCCTTCCTCTTGGCTTCCTCCCACTGTCCAAAGACATGCTCATTAGGTTCATTGGTGATTCTAAATTGGCCGTAGTTGTGCATGTGAGTGTGAATGGTTGTCTGTCTCTCCGTGTAAGCCCTGTGATAGACTGGCGACCTGTCCAGGGTGTACCCTGCCTCTTGCCCGATGACAGATGGAATAGGCTCCAGCCCCCCACGACCCTTTACAGGACAAGCGGTTACAGAAGATAAATGAATGAATGTTTCCAAATTGAAGTATCTCTAAATGAATTGATATTTAATTGAATTGGGGCCATGTACTTGTTGAAATGAGCAATGAGAATTTGGCAACCGTTATTAAATGGTTCCTGGCTCTCATTCTTTGAAGTGATGACATTGTCTCATTTTTGTATTTCGCCTTGTCTTTTCACGCTCTTTCAGGCTCTTCCTCCTAGCTGGGTGGTCGCAGGTGTGTACTCTGCTGTGGTGGCAGTCTTTTTCACGGCCATTAAGGTGGTGAACTACCGCCTTCATGCCATGTTTGACCTAGGTGAGATCGTTGAGAAGAAACAGGCCTCACTCACAGCTGAAGCCCCAAGAACAGAAGAAGGAGATGAAGCTTCAGGTGCTCGTGATGGGAATCAGCACAGGTAAGAACATGTTTTCTCACTGATTTCAGAGAAAAGTCACAATATCATGAAATGCTTCATTCTTTTAATTTACTCGATATGCAACGTCTTCACAGGGATAGTCATGTTGGTGTTGAGATGACTGTTTTTCGGAAGGTCAACTCAACACCCCCGGTGCGCTGTAGCTCCCAGCACTCTCTGTTCGGACTGAACCAGGTGTCGGTGAGGATTATGGTGTTTAATAACAGCATGCATTCCATACTCTTCTTTCTCTGTCATTTCTCCATTTTTACTTGTTGGAAAATGGAATAGCCCCAAACACTGGTTCAGAATATTATTTTTATGTTCCCTTTTAATATGCAGAAGGTTTTACTAGAACCATGTTAATTCACTAAAAGTGTATTTTTTATCTTTAATTGTCAGGAGTTCTTGCCCCAGCTGGAGGATACAGGTGGCAGTAAAGGTAAGTATGGAATCTCTGTGTCTTCATTCTGCATGCCAGACATATAAGTGACATTCTCAAGTCTTTCCTTTAACTATATGTACATAATTCTGATTGGTTGAAATCGTGTACAACTTTTTTTCTTTTTATTTCAGATATCAAAGAGTTAATGCAGGAACAAGGAAGCAATAATGTGATTGTGACATCAGCCCATCGTGAGATCCTCCGTCAGAGTTCCCAGGACCCCATTAGTGAGTCTGCAGTTATTAAGTGATCCTCACACACACTGAGCACCATCTAATACCATCTGTACATGTATATCAATTTATGCAAGAGGACAAAAAAAACCCAATGGGTACTCATGGCCTTCTAAAGATCATTTCAGTCCAATATTGACTATCTTATTGTACAGGGGCTCCCAGTGTGTTCCAGTCCTGTATTGCTGCTGCTCTGGGAAGTGATTTCCCAGGTCTTATGGGAGTATCTGCAGTGTCTGCTGGATTTGGAGAACCCGGAGACTGCTTGTCTATCCCCCCTTCGCCCTCAAGTCAAGAGGATGGAGGCGAGAAAGAACAGTTGCAGGAAGTGGAGGAGTCACCAGAACAATTATCTCAACAGAGTCCTGAGAACAAGGGATTGGGGGCTTATTCTCCCCTTGGCCCCTATGCTGAATCTGAGAGTCTGGGGGAGACTCCCCTTAGCCCCCTTATAAAGAGCAGCTTAAGCGAGGAGCTGAATGAAAATCTTTTGGGTTTAGGCCTTGACCCTGTGGCGTTTGCACCTGGGACTGAGCACCCAGGCAGCCGCAGTGGGGTGGCACTAGCTGCTGGGTCCACAGACAGTTGTTTCAGTGCAGGTGGAGCTACCACAGACCGTGAGACGTTAAGCACTGTTAGCAGTTACCGCAGTGAAAGAACTGATTCCACCCAGCTGGAAAGTCCTTCGTTTAGTCAGCAGCATCCTGCAGATGGACAGGCGCCTGCTTCAGCACCAGCGATGGATTCCAACATCCTCAGTCCCACAGTGGATTCAACAGGGCAGGATGGCAGTGATACTGACAATCTGTCAGACAGTGTGCTATTGCGCTCCCCTTCTAAAGAATTCTCTCTCAGCCAGGGGCTAGACCGGACACTTGTTGAAGGAGAGGATCTGCCCCCTGTACCTTCTGATATTGCACAGCCACCTCCTCTACAGAACTCTTCCCCTTCAAGTAGTGGCCACTCAGAGGTTTGTGATTTAGACCGAAGTGTCCCAGTTCCTCCTCTTCCACCGCCTCGGCAGGCCAATTCGGCACCCTCAGGGCTGGCCCTGAGCCTGGTGTGTTCAGAGCCTGCTTTGCCCATATCCTCTACCCCCTTCCTACTATCTGACCAGCCTGCTCTGCAAGCCCAGCAGGTTGTGCGCCCTAAAGACTTAAAGCTGCTGCGGGCCAGCAGCAGTAGCATGGGGCACAGGCCAGGACGAAGGAAAGCTCCAAGAAGGCGAGCTGGAGCAGGCAGCAGTAGTTTTGACTGTGGCTCATACAGGCGTCCCCACAATCATAGACAACACAGGGATTACATCCCAGTACGCAACCGGCTTTGTGCAAAGGCATACAGTGAAAGTTTATTTGAGGATTCCAGCGATGAGGACGATGGCAGTGACATGAGTGCTGGCTCCAGCCTGGGCTCTCAGCGCAGATACAGCTCAGATGATGATGACGACGATGATGACGACTCAAGTTCCTCTACCTCCTGCTACTCCCCAGACCTCGCTAACACTGGCATTACATCCCCTCTCACCCCTGCTGCTCAACTGCCCACACCAAGGGAAGGGGATTTACCCGAAACTGCTGGCCCCTCACATTCTCGTGCTGCTCAGCGTTCTTCAAGCACAGCTAGTGCTAAGACTCATGCTAGAGTGTTAAGTATGGATGGGGCAGGCGGAGGCCAGAGCAATGCTGCTGCTTTGCCCTCTGCTCTGCTTTCAATGCCCTCCACCTCCACCCCAGCACCTCGCACTCTCACCATCTCCAAGTCTGATCTGGAAGCCCACACTATACACACTGATAGTTTTCCTAGAACTCATCATCATCGACTGGATTCTTTAGGAGGCTCTTGGACTGGCAATCAGATGGGTTGGAGAGCTGGAGAGCTAGTTGAAGAGGGAGCTGTGGGAGGAGGTGAGTTGGTGTAATGATGTGTGTTTTAGCTATACCTCCTTCCTGGAATGGACCATTGTTTTCAGTATTTTTTGGCATAACTACCTAATTAAGAAAAGAGACCTGCCTTAGGGGTCCCAAATATGAAGCCAAGTGGTAAGGCATGAACAGTAAAATTTAGTCCATAAACATTAAACATTAGCAATCTGCTAATGTTGGTGATCATATATGTACTGAAGACTGATAGCTTATACTCATTTTATTACTTGAAATTACTGCAGAAAACATTTGAAGTTCACTGTTCAAATGTTTTTTGATGGAGCACAATTTAGGAAATCGCAACAGCTTAAATTTAGTGCGGGCAACTGTAAAAAGATAAATATTTACTGGAAGACTAAACAGTGCTGACACATAATCATCCCATATGAAATTTGCTGCGTGACTCAGACCTTGACTCTGAACTTATTTAGTTATCTGAAAGCGTGAGTTATAGTCACTGTCTTTCTAAGTTTAATCTTGGTCATTTACTTATCTCAAAGCAGTGCTAACATCCATGTTTTTTACTCAGCCCACAAACCACAAATTAAGTGGGAAGGAGGTTTCAAGATGAGGAAGAAGAGAGATGTTCTGCTACTTTGAATATTAATCGTATTTTTATAATGTGCTGGCAACGCAGACGCTAAGATGCCTTTACTGTAGCACTGGGACAAGCATGATGTAATGGATGCTAGAAAGACCCAACAGCAAGCCATTTCCTTTTAATTATAGGCTGCTTGTAGTCATTGAGGTCATATTAACGTCTCAATGGTATCTACAACTGAAATGTTAACAACCCTAAGAGCTGTGCTGTCTTTGGCAGAATGTGGGTGTTGCATTCCTGTAGACTAGGGCTGGGTTGTAAGCTTTGTTGCAACAGTGCTTTCACAGAGCAGTATACTTTTGTCCCTCTAAATGTAGTCAATTAAGTTAGCATTTTTTTAGTTGTACGTCCTTCAAGTGTTGTTGAAACACTGATGAAATTTTCAACATAAAGAGTATGCTACAGGAGCGCCATTTGGCACTTTCTAGAGCAAGGGTGCTCATCGGTAGATCACGAAGGTAATGCGGGTAGATCGCTTGCCGTTGAAAAGATTTTTTTAGATGTTAGTCTAAAACATTTATCCGTTGCAGCTCCAAAACAAACAGCAAGACAAACCTGCATCTTTATTTATTTTTACTTTATATTTGCAACATACCCTCAGTTCAGCGGCTGACATCCACAGCCACGCACAACTTCAACAACTCAAGACTACCGTCTTTCTTAAAGAGACAGTGCTATTTTTCTAAAGGCGCAGTGCACCAATTTTTCTTGATAAAATACTATATTTATTGATTCTGTTTCTAAGAAGTCGGTCAATATAAAACACATAATTGAGTTCTGAAATAAACAGGCAGCTTTTGAAGGTAACGTTGTAGCTGTAGGAATGAAGTATGAAATTGCTACATAACTAAGCCTGTTCAAAATCGTACAAGTGACTGCATCCAGTAGCTGACTGAAACAAGATTAAACCATGTTCCTTCAAACATGCACTTAATGGGGTTGCAATGCTTGGAAAAATCTTGCTTGGAAGAAAGAGTTTGATTAAATAATTGAGCTTTTTTCAGGCCAATTTAGAGCTTTTTTGTGGTATAATTGCGACCAATGTCTCATAAATTAAATTTCTCAATATTTTGGTTCCTGCTTTGTCAATTAAATTAAAAAACAAAATAATAATAAAAAAGTAATGGGCTAATGTTAGTTATTGATATCAGTTTTTGATGCAAAGGGAGACTCGTATATATCTATACCGACACTGTAATCCATTGCATTGTTGTTACTGATAACCGTTCTCTAGCCCTGGCTCCAGAGGATGGGGGCAAACACGAATCAATCAGCAGTGTAAAGAGGACCCAAGCCATACGCCGCAGACACAATGCTGGAAGTAACCCTACACCACCGCCATCAACCATGGGTTCCCCTCCCAGGTTAGTCAACAAAGCAGACATGAATTGGGGCTTAGGTTTTTTTCTTTATGTAAGTGAAGCTCTTAACTAGTTTACAGTCTGGTGAATGTAAGAAAATTGTGACCTAATTTAAAATTCTGCCACATTTGCAGAAATTAGTAGAACACTAATTAATCAAAATAACCATACATTGAATATCCCAGTCTTCATATGTAATGCAGTTAAAATTACATTTTAAAGCCAGTCTACACTACATTTACATTTTTTTGGTCTTATTGTGTACCCTCTCTCTGCCTTTTTCCCCTATAGTCTCCAGGACCTCCAGCGGGCTCGTACCTCCTCTCATTCGCGCACCCGTACACTTCCCTCGGCCTTACAGTTTGCTTCTTCACTTCTACTGCCCCGCAGTGGCATCCATGAGGCCTCCACCTTCGATGACACATCAGAGGGGGCAGTGCACTATTTCTTTGATGAGAGTGGTGAGCAGTGATGGCAATAACGGCATTAAAATAAACGGCTTTACTAACGTTTTTTTTGTAATAAGTAATCTAACTAATTACTATTTCCTCCGTTACAACGCCGTTACCATTACCAACAGTTAAATGTGGTGCGTTACTTGCGCTGTCAGCCAGCCACAAGAGCTGCGAAGGTGGGGGGGTAGCCGCATAAGTGAGGATGATTCGGAATCGCTAAGGTAGGGTAAGATTTCATGGTAAGCCAATCAGCGGCAGGGCAGTGTTTAGTTGGGCGGGTGCGCATAGCAGTATCACACAAGCGATCAGAGATAGCCTACAGCAATGGCGAGTTCGGAGCATTCAGAGGTAAAGTTGCTGTTTTCAAGGTGGAAGTATAGGCACTGCTTTAACCTCATTGAGGTAAAAGGCAAGAACGTGCAAGTGTACATTATGCTCAGAAAAAATATTCTAATTCTTAGACATATTTAAACATTTTTTTTGTTTAAAAGTAACGCAATAGTTACTTTCCCTGGTAACTAGTTACTTTTATAGTGGAGTAATTCAGTTACTAACTCAGTTACTTTTTGGGAGAAGTAACTAATAACTATAACTAATTACTTTTTAAATGTAACGTGCCCAACACTGGTGGTGAGCCAGTGGCTAAATGTCAATATTAGATTTCAAGTTGAGAGTAAAATGACAAAATAGAGACCACATGTGTCTTTTGTTTCTTTTTGGTTGCTATGCAACCCGTCAAAGACTGCCGTGGACAGAGTCAAACTAGTGGTCTACCCCCATTTCCATTCTTTATGCTAAAATAATCTGACCATCTATCAGTCTGGGAAACAATCGGTTATCATCTGATGGTTTGGTTTTGTTTTTTGTGGAGTAGCTACCAAATATCTGGATAACAAATAATGGATATCTGGGATATCCATATGCTGGTAACTTCAGCAACTTAAGACGAGAATGGAGCAGTTTAAAACCGGTTCATCAGCTTTATTTAAGATGGTTGCTTCACAAAAGCGACACATTAGCTCGCTTGCTGACAGGGTACGACAGAGCGCACTGCCACTTTTGCACTCTGAGCAGGCTACGTTTGCATGCAGGTAAATGTTCCCTGCAAACATGGTAGGTCAGTACTACTTGGACTGCAAACAGAGACCAAAGAGTATCCGTTACCAAAATTCTGTCACTTGCCTACATATTATTTAATGAGATTAGCTGTCTCCTGGATCTTTATATTTAATGCACATACATCAGAATGGTATCAGTATTTTGATGTAATTCTTGACAAAAAAAACCCCAAAACAAATACATGTGATTTCTTATCTTACTTGACAATGACAGTATATAAAAATGGGACTGAAACCGGATGATCAATCCATTTCGGATGTTGAATGCAAGAAAGGTTTTACTTGGAATGGATACATCAAGGGCACAAATCATCAAAAGCCTCACAATATGCAGATTAAAAAAAAGACAACAACTTCAAACTGTAGATACCAAAAATTATACAAATTTCAAAGTAAAACTCTTGACATTCACTGCCTGCGCACAGGCTGTACCAGTCCTAAATTGTTTGCTTTTTTTGTTGTTCCATCAAGATTGCCTCTTCCTTCTGTGTGTGTGTGTGTGTGTGTGTGTGTTGATTGTTCTGCTATGTGAAGAATTTATGCAATAAAAACAAACTTAAGTAGAGAAAGGATAGACCCGCAAATATACCATCTATTAATTCCTCTGCTTTGTTTGCAGACTATTCCCTGTTGTGAGATTCAAGATTTCTTTATTGTCAATTTCTCAATATGTTCACGACATACAGAAAAAATTTAAAAACGTTTCTCTCTCTCACTCACATAAGAATAAAAAACCTAAATAGATGAAATGTGAAGGAATTTGGCAGTGAAACAGTTACATAGTAAACATTCTGGATATATACAAATATAGTGAATAAATAGAAATGAGTCTATGTACAACAGTGTAATGTATGGTTGCAGCTTGGATTTACCCAGTAAGGTGCAAAGGTGCAGTAAGGTGTAGATAACTGTCAGGTTAGAGTCCTTAAGTCTAAATAAGAATTCCATTTCAGTTTTCCCTCTGTTGTGTAACAGGAGTGAAGAGGTCCTACACATTTGGACCTGCTGGAGGCGGTTATGAGGACCCAGTGCAGTAAGTTCTGATTTTTCATCTTCTGCTTTTTCTTTTAAAGGCTACAAGAGTTCATTTGCTATGTTATTTGCTGCTGTTAAAAAAATAAAAGTTATCAACTCTTACAATCAAGACCATCAAATTTCACATTTCCAGGGAAAGGGAGAGACAGTCCCAGTCCTCAAGTTTCACCTCCACAGAGGTCCAAGAAGGGGCACCAGTCTTGTCCATACTCCAGCCCAGACCAGTGGTTTTACAGGGGATGCAGGTGCGCAGGGTGCCTCTGGAAATGCCTGAGGTTAGCAGTCTTTGACATTTGATGTGACAGATTGTTCCAGGTAGAACTTGGTGGAAATAAGACTCTCTCTTTCTATAGACAGTCACAGACTTTCCTTCTGAATTCGTCACTAATTTTTCAATTCTTCTTTAGTTTGATCTGGACCATGAATCCCTACAAGAGTCCCAGGAGAATACGCTAATGATTGAGGAGAGAGCCAAACCCAAGCAGTACTATCGCTTTTGGGTGCTACCTGGAAAGTGGCTGAGGGTTCGATATGATCGATTGGCTCTTCTGGCCTTATTGGACAGGTAAGGCAGATAGTTGGAACAGACGCAATGTTATATTCACAGTTCACATAATATGATAACCGAGGGATTACCCTAATTATTTAATATTTCAACACAGACAGAAAAGGACAAAACAGGATTAACCAAAGTGTGGCTTTAAAAGAGACAGTTACAAAAGTAGAAATTCATTTATGTTGGCCAATTCCTGTTGCTGTGTTGAAAAACGAAATTGCTACATATAAAAGTAAGTTTGCAAAAACTACTAAGTGAAATGAAATGCATCCGGGCCATTCCCCCGAATGGGTGCCATTTGCTTGTTGCTTGTCCCTTCCAATTTAAACTTAATGTGTTATCTTTTTTTGAATAGTTAAATATGTGTGCCACTTTTTTTCTAGTAACACACATATTAAACTATTCACAATATGTGTTGGTCAATCTCAAGCGACTTTATTTAATTTTTTAAAAGGTCTCTAAGCCAAAGATGGTTGCATTTTTCTCAGTCCTGTTACCAAAACTCATGTGTATCCAAAAAGCAACTGGACTTGTAGAGTTTTTTGAGAAGACGTTTCACCACTCATCCGAGTAGCTTCTTCAATTCTAGGGGACTGGTGGGAAGTCTGAGGTTTAAATAGGAACTCCTCCTGAAACTTGCTTGTTATGTTAACAACCAGAAACCGGTGCAGCTAATTTCCATTAACGATTGGGTACTGTTTTTGCCCCTGTCCTCTTCCCTATGAATGGTTCTCTAACGACTCTTGTCCGTCAGAGGCTCCAGTGTCAAGGTGTGAATGAGGTTGAAACTTCTTGGGGACAGAAGTTAAAACTGTATTGTAAATAGATGGCAAATTAAATCTCAGTCCACCTCCTCTGTTTAGTGAAGGTTTTTCCAGTCTGACATAGATGGCTTCCTTTACTCCTCTTTCAAACCATCGGTCTTCTCTGGCTAAGATTTGGACGTTGTTGTCTTCAAAGGAGTGTCCTTTGTCCTTCAGGTGTAGGTGGACCGCTGAATCGTTTCCTGAAGAGCTGGCTCTCCTGTCTTGGTACATGCGTTTATGGATGGGTTGTTTGGTTTCCCCAATGTATAAGTCTGTACATTCCTCACTGCACTGAACAGCGTACACAGTGTACTAACCTGCTTTTTCTAGTTTGGCCCAGACGTCTTTTTTAGCGACTTGTCAATGGCCCCAAGGCTGGAATGACACACAAAATATTGTCAAAGATGGAAGAAAAGTATGTCTTAGTGCTCTCGCCAGAAAACCCGTTAACCCCGATTTTGTGCATGCAGTGGACCTCAGCATGTGCTTTACTTGTATTCAGGATGACGCCACACTATTTGCAAATAACTTCAGGACTCTACCTCCTGGTAAAGTTCTGTTAGCAAATAAGAATGTTATAGCCATATAACATCTATGCTAATAGCACAAGGACACTGAGCACATTCTAGTGATTTACCGACAAATGTATTTTTAAAATAAAAAAATTAACAGTGTCAGTCACAGTTAAAATATCAAATCCTCCCATGTCCTTCAGAAGATCCACCTGATAACTTCCTGTTGAGCATGTGACTTGTGTAATGTTCCAAATTATTCAGATGAGATAGTGTGTTATGGAAACAAGACTGAGTAAAAACCCAGGGACATGACTAAAATGTGTATTTCAACTTATATATATATATATAAAATAATTTTAATCATTATATTTCGTGGTATTCTGTAATGTTTTATCTACCCTTTCATTCTATTTCTTAAATTTGCTATCAGATAAATGTGCAGGACACTTTGCTTAATTAGAAAACGCATTCTTTAATTATAATACTCATTTATACATGTCATTTCCTGGCTACCAAAATGGCACCCAATTTGGTGGAATGGCCCATTGATAGCCCAGAAGGCATCCCACCTTCCCCTCTCCACATTTTTTTTTTTTTGCAGCAAAAAGTTGGTATGGCGTCACACTGAGTATGCTCTGACAAAGATCTGCTGAGCCAATCATATCATTTTGATGGGCTTAATGTTTTGAAGAACAGATCAGTAACAGAGATGTAGTCCTACTCTTCATCTGAGTGCTGTGGGGTTGAATTCATTTACAACAAAGTGGCTTTGATTTGCTTGTAGGACTGTTCAATTGCATGCAGACGTAATCTCTATTTTCTCCTAATGTGGATTCAACACATTGGCCAGGCTAATAATTTCAAGTAAATACATACACCAATCAGGCATAACATTAATCCTAATATTTTGTTGGTCCCCCTTTTGCTGGCTTGGACTCCACGAGACCCTGCAAGGTGTGCTGTGGTGTCTGGCACCAAGATATTAGCAGCAGATCCTTTAAGTCCTCTAAATTGCGGGGCGGGGTGGGGCCTCCATAGATTAGACTTGTTTGTCCAGCACATCCCACAGATGCTCGATTGGATTGAGAGCTAGGCAATTTGGAGGCCAAGTCAACACCTCAAATTTGTTGTTGTGCTCCTCAAACTATTCCTGAAGCATTTTTGCTTTGTGGCATGGCATATTATCCTGCTGAAAGTGGCCACAGCCATCAAGGTATACCGTTTCCATGAAAGGGTGTACATGGTCTGCAACATTGATTAGGTTTGTGAAGTGTGTCAAAGTAACATCCACATTGATGACAGGACCAAAGGTTTCCCAGCAGAACATTTCCCAAAGCACTGCCTCCCCTGGCTTGCCTTTTTCCCATAGTGCATTCTGGTGGCCAGGTAAGAACACGCACCCCACTAGCCATGTGATGTAAAAGAAAACATGATTCATCAGACCAGGCCACCTCTTCCATTGCTGCTCAGATGTCCATTGTTGGCAGTTATGGCAGTGGACAGGGGTCAGGATGAGCTGACACACTGTGTATTCTGACACCTTTCTATCAGAACCAGCATTAACTTCTTCAGCAATTTGAGCTACAATAGCTCGTCTGTTGGATCAAACTTCAAAGGGCCAGCCATCGCTCCCCCCGTGCATCAATGAGCCTTGGCCGTCCATCATCCTGTCACTGGTTCACCACAGTTCCTTCCTTGGCCTACTTTTGTGAGATGACCACTGACCACAGCAGACCGGGAATACCCCACAAGAACTGCAGTTTTGGGGATGCTCTGACCCAGTTGTCCAGCCATCACAATTTGGCCCTTGTCAAACTTGCTCAAATTCCTACACTTCTTTTCTGCTTCTAACACATCAACTCTGACAACAAAATGTTCACTTACTGCCTATTATATCCCACCCACAAACAGGTTCCGTGATGATGAGATAATCGGTATTATTAACTTCACCTCTCAGTGGTCATAATGTTTTGCCTTATCAGTGTAAAATGTAACAGAAAAGGAAAAAAGTTCAATCGAGTACATGTAATGCTTGCTAGGTGTTTTAATTTTTTTTAGTATTTTACCCCATAGCTCTCTATGACTTACCGCTACCAAAAAGAGGTGATAATGAACACTATATAATAATGATAATAGTTATCCATATGAATATAACATTTTCTCCAATATGAGGCATTTTAATACTCCTTTAATGGCACCAGTATGATGGTGCTCCACCATTGTTTCACTGATGAGTCCTTTTATTGCAATGGCCCTGTGCCCTATTCTTGCTCATTACCTTTATCAAATATAATATTTATATATAAGGAAATGAGGCAATTGATTGTTTTAATAATAATAATAATAATTATTGTTCAACTATTGATTGATCTGCCTTGTGTTGCAGGAACCGCCGTGTGGAGGAGAACGTGTTTGCTGTGCTGCTGGCCAGTGCTGTGCTGCTGGCCAGTCTGGTAGCATTTCTTGGGTTCAAACTGCTACTTCAGGGCTTTTTCAGGGACATCTGGGTCTTCCAGTTCTGCCTGGTCATTGCCAGCTGCCAGTACTCCTTATTGAAGGTAGCTTACCTCATCAATAAAATCGTCCTTATCTATATTGTTTGTTTCTGTCACAAATGTCTCCAGCTAGTCAGAGGCTGCACTTGCTACGTGTTTTAATTGCTCTTTATGACCAAAACACACAACTTGTGTGTGTGTGTTGTGAAGATTTGATAGATCAGTCACAACATGGGTGCTCACCCTGAACTTAACACAATTTGGTTCTGTCCATTGACGGTGTTAATGTGTTTTCCAAAATAATGGTTGCGTCCTCAGAAACTTTGACAAAACGAGTGAGGCAGTGTGATTCTACTTTAAATTGGAAGAGAGCAAAAAATAAAAACTTAAGACGGCTGTGAAGTTGTGGAAATGTTATTTTGTATCAACTCACGGGCCACTGTCAAGACTCATGTGGCTCCAGTAATGTTAAATCCAACTTAACTGTAGTTGACAGCCATTTCAATGAGAGTCATGTGGGAAATCTAAGTGCAAAACTGCTAAAACTGCAGAAAGACCAGAATTACAGCCACGTCATAAATCCATCCACTTGTCCCCCATCAATCAATCTGGCAGTCAGTCAAATATTGTGGCCCTCCTCAAGCTTGAAATCAAACTACAACTCACCTTGCTGTAGTTCTACTCAATTCTAAAATCAACTGGGGGCAAGAAATGTGTTTGAAAATTTTGTGTGCTTCTTTTTTTATTATTATTATTATTATTGATAACCAAAATGTGTGTGTCTAAATTCCTTGTCTCTTTGTTTCAGAGTGTACAACCGGACGCAGCCTCTCCCATGCATGTGAGTAGTGGTTTAATTTTCATATTGTAAAATCTAAACAGAACTCATATAAACACATCTGTGAATTTTTGTAATTCAACAGGGTCATAACTGGATCATCGTGTACAGTCGACCAGTCTACTTCTGCTTGTGCTGCATGATGATTTTGATCTTTGACTTACTTGGACACTCTGAAAGCCTACAGCCCTTCTCCCTCTATGGCGTCACCTTCTTCTCCCCACACTTCCTGCTTTGTGTCAGGGACATGCTCATTGGTTCGTTTTTATGGTCTTTAAATTATTTTTGTAGTAGGTGTTGAGTTCACCGGCTCTTGGATAACACACACATTTTCTCTTGTGTCCAACAGTGTTTGCCTTGTGTTTCCCAGTCGTTTTCCTGTTTGGGTTGCTACCTCAGGTCAATACTTTTGTGATGTGTCTGCTGGAGCAGATCGACATGCATATTTTTGGTGGAACTGGTAAGAATATGATTACACGGTAAGCGTTACAGATGGGCAGTTTAGAAAAGGCACATGATTATTTTAAAACCGCCCATTTGTTATTGTAGCATTCAGACAACACAGTGTTTTTGTCTGATAAGATGGTCTTTCTAGGGAAATTAAAGAGTCATACATTTTGCTATGACGTGGCACAGATTTCCATCTTTCACAATGTTAGGAAGAAGGCACCAGAGACAGATTTCTGGAAACAGCATTGCAAACAAACAGTGATCCAAAGCAGAGGGTCCTGTGCTAAATAATAATAAAATAACAATGGTCCAGTTGCCCTGCCTGGCTGAAAATATTCTCTGAAGACAGCATAATTGTTCCTTAAATTTGTGTCTTTTTTTTTTTTTCCTTAGCCACTACCAGTCCTCTCTCATCTCTGTTCAGCCTCATACGCAGTGTGTTGGTGGCTGCTCTGCTGTATGGATTTTGCTTCGGTGCTATAAACGTAAGTGAAACGGAGACATTAAGAGTTATTCCTATTCCGAGAAGTCAGAGCAGGAATTGATGTGGAAAGCAATTCGTTTGACATGTGTTTTTTTTCCTCATTAGGCACCGTGGGGGGATGCCCATGTGCCAGTACTGTTTTCTGTTTTTTGTGGCTTACTATTGGCCTTATCCTACCACCTCAGCCGCCAAAGCAGTGATCCTACCATCCTGTGGTCAGTATTTTCTGCTTTACATTATCCACACTGGCCTTAGATTAACAGTCACAAATTACAATGGTGATATAGCTACGAAAAGATGCAGTTTATTTTTAGTCCACTATATAAAGATTATGTTGACATTATCTTTGAGTGTTTATAACCAAACCTTTTTAGGCATTCCGCTTTATTAACTCTTTATGCATTATTTTACGCTTTAAGCGTATGTTTCTTCCATTCCATGTGGGCAACTACTTCGATGTTGCCAAAATGTAAGAGATGCTGATAGATGACAGATTCTGCTATTGCCACACAAGCCCACAGATACTTCTTATATAGTTTTACTGTATTTTTTATCAATTAGTTGTGTATGTTTTTTGCTTCTTACATCAGGTCACTGGTTCAGTCTAAATTATTCCCAGAGCTGGAGAATCGAACACCAGAAGAGCCCCCTGTGGAGATCAGAGATCCTCTCCCTGAGAAGCTGCGTAACTCTGTGGTAAAGATCGCTGCCTGCTCTGACCCAAGCTGGACAGATTCTGACTTCATGATGTCATTAATTTTAATGTCTAACTCCCTGTCTCTTTGTAGAAGGAGATTCTTCATTCAGACCTTGTCATGTGCCCCCTCATGGCTGTGATTACATTTGCCATCAGCGCCAGCACTGTTTTCATCGCTCTCCAAGTAAGTGGGAACCGTCATACTGTTCTAATGTTTCTCCGAAAATTTTAATAAAAACATTAAGTAATCACAGATTTTTTTTCAATACTAAGTTTTCTTTTGCTTTTGACCCACAGCCGGCTCTTAGTTTTGTCTTGTACATCCTGGCTGGAGTTATAGGCTTCATCACGCACTATCTCCTGCCTCAGCTCCGCAAACAGCTGCCATGGTTCTGCCTGGCACACCCTGTGCTCCGCTCCAAAGAGTACAGTCAGTTTGAGGTCCGAGGTGAGTGTCTCATTGCTCTTTTATCGTCACTTGCATACATAGGAACATACCATGTGAAAAAGCTGCATAGAATAAATAAAATAAAAACTGGGATATCTCTAGTTGAAGTGCTCTATTCTCTCTTGTGGAGCTGAATAGAGTGCAGAAATGAGTCGTGTAATTATTTATGACCTATTAAACAGCTGCATATTTTGAATATCACTGATAGATGAAGATTAAATTAACACCAGTAGCTATGTAAGAACTGAAAGTGCTACCAAAGAGCTAATTTTATCTCAGGAGGTGTGAAATATTCACACTACATATGCTGCCTCCTCCTATATTTTTTCCTTCCTGGCACCGTACGTCTTCTTGAGTAGTTGACTTATGAAAACATCCATTGTATACTTTTTTTTTTTGCCAGATTCATTCCACAATTGATGTGTGGACTTCAGATATCAACCCTTGTTTCTTGTTTTTCCCAGATGCCGCTCAGTTGATGTGGTTTGAGAAGCTGTATGCGTGGCTTCAGTGTGTGGAGAAATATTTTATCTACCCAGCTGTGGTGCTCAACTCCTTAACGACGGAAGCTCGAACTGTCGGCCAGAACCATAAAGACATCTAGTAAGCCTTTTCTCTCTCTGTTTTTTTCACTTATTTTATTTATTTTTTAATTATGTTGTTCTTGTTGAAATTGTGTTGCTTCAACTCTTGGCCAGGTCTCCCTAGTAAAACAGTTATTTCATCCAGGTATCACCTGGGACATACCTGGATAAATAAAGGCTAAATAAAATAAAATAAAAATTCTTCATTTCTGCCCCTTGCAGACACGACCTGTCAGCAGTGTGTGTCGAAACTATAGAACATAAAATGAAAAAAGTTGAACAACCTTCAGGTGTGTGAAGAGGTTGGGCTAGACTTTTTCGTTGTCTGTCATTTTGACTGACAGCGTCATAAAAATCACATCATAATCTATTTTTACCCGATAATAATGACTTATTCAATAGCATTTAATTTTCATTAAATTTTCAGTAACTTTAAATACTTTTTCAGAACAGTATTGACTTTAAATGGTAGGGAAAAAAAATAATTGGGCTGCCGACACGTCTTGGTCGTACTCGGAACATGACTGCTATCGCTAAGCTCTTAGATGGCAACATAGGATTGAAGTGCTTTGGTTGGTATGCAAATTAATATTTATGTTTCAAAGAATAAATCAAGTACAAAATTGTGAAAATATTTATTTAGCACATTCCAACCATGCACAATATAAAATAAAATTAAAAATAAAATGTTTAACTTGACTCCAACAATGTGTACATTAAATAATAATGGAGCAGAAGCTTTTGCAGCTGGTAATCAGCATCGATCCACTGTGCAGTTACACTGAGCATATTTGTCTTTAGTTTTATTAAAAAAAATTGGTGCACTGCACCTTTAGAAAAATAACGCTGTCCCTTTAAGAAAGACGGTAGTCTTAACTCAGTGGTTCCCAAACTTTTTCTGCTGGGACCCCCTTTCGTACATAAAAAAATCTTCACGCCCTCCCCCCCCCAAAAAAAATAATGTTTTCAGACTCCATTGTAGTTTTTTTCACACATTAATTAATACAAACCTCAGCCTTTTTGGAACAAATAAAAGTAAACTTTACTGATTAATATGTTCAGTGTAACAGGTTTGACTCCTGTACCGCCTGACTCCCGTGGGAATACCATGACTCGCGGGAGTCCCGAAAAATTGTCACCCTCTAATTCGATCCACGCCCTGCGACCCCCCTAGGGGGCGCGCCCCCCACTTTGGGAACCACGGTCTTAACTGAAGTTTTGCATGGCTGTGGATGTGTGCCGCTGAACGGGCATGTCGCAATAAAAAGTGAAAAAACAAAACAAAAAGATGAACGTTTGTCTTGCTGTTTGTTGTGGAGGTGCAGCAGATAAATGATTAGACTAACAGCTAAAACATATTTTTTCCAATGGCACGCGAACTACCCGCACTGCCTTCGCGAACTACCAGTCGATCGCAATCGTATTGGGCACCCCTGCCCTTTGCCTAGGCACCATCACTGGGAAACTTCCTTGCTTGGATGTTTGGATTTCAGGTGATAAATTAAACCCGACATGGAGAAATTCTTTGCAGATGCACCCCTCTTGAAATTTCAGCATTACACGTTTTGCAAATCGCTATCCGTGGGTCTTTATATAATATTTATATAATACTTTATATATTGAAATAGTCCCCACCGCAGACATGTTGGCCATTCCAGACAAGCCTGTGCTGCCTGCGGTTTTTGCTTGCGTCATCACAACTTCCTGTTCCGGTTCCGAAAATTTTCGGTGGCCGAGTATTCGGTGCATCCCTACTTATGTTATTTAATTGTATTTGTATACATTAAAACAAAGCGTTACAGTGGTATATTTTTTGTTGTGGGGAAAAATGTCTCTGTTTTTAAATGGCTTTAAATGGCAAGACACATGGTGTGTTGTGGTGTAAAAAAGTATTATCGACTACATAAAGGGCTTTTGGAAGAACAAACATGGCACATAAAGGTACAAATATGTTAAATAGAAGATTAGAAAGTTAACAGTGATTTGAGAGCCTCTTTTGTATGATGCAGGCCTTATTTGTAGATTCTGGTATCAACCCACTGCGTAAAGCGTGTAATATGTGGGTTTCGGGGTCTAATTTAATTCCTTATTCTGCAGTTTCAGCCATGTATGTCAGCATGTATCACTGATTGTCTCTCTGTCTCAATTCCTACAGCAGTCGAGCCCTCTTCATCTCAGTGGCAGGCATGAAGTTGCTACGTCTGTCCTTCTGTACCCCGTCACAGCAGTACGTCACGCTGTGCTTCACCACGCTCTTCTTCCACTTTGACTATCCACACTTCTCTGAGACCTTCCTAATCGACTACTACTTCATGTCTATTCTCTTCAGCAAGGTTAGAACACACGCAATGTTATTTCTGAATCGTGATCACAAATAATACTTTAGAAACAGATCATTCTCCAAAGATGACACCTGTGGGTTAATCGCTGTTGTGTTTTTCTAGTGTGATCATAATTGTGTCCGCATGTATTTGATGGTGTTTTTCTGATTGTGATGTGTCCTGTGATTCCTCAGATGTGGGACTTGCTCTACAAGCTACGCTTTGTTTTGACTTACATCGCCCCCTGGCAGATCACCTGGGGCTCAGCCTTTCACGCCTTTGCTCAACCCTTTGCTGTGCCCCGTATCCTTCAGTATTACTCTTCAGGATTTTGTGACGGGAATAACATAGAAGTTTATTTTGATTCATATGAAATACATTTAACAAATTGTCATTTTCTGTGTAGCAAGTCTTTAACTCTGGTTACTTCAGACTCTGCCGTGCTATTTGTCCAGGCCATCTTCTCTGCCATTTTTTCTACTCCTCTCAATCCTGTTCTAGGCAGCGCTGTCTTTGTCACCTCATATACCCGACCTGTTAAATTCTGGGAGCGAGACTATAAGTATGTTGTTAGAAAAAAAAGACCTGCTTAAATTTGAAACCACAGCACATACATTTGAAATATAAAGTGAAAGTATTCAGGTCTAATCCTAATTTGTCATGTTTGCAGCACCAAGCGGGTCGATCATTCAAACACCAGACTTGCAACTCAGTTAGACCGCAACCCTGGTATGCCTCAACGTCCTCTCACCATCTAATCATCTACATTTGACCCTGTTTATTTTTCATTTCGTAACCATGATGACACTCTGCTCTCCTCCCAAAGGAGCTGATGACAACAATTTGAACTCAATTTTCTATGAGCACCTAACGCGCTCTCTGCAGCACAGCCTGTGTGGAGACTTACTGCTCGGCCGCTGGGGAAACTACAGCACGGGCGACTGCTTCATCCTCGCATCTGACTACCTCAACGCTCTGGTGCACATCATCGAGATCGGCAATGGCCTGGTCACCTTTCAGCTGAGGGGTTTGGAGTTCAGAGGTCAGGGGATAATGATGATGATTGGAGCCTGTAGAATGAGCTGGCTATGTCTTGTTGCCGATTGACTTCACAGAATTGCATTCATTTTTAGAGATCATGTGCCGTAGCTCAGGCAGTAGTAATCATGTAAAACGTGTCCTCTGACAACTGATATAAATATACCTGTGTCATTCCTCACAGTAGATTTCAATTTGAATTCAGTTGCGTGGTTGTAGGTTTATTTTAAGGTTGTTCAGGGTTAAAATAAGATGTGTGGTACTCTAAAGATGTTGTCACTTGACAAAGCAGAGCTAAAATTATAAAATAAAAAATTTCCCCACTGTTTAAAATTTCTCCACTTTGGGATAAATTAAAGGATTATCTTATCTTAACATTATTTTTTCAGCACACAGAAACTGATCGTTCTTGTATTTAGTACATTCAAGCATTTAAAATGATGGTATTTATTTACTCCTCATGTGTTATTCAATATTTGTTGGAACGGTTTGCTTGAGCAGCAAGTCCTCACGTTTCACATCCGTTCTAGGTACCTACTGTCAGCAGAGGGAGGTAGAGGCAATCACAGAAGGAGTGGAGGAGGACGAGGGCTGCTGCTGCTGTGAACCAGGTCATCTGCCCCACATGTTGTCGTTTAATGCTGCCTTCGGACAGCGCTGGCTGGCCTGGGAGGTGGCTGCCACCAAGTACGTACTGGAAGGCTACAGCATCAGCGACAACAATGCGGCCTCTATGTTGCAAGTTTTTGACCTTCGGAAAATTCTCATCACATACTATGTCAAGGTACGTCGCTGATCAAGGGAGTAATATTTGGGTCCATGTATTCTTGCATTATGCATTCAAGTTACTGTGTTAAGCGTCTTGAGACACTTTGTATTGTTATTGACGCAATATAGATACAATAGTTTTGAATTAACTGAAATTGTTAATGTTAAATGCTGGATGGCTATATAATTTCCGTCATGTGTTCGTTATATCCAACAGAGCATCATCTACTACGTGAGTCGATCTTCTAAACTGGATGAGTGGCTGACTAATGAGACGATACAGGAGGCTCTTCGTCCTTGTCTCGGACCAAACTATGTAGACAGCGACCCGACCTTCAACTTGAACATTGATGAAGACTATGATCACAGAGCCTCCGGCATCACCCCCTCCTCATTCTGCATAACTTACTTGGACTGGATTCAGTATTGCAACAGCAGGCGTCAAATGGTAGGAACCCTTTACTCTGAAATGTCACATGTTGTCTTTGTTTTTGTTGGCTTTTTTTTCTGTAGTTACTCATGCAGTCATTAACTGAACCATAACTAAATCTGTCTTGCCTTCATTTGTCTAAACAAACATTTAAATGAGTTTCAGTCTTTTGAAACCAAATACAAAAAAGTGAGAATAATGCTTCTGCGTCAATTTGACACTGTAGCTACTTCGTCAGCCTCAGTGGTGGGCCATGCATTTTCCACCTATTCAAAACACCTCTTAATAGATCGTTATGACGCCACTGCTATAGAAACCATCAACAACAGATGAGATGAACGGCCATTACTAAAGCAAGAAACTCACTTAGAACAACTCATAAAGTCTCCTCTCACTCACTGCAGCCTCAGCTGTGCTACAGCTGCGCACCAGCGCCACATACGTTAAATCCAGCAGAAGCATCAATGAGACTAGCTAGCTCCAGGATTGGGCGGACTTTCCTAACAATATCCAGCTTTTCCTTCAAAGTTCACCGTGAAAATGTCTTTCTAAGAAGATCTCTAACCAAATCAATAGCCTATCCTCCTTCCGCCACATCGGGAGTTCAAAAAATAGCTATCAAATCGTTAACAAGGACGATTTGCTTGTGCAGCTCGCAACAGATGGACATGAACAGCTAGCTTCGCTTTATTGGAGCGGCGCTCTGCTCCTCCAATCAGAGGACGAAAATACGCTGATGCTACCGTAGGCCACAGAGAAGGCCTAAGAATACGAACGTGAAATGTGATTGGTTAAAGGAACAGCGTCATTATACTATATTTCAAGCTTCAGCCGCCTGCAGATTTAATTGTGAAGGCCCAGGCAGATTTCTTTGACTTCGGCACCACATGATGGCTAAAATATGATTGAATAAAAGCTCTAATGCAAAGTTACACTGCCAGAAGCACTGTAGCTTCTTATATTATTCAATATATTCAATATTAAAATGTAAATCAGTGATTCTGATAAAGTTTAGGCCAGCAGAGAAGACTTTGCTGGCCCTGACAGTCCGCCACCTGGGCAGCCCAGACCCTACACAGACCCTAACACTGTAGCTTGACGTGCACCTCCCCAGAAATGTTACTATGCTTCACCGCGACACAGACTGCAAGAGCTATGATTGGTCCACTTGGTAGTAGCGTGTTTCCGCTTTAGTATTTCCGGCTGCTTCTCAATCTCCGCAACTTTGAAATTGATTGTTTTGGATCAATAAAGATGGAACACATCAAGGAAAGGTTAACTGAGGAGGTTCAGGTTTAGGGACTTCACAGAGAAATAATTAAATGTGTATTATTGTGCAATTTATTTTTATTCCATTATTGTGTTGTAGCCGGTAACTTGTGAAAGAGATTCTCCACTTGTCAACCTCTGTTTTGGCCTGTGTATCCTGGGAAGAAGAGCTCTGGGCACAGCCTCCCACAGCATGTCTGCAAGGTATGACCACCAGGCCATAGTGCCATGTCTATTCATTGCTGCTAATACTACACATACAGTACCTCTTGAAAATATTTGCACCCATCAGAGTTTTCTACACTTCTGCATAAAACTAACTGGGCCTCATTACCTTGATTGGATGGACTAAATGAACTTGTAATCCTAAAGGTGACTTTTGCAAATACAGATCTGTAAAGTCTGGCTTAAAAAAACGTCGCCACCACAAAAAAAGTAATATTTTTCATTCATTGTAATATTTTGTTGGACCACCTTTAGCTTTGATTACAGCACACATTCGCTGTGACATTCTTTCGATAAACTGCTGCAATGTCACAAGATTTATTTCCATCCAGTGTTGTGTTCGTTTTTCCACCTAGACCTTGTATTGATGATGGGAGAGTCTGACCACTGCGCAAAGCCTTCTCCAGCACAAGATTCTGTATGGGGTTAAAGTCTGGACTCTGTGGTGGCCAATCCATGTGTGAAAATTATGTCTCATGCTCCCTGAACCACTCTTTCACAATTGGAGCCTGATGAATCCTGGCATTGTCATCTTGGAATATACCCGTGTCATCGGGGAACAAAAAATCCATTGATGGAATAACCTGGTCATTCAGTATATTTGGGTAGTCAGCTGACCTCATTCTTTGGGCACATAATATTGCTGAACCTAGATCTGACCAACTGCAGCAACCCCAGATCATAGCACTGCCCCCACAGGCTTGTACAGCATGCACTTGGCATGATGGGTGCATGCTTCTTACCCTGATGCCCCCATAGAATAGAATAGAATGTCATCACTCTGGAACAGGGTAAATCTGGACTCATCAGACCACATGGCCTTCTTCCATTGCTCCAGAGTCCAATCTTTATGCTCCCAAGCAAATTGAAGCCTTTTTTTTCAGTTAGCCTCACTGATTAGTGGTCTTCTTAAGGCTACACAGCCTTAAAAAATCCCTTGAGTTCCCTTCACACTGTACGTGTGGAAATGCTCTTACTTTCACTATTACATAAACATAACCCAGAGTTCTACTGTTGTTTTTCTTCGATTTGATTTCACCAAACGTTTGGTAAATGGTAAATGGCCTTGCTTTTATATAGCGCTTTTCTACCTATTGGTACTCAAAGCGCTTTACAGTCACAGTTTTCTCTGCTTGATGGATGCCAATGAATTGACCCTTCTCAAACAGACTAACACGGGATGTATCTTTCGACATGGTTGTTTAAGAAATGAGAAGCTACTCATTGCATCAGTTGGAGTTGAATAACTTGTTGCCAGTTGAAAGATAATCACCCGTGCAGTAATTATCCAATAGGAGGCTTGTGCCTGTTTGTTTAGTTAAATCCAGGTGGTGATTTTTTTTTTGGACCAGGCAGTATATGATATTTTTGTGTTTCTAAGCATCACTGTATATAGTAGAAAAACATTATTAGAGGAGTTATTTGTTGTTTATATACTTTACAGCTTGGAGCCGTTTCTCTATGGTCTTCATGCACTCTTCAAGGGAGACTTCCGCATCACATCTCCCCGAGATGAATGGGTGTTTGCAGACATGGACCTGCTGAATCGGGTCGTGGCACCCGGAGTGCGGATGTCCCTCAAACTGCATCAGGTAGCATTTCTTGCTAAAGAAGGAAACCCTAACAGCAGTGACTTTTTGTGACTGAAGTGATAACACGTGTGTAATCTGTGTTTCTTCCAGGACCACTTTACATCCCCAGATGAGTATGAGGATCCCATGGTTCTGTATGACGCCATCACTGCCAATGAAGAAAAGATGCTGATATCGCACGAGGGTGACCCCGTTTGGCGCAGTGCCATTCTAGCAAACATGCCCTCACTGCTGGCACTTCGCCACATTATGGATGATGGTAGCGATGAGTACAAAATAATTATGCTCAACAAGAGGTTCCTCAGCTTCAGAGTCATCAAGGTCAGAGCTCTTTTTTTATTGCTAAATGCCTTGTTATTCTCTGACATGGCTTGATTGATTACTGTTGTATTACTCCAGTATGTTTTTTATTCCACCCTAAAACTCTGCACTACACTTCTAACTTGTCTTTGTTTTGCCCTGTACAGGTGAACAGAGAGTGTGTTCGTGGGCTGTGGGCGGGCCAGCAGCAGGAGCTGGTTTTCCTGCGCAACCGTAACCCAGAGCGTGGAAGTATTCAAAACGCCAAACAGGCCCTAAGAAATATGATAAACTCCTCCTGCGACCAGCCCATTGGCTACCCCATTTACGTGTCCCCCCTCACCACTTCATATGCAGGGGGACACAGCCAGCTCCGTTCAGTTTGGGGAGGACCGGTCAGCCCACAAAATATTTACACCTGGCTCATCAGCAGCTGGGACAGGTACATACTCCTAACTTAATGCAGTAGATGTGCACACGTTGTTTACAATAATCTAACCTAAAGGACATGTATGTGCAGGTTACAGAAAGGGTGCGGTGCTGGCTGTAACAGCGGAGGAAACATTGAGGACTCAGACTGTGGAGGCGGCTCCACCTCCATCTCTACTAACCCAGCTGTTCACACTGGCCAGAGTACACCAGCCTCTGGCCTTCCTCAGCCACACATCACAACTGTCCAGCCCTCTATGGGTAAAACCTTATTTGTCATGGAGATGGTTATTTACCACCATAAATCTGGTCATACGTAAACAGGAACTCATAACCCCTGTCTCTGTTTAAAATCTCTTTTACTGCATGTGAATGGTACTGTTCAAAAGTCAAAAGTTAAAAAGTTAAGATGTTCTTGACATATACACTGCTTTATTGTCAAAAAAACTTATATTGCAAGTAGAGTATTTGTCATTAAGATAATTTATTATGTTTACAAAACATAAATGATGTGTCTTTTCTTGCATTTCAGGCACAGACAACCCTATAGGTCCAACCCAGAACTGGCCTTACCACCCTCAACCTCTCCCTTTAACTCTGCTTAGCCAATCAGACAGCAGGATGGAGGCAGGGCTGCTCTCATCCCTACAGCGTACGTCCTCCATCCAGGGCCTCCTGGGTCAGCAGCTGTCTAGTTCCCAGCTCTCCTTCAGCAGCTCTGTGGCTCCTCCACCTCTGCCAGGCCCAGAGCGCTTCTGCCCAGCTAGTCTCCTGGAGAACTCTGGCCACAGAGCTGGCCAGCGACCTGGCCTCAGCCAGAACAGCGGGCTACACTATGAGAGCCACTTTAGCAAGTGGAGCTTTTCGGGCATGAAGGGCTTTAATGGACCAGCTGCAGTGGAGGGGGAAGGAGGAACAGTACAGACCATACGCCCACAGGTAAGCAGGTGGTTTGTGTCTCATTTCTTATAGCTTCCCTTTTTTTTTTTTTTACCCCGGATCAAGAAAAATCCCAAAAATATCATCTGGTAGAAAATAATTCGCCTCTTTTTCATAATAGAAATACAGCCTCTGAAATATTGAACTCATATTTCATGCTTTATTTACAGCGATTCCTTTGCTTGTGACTCAGCTAGAAAAATTTAAACAGGTGTATTAATCTAGCACTTGAGTGAGCAGTTTAAATATTGTTACAGTTCAGAAAAACAAACAGAAAGTTTGCCATAAGTCCGTAGTGCTCCCTCCGATTATGATCCAAATTGCTCAGCTGTTTGCTGCAGAACATTGTGCACCATTTTACATCATTGTGTTTTGTTGACTGTTGATAAACAACAGCAGGTGGGTTTTTCTTTGCCTGTTTGATCAGTGGAGACAAACTGGCAACATATGCTCAAATCAGACTCTCTAGTTTTTTGGGTTGCAGTGGTGATTGTGTTGTAATCCGTATCTTACAGCCTGCTCCTCCTGCACCCATACAAGAAACCAGTCTGACACAAGATCCCCTGGGAGCCACTCAGACGCTGGATCCAACCCTTCTGACTTTGGGGGACCACGCCAACCCCAGAGAGGAAACCACAGAGCTGCCTTTAATTGAGCACCTGCGCTGAGTCTGCACTTGTGACCCAGAGAAAGCACACCATGGTCAAATGTGGACCGGGCCTGGCCCACGCAGACCGGACTCATTCCAGCCTTCGGGACCCATTCCATCAACTAACTCAGTGCAAACACCATAAAGAAATTATCTAACGGCCCTCTGCAATACTCGATGGATGCTGGTATACTCGCATCACCCCTCTCCTTCTCAGCCAAAGGAGCAAACATCTGATAGCATGCTTAGCTGATGCACGTCAGAACATGAAATGAATTATTCCAAAGTCAGCTTTCATCATGATTTACGAGGCCTGTTGATATACTCTTTTTTTTCTGATAAAGGCACTCAGTGTCTCTATGGACAACTTTTTGGTTGTAACAGTAGTGACAGGCCACAAAGGCCAGTGCAATGATAAGGGATATTTTTGCTTGAGGATTGTTTATTTTTCTATACGGCAGAAAAGAGGGTCATCTATGACTGTATCTCACTTGACATCTGCATCAGCAGTTTTTCTCTTGCATAACTAATCAAAAAAAAATAAATGGATCAGTGTGTTGCTGTATGCGCAAGTGAAGGATATGTGGAAACCATGATACGCCTTGTTTTGTCTTGTTCCCAATTTTACCATGCTCACTGGACCTGCAAATGATATTTAACAGAACATATTTCAGGAGTCTCCACTTCTTCTCCCCCTGCATAAATACACATATTCAAAAAGAGAAACACAAAAATGTCATCCCTGTCTTCTGGTCTGTTTTCTCCAGAGGTGCCTGGCTACATCAACACTTATCAGGTCTGTCTTGGAGCAAGGGAACAACAAACTCCCTTCCATCCCAGCCGACATGTGGTGCTTTTACTGCTAGTTTACAGTGTATTTAGGACTCGCTAGCAGCGTGGAGATTTGGGATGACTCTAGATAGAGCTGGCTCCCATTGATCAGGATTGTGTGGAGGCTGATTCCAATCTGTGAAAATTGTGTTGATCACAAATCTACAAGCTGGGAGTGTTAGATATTTAAAGCCTTTTTTGGAATGTCCTTTCTTTGTTTTACTTGAAGAGTCCCTCAGTGTTCAAGATGCACTGAGTTTGTTTGCTTTGGATAACCGATCAATGACGCCCTCTCTGATCAGATCTATGGCTCTCCAAATAGCAGGGACCTGGGCTTCATTGTGTTGGGAGCTGCGATTTCTTTGCCTGCAGTACGGCCCCTCACGTTATTATACTACTGCTTCTGCATCTCCTGCTACAACTAATATACCCACTACTACTACTACTGCTGTCTCCACAACAGATTAATCCAGCGTTTTAGTTGGAAAACAAAGCTGAATAAATACTGAAAGCAAAGGTGGAATATTTATTTGATTAATATTGTCTTACAGATATCTTTAACAGGGTTTGTCTATAATATGGTGTGCTGATATGTTTAATTGGAATTCTGCCTTCTGTCAGCTGTACTTCCTCCCCTCAGTTTGTGTGGTGTGATCACATTTGTGCTATCTCACTGGTGACTGTCGTTTTTGTTAAGAATGTTAAATAACTGGAAATTTTCCCGAGAAGTCACTTTAAGTTGGTTTCTTTCCCATAGTGAAAGGATTCGAAGGATTCCTTGCCGTTTGCTTGAAGTAGTGTTCCCTTGTAGGAAACTTGAAGCGGCCAGCGCTCTCAGGGTCTATAATGGTAAAGAAAGCTACTTCTTCTGGAAAAAGAAAGCTAAAAGGGGGCTTGAAAGTGTCACAATTGTATGGTCGTGGGTCACAGTGGTTTTGAAGAAAGGCCCCCTTTTATTCTCTCTGGGTTAGAATATGCTGTGCATGCTGTCAAAGCCACACCTTTGTTAACCCCCACCCCAGTGTCAGTGTCCCTCTAAAAAACAAGCCGGTAACTCCCACAACTCAGGAAAAACAGAAACTTTCTGATCAATGCTGTTTTCTGTTTTTCTTTTCGCCTCATTCATTTTTTTGTATCCAAAGCAACAGGGAGTTATGCTCTTTCTTTTTCCTTTTTTAGCTGGGAGTCAAGAAAGCACAAGTTAATCGACAGACCAGGGTGTCAAATAAAAAGAAGGGATTTCTTAATCTCTGAAATTATGTACAGCATGTTTGGTATATAAATGTATATTTAAAATATAAATCTATTTTATTATTGAATTTTGGGTTCTTTTAAATCAAATACACTATGCTGAGGTTTAGGGGAGGGATGCTTGTGTTTACACATCAAAGGGGGGAGCTGAGTGGAGAGAGGCACTCATCACATTGAAATGTGCAGTCTGGGAAGAATTGGTTACTATTTCTTTTGCACAACCTGTATCATACACCACCCCACTTTGTTATCATTTTGGTTGTTAGTTATTTTGGGAGGGAGGGGTCTTTTATTTAAAAACTTTAAGTCAATGTTAAATGTTCTGTACAGTTTTTATGTGATTTTTTTCCTTCCTATTTAAATTAAAGGTTTTTGTGTCTTTGTTTGCAACTGCAGAGAGTGATTGAATTCTCTGTTTTCTTTTTGCTGCTGGTTACAGATGCTGTCCAGGGATCCTGGAACTTTGTTATAATATTGACTTATTTTAAATCTTCATACTATGTAGCAATACCATAGGTGGTGTCCACACTCGTTCAATTATTTAGTGGTGTGCTGTGGATCAGATAAACAAGGCGAAAAACTAGTCATAATTGGCAAGTAGTTGGCATTCAATCTAGAACAGACAAAATAACACTACACAAAATAAAAAAAAATCTAGTGAACACACTGGAACTTAAACTAAAATAGGGTAAAAATTAACCTTATATTGGATTTAATAAATGCTAATGTGCCTGCTGAACGGTTTTCCAACACATTTACAGTATCAGCTTCCTATTTTTATTTACACTAAATGTGCAAATGTTTTAAGACCACAGAGTCAAACCGGATGGGTGTTCTCACCTCGAAAACCTTGTTAGGTTTGTTGTTAAGATGAGTGATTTTACGGTGTAGACGGTACTTAAAATGTAGCCACCCGGTCTAAAAAGCCAAGCCAATGGGGAACTGACTTAAAGTTCAATACCGCTGTTTCGCAAAGTTAGCTTCTTCTGAATAATGTGCCATTGGTCCTTAAGGAGATACGAGACTTCAAACAGATGTGTTTTATGCCGTGTCTGGTTGGATTGAGGAGCTGTATTTGGGTTGTTGGTCAGAGCCACCCCTTGCTCCAACCCAGCTCCTCCATCTCGTCCACTAAATTACACTCCTGAACAAAATCTTAAGACTGGGGACACGCTTTTCGTGCTGGTGGATCATAACCAAGTTGTAAGTAGTGCTTCAGAATGCAAAAACAAAAAGGAGAAAAAGACATTAACAACGGCATATAAACTCAAACAGGCCATTTATCAGGAATCTAGGACCAGAAAGTCAGAAATTTAGGACCATAGCCCAAAAACCCCCAAAACAGAATTAAAAATGCCAAAAAAAAAGGACTCAATAGTGAGAAACCCCACTGTTTTTGTTGACCACTTCAAAAGTTTGTTTAGGCATGCTCGATGCGAGTGTTTCCAGGAGGCTGGTGGGAATGTTGCTCCATGTGGTGAGGATGTCTTCATAAAGGGCATCCGGAACTGACATCCGTTTTTTTGTAAACTTCCCTTGACATCCAACCCCAAACATTCTCAATGGGATTTAGACCAGGGGAACACGTAGTGATGATGTTCTCCTGGAAGAAGTCCTCGTTAGGTGGGCATTGTAAGCTGCAGTGTGAAAGACCCAGTCATAACTGTCCAGATGAGGGTCCTCAGCCAAGAGGGATGCCTGCTCATCTTGTCATAGCCAGCTGCCATTTGACGCCCCCTGCACAACCTGAAGCTCCATTGTTCCACTGAAGCCAGATCATCATGACACCTCCTCCACTGGGCCACATAGAAAACATCTCCTGTGGGAACACTGGAAGCTATTGGGACTGTAAATTGTTTCTAGTCAGAGTATAAAAGTTTCTTCCACCTTTCGAAGTCCCATGTTTGGTGTTCCCTTGCAAAGTCCAAGGAGCCAGGTTTGTGACGTGGGAGGGAACATGGCCTTTGAAGACTTTTTTTGTTCTTTAAGCCCTTCTCTCACAGATGCCGTCTTATGGTTACTGGGCTGTAGTCAGCATCAGTAAGGGCCTTCATTTGGGTCGAGGATCCGCCTGTGTCTCCATGGACAGCCCCTCGGATCCTCCAGCTCAGTGTAGGTGAAATGTTTTTAGGTCTACCACTTGATTTTTTTTATTTTTTTTTGTCCCATAGCCCTCAGGATCTTTTAAGAAATTTAAAATGACTGTTTTACTGCAGCCTCAGCAGTGATGGCACATTGCACGAAGCCTTTCTTGTGCAGGTCATTAATCCTGCCACTTTTAAAGACAGAAAGCATTTTTGCTTTTGCCACCAGGAGTTCATGACAGTGTAAATGACTGAAAAAAATGTCATGAAAGGCAGATTTTTGCACAGATTTGTCATTTTCAGTTAATTACCTACTCTATATTTTTTGTCTCTTGCTCCAGTTTCTTCTTTTTGCCAGATTTTTGCACACAATTACATTGTCAGCAACAAAGGTTACTTATTGCAATCTAGCTGAAATGATGGAAGTCCGGTTGCATTGTTTATACTTAAGGCACCAGATTTTGATGGAAATGTTTTTAAAACTTGTATATCGTGAGTCAGTCTTGATTCTCAGCAGCACATCAGGCGGATTCTGTGGATCTGATTCTACAGCATGAGAAGTTTGTTTATCCACATTTGATGAAACCATAGTGAACCACACTGTCTAAAGTTTTGGGGTATTTTGTGGCCAAGACACATCTTTGATCGTAGATAATGTTAGAAAAATGTTTTCAGTTTTGTGACTAGACAAATTCAAAGTTGAGAATATAGCATTAGTATTTGACTTAAATGCTCCATAACTGACCTGAGATGAGGATGGGACAGTAAAAGTAAAGTTATTTTTTAGAGCATTTTTCTGGCTGGTTAGAAGCAGGGGACCCTGAGGGCTGTGTAGTTATCATTTACTTTTAAAGGCTGATTTTGCAGTACAATCTTAGATCAGTCTTAAATAAAATAGCACACCATTGAGAACTGCATTTATTTCAAAATATGTAAGGTTGTACAGCAGCATTCAGTAGTTTCATGGAGAAAAATATTCTATTATCTTGACACTACGAAGTCCCAAAAGTCTTCAAACAAAGGAGCGCTTCATCAGAGACGGGGTGTACCGGATCTCATTGTAGCACCCCTCATCCTCTCCCTTCCTCTCACTCCACCTCCCATCCTGCCCAGTGCGGTGCAGCCACAGGACGAGCACCAGCAAAGCCAGCAGTACCAGGCTCATGAACAAGGTCAGCAGCACAGCCTGCAGTATTCCCGAGGAACTCTCAGGGACTGCAGAGAAAATCCAACTGTGGACATCACAAGGGTTTGATAAATAAATCCTGCTTGTGAAAGTGGGAAGAGAGGAACTTACTGGCGTAGATGGACAAGTTGACATAGCAGTTCTCTATTCCCAGCACGTTAGAGGCAGAGCAGCGATAGAGGCCGGATGTCTGAGATGACACGTTGACAATCTGGACTGACCCTGACAGATCCCCTGAGTTAGAGGAGGTACATTTACATCAATGGTACCGAACAAACAAAAGGAAAGACCAAAAATAGCTCTTCACACTTCATCCGTCTGCAGCATGTTATTGGAGACTAAGAATCAGCATATCTTTCCTGATGCTGCTTTGCTTTTAATCATTCTTCCTAAAATTGTATCTTGTGAATCCCCATATTTTTGGAAGTCCACCTTTAACAGTCTTCCAGATAATCATCTTAATTTCATTTCTAATGAATCCTGTCTGACTTTTGTTATATTGTCTTAAAAAAAGGGTCAACAAGGAGCGGTTAACTTTTCATATGAATTTTCTTATTGTAGATATCTTTCAGGCATCTTCACACATAATATACAGGAGAAGTGAGTGCATGTGTGTGTGGCACTGACCCTCCATGTTGACGGGAAGTGAGATTTCCTCTGGACTGACTTTATCCCAGTGGATCTCTGGCGTAGGGATGCCCTCGGCCACCGAGCAGGTGAGCCTGACACTTCCTCCTGTATCAATATCTCCATCCCACTGGCACGCAGGCAGTGATGGTGGAGCTTAAAAAAATAGATAGATAGATAAATTAATATGTTGAAGGACTTTTCTGTATGCAATTTGGATTATGGTGATTTAGATGGATCTGGAAGCAAAGCCGACTGGTCTTTGTATGTTTGTAATGTTAGATTAGCAGCAGCCCATGAGGAAGTTCCAGGAGACAAATCCTTTTTCTTTTCTTTTTTATTATTTAGCACTTTTTTTGGCAGGTAGCAGTGAGGAAAGATAAGAAGTAATGGGAAGATGAAGAGCAGATGACATGCAGCAAAAGTTGGCAGCCTGGAATCAAACCAGCACCACTGCAACCAGGACAACTGTCCCCTTTCACCTGATGTAAAATCATTGCCTCATGTCTTCCTCTTTATGTCAAATATAATAGAATGCTTCATATGTGGAAATCACACTAATCATACACAAAGTAGGCCAGATTACAACAATTTCGTATGTCTAATTGAAGAAAAAATGCAGCTATCCAAAGCTCAGGCATTACTGCTTCCATTTCCTGACCCTTTCCTGCAGTGCAATGTTTTGTTCATAATGACGTAGTAATGAGATTATCAATTTTTTTTACCAGATGATACATACAAGAGGCAGTGGCCCTGATGAACTCCATATCACACCATTAACTGACACAGGCATTACAAATATATGGCTTGCACTGCTCTGTTTTCTAACAATGCACATACTGTTCATAATCTCTTTCTTACATATAACATATTCCAATGTCAATTTCACATTTTCTTGCTATATATTGCAGATAATCTAGATAATAACAGTCAACGATGAACATACTTAATTCTGTCTTTTTAGACATAACTCCCACTGTCAGCCATGTACATACTGTCCACATTCTGTCAATACCTTGTAAATAACCTGGAAATACAGTAGGACAAAGCACCACTTAGCCCTAGTACTATCACGTCTGTACATACATACCTGCACTTCTGATTAGATGCTTGCTGTATTTAATTGGCTCTATACTTGTACTCTGCACAATGACAAACAAAACTGAATCCAATCTATCTTTTCAGACTAAAAAAAAGATGCCAGTAAATGCATCCCCAGTGTTTTAGTGATAAACAGCTGGCTAACTCTTGTGACACACTCACCCAGAACACTGAGCACCAGCTCTCCTATACCAGGATTAGCAGTCTCCGGTGGGTTGTTGACCATGCAATGGTAAATACCACCATCGGATACTCTTGTGTCATTCAGGATGATGTCTGCACTGGCTGGAATACCTGCAGGTGGTTTACATGGACAGAAAATATTTCGTTTGTCTTCAGTTTGAAGTTTCAGCAGAAAGGGGAAACATGGTTGCAGTACCTCTGAAAGCCACCCTGCCAGTTAGGGAAGGGTCTTCAACAACTTGCCCATGGTCGTACACAATCACCTGGAGGTGGAGTTGAAAATAAGCAAAAGACAATGTTTTTGAGGATATTGTGTTTTAGTGGCTCACACGCCTATAGTGTTATTGTGTTTTAGTAGCTCATACGCCTAGTGTTTACAAGGTTACAGTCTGACAAATGCTTCTGGAGATCCAAGACATACATGTGCTATCCCTCCTAGTCCAAATCAGTGAAATCTGTTATAGGGTGAACAGAAGGGTGGGCCCCTAGGACTGGTTGTAGTACTGTCAATGTACTATGGGAACTTTATAAGTTTAAGGAAGTGTAGGGTTGTCATTGCAAAATATGGCAAAAGTTAGCAATCTGGGGGCCCCCTTTGTCATTTTCTTCAAGGGGCCCCAAACTATTGCTTCATTTCCCTGTCCTGAGAACTCAGACCTGCATTGGTGTGTCTGGACTGGAGAAGGGAGCCATGGTCCAGATAATGTTGAGCCTGGAGAGGCGGGTGGAGGTAAAGAAGGAGCAGGGCAGGATGGCATAATCCCCTTGGACCACCTCCACAAACGATTCCCTCATGTTTACCCTGAGTGCAGCTGTGTGAATTAGCAAGGAAGGAGAGGATCAACAAAAATGAGACAGGTCTGTCACACAGCAACACACAGAGATAACCTTTCAGTTATGGTCTTAATGTTTTACTGCTGTTCTTTAACTTCACTAGTTTTTCTGTTGACGTGCATTCTGCACTGCTCCTCCCGCTCCCCCTTCATTACTGTAATAATGAATCTCAACCCCCTCCTCTCTGTCATCGACAGACCTTTGTGTGTGTGTGTGGGAATTCAGTGTGCATAGTAATTGTTAATTACACTTGACAGCTCTAAAGGTTGAGCCAAACAGATCACAGGGCAAATGGAACAAGAGCCCACTTCATTACGAAGCGTTTGTGAAAACACACTCAGTTCACAGCATTGTTTCTATGTAGATCACCAGTTTTACAAACGTCAGTCTCGTTTAAGAGTTTCAAATTAAGACTCAAAATGTCAAATATAAGCTTCACAGGATGTCACATTACATTTAGAGGCATGAGATTATTAAGAAACAGCACTAAATGCAAAATAAATGTCTATATCTTTTGTGTTTGATGGAGCTCATCTCATTGGGAAAAAATATGAGTTTTCAAGGAGGATCATCAAACATCTCTCCAGATGAAGTCCGAAGATACACTAAAATGATCAACTATACCGTATTGTTATTTCCTTAAATTCCTCAAAAAGCCCATGTAAAAAGTTGGCATAAAAAGAAAAGCAGCAGCAGTTCTTGTAGTGTTGCAGATCCCTCAAAGCACTAGCGGCTGTAGCTGTGTATATAATTACTAAGACTGTTCATCTTTGTCTCAATGTAGCGGAAAAGCAGACTCACCATTCTCCCAAGCGGTGAAACACACGCATATGGTCCAGAGCATCCATCTTCCAGAAGTACCCATAGCTGACAAGGAAGAGAGAGGCGACCTCTCTCTCTCCTGCATACCAGCTGGTGTCCAAAAAACTATGCATGCATGATTAATCTATTGAGCGATGCGACCGGTACCACCCTCTTCTATTTTCATTTGCATTTTATTCGTCTGCCACATTAGATCTGCACAGAGAAATTTTGTAGTTAAGTTCTCAGGTAAGTGGATGGATGGATGGATGGATGGATGGATGGATGGATGGATAGTTTATCCCGTGGGAAATTTGGTGTCCAGTAGCAACATAGAAACAGGAGGAATTACAGTCAGCAAAAAGGGTCAAAAAATAAAACTGAGGTATAGTGTATAAAGTCTGTATAAAATATTCAAGTATATATACAATAAAAACAGTATAAAAGTATATATAACAATATACATAAAAACTACACAAAGGTATATATAATGCACACGATATGTAGTAATATAGATATCGTGTACAGTATATAGTGAGATATAAAAGATATTTAAGTTATTTAATCATATAAATATATGATGCTGTGTAAAAAAAATATACAGTAGCAGTAATGACCACAGTTCAGTTGGTTCCTCACAGGGAGGTGTTGTAGAGTCGTGTGGCCTGAGGGAAAAACGACTCCCTCAACCTGTCAATGGAGCAGGACAGAGACAGCAGCCTGTCACTGAACGAGCTTCTCTCCCTGACTATGGTGTCGTGTAGAGGGTGGTGGACATTGTTCATGATGGATCAGATTTTGTTCAAGATTCTTGCATCTGCCACCAATGTCAGGGACTCCAGCTCTACCCCGACTACAGAGCCCACCTTCTGCATCAGTTTGTCTAGCCGTGAGGTTAGCCAAACATATCCTACTGTACAACAAAGCAATGCTGCCATTTCATGATGCATTGGTTTTGAATTTAAGATGATTGTGTTCACTTTCCACACATTATCATTTCTCACAATTGCTTTCATGTGATAAATTGACATATCCTTATAAATTCATCTACAGGGATTTCTATAATGTATTAATTACATACATTAATTAATTAATGTATTACTTATCAAGAAAATTATTGGCAAACATATTTTCATACTAACTGCTCCAATACCCATCTGGATTTAACATTTTACATGTTATGTGTTGCTGTCAATTTCAAATCTTCACAATTTGTACAAATGCGCACATTTTGGAAAATTGAGGATTATTTTTGACCATATTTTATGGACCAGTTAGTCAATTAATACAAAACGACCACAAGTTGAAAATGAATCTGAATAGTGAATGTGAGAATTTCATTCATTCAGGTTTATTCCAATCTGAAGCTTTTCGACTGAACTGAAATGGCTCCTATTTTGGGTGTTTTCCAAAATGTTGAACAGAACTGTCTTAGCATTTCTATACCAAGTCCTGCTGAAACTATACAGATCTGATGACAGAAGAAATTCATTAAAGAAATTCAAAAATGGCTTTTGTTACACACATTAAGGTTGGAAATGATTTCTCACATTTGCTTTTAAGTGACGAACTGACTAATCTATTGGTGGGCCAGTTATAAATGAATCTATAGCAGTTTCTATAATGGATTCAATAGTTACTTATGGGAAACCTCTTACACATATGGATATGGTGTTATACAATTTTTAAGTTGCTGTAAATGTAATATTCAGATTTTGGACAATGTTCAGAAAACTTGGGTTGTTTTAAAGGATATTTTTCACACAAATTAATAGAAATTAAAATTAATAGAATGAATGAAGATGATGAACTTGAATTTCAACATTAATTTCATGTACTTAAAGCTCTTAAGGTTTATTTAAAGTTCTTATTTTCCTTCAGTTTGAAGCTGGACTAAAAAGGCTTCTATCTGGGGAGTTTTCCATGATGGAGAACTCAGAACTAATTAAACATCTCTACATAACGTCATGCTAAAACTTTACAGATCGAATGAGAAATTGATAAATTAATTATGAAGTTGAAAGTCTCAAATTAGCTCTCTTAAAGATGACCCTTTCCACTGTACACTAAATTGAGGATTAAAAGCAGTGACAGATCTGAAGTTGTTGCTAATGCAGAAAAAGGTTAAAAGACAGGTTTTTGACAGTAGCAGCGAGTCATGTGGTGATAAAGATACCCTCCAGTTAGGGCCACCTATGGGCAAAACAAGTGATGCTTGCTGAATTTAAATAAAATTACATAAAATGTGTATTCAGGATTCATGTAAGCTGATCTACCTGTCAAGTGCACTACCAAATGTCACAATTGGTTGTGCATCAAAAACAATTAGTGTTTTTGATGGAATTAGTTCTAAAATCAAAAATAAAGTTGAAAGATGCAAAATTACAAAATAAAATAGAAAAAAGTTCTCTTAAAACTAGAGATTTTAAGAGAACAAGTGCAGATTGTTGGGTTGGTACGTGACCTTTTCAAGTTTTCAGACATGATCTTTAATTGTATCATCTCAGTGAGGCCTGTTTCTTCTTTTCTTTCTTATTTACTGTCCCACCTGCCTCTTTCAGTTAAACATGCTACTATGTTGATGTTACATGTGTAAATAAATTAAAAAAAAAAAAGGCTAAAATACTTCATACACATTTTGTATTTTTTCAGATCAAAATAAGGAGGTAGTCTGAACCTGTTTTCAGGAGGTGTGGATTCGTTTTAATTATGAGTGAATCCACAGTGACAGTTGACCGACATATTGGTAATACAAGGAGATACAGGGTCAGATCTTTAACCATATGGAGTGGAGCCCTAATAAAAGGGTGACGTGGGTCAGTAGTCTATCTGACTCCTAATTAAATACAAATTTAAACATTAAACAATGTTTAATTAGGGCTCTTACAGAAAGTGTGTTTAATACATGCCAAACCAAAAAACCTATGGCACACAGTTGACTTCTCCCAATTTATTCAAATAACATCCAGCACCAACTTTGTGCGTTTCAGCTGAGAAATACAGATTATCTTTCAGACTAGATAATAAAACATCCCTGGCAAAGAGAGAATTGGCAAAACCATTTACTACTTCCTCTAAGAGTCGTTATTGTCGTTACGGACTATAGTCATTAAATTATACGGTGGGGTCTCCTGAGGGTCAGCTCACCACAATATTCACAGTATATATACAGCACTGTGTTGATCCACAATGAAGAATATACACACTGAACCATCAACCTACAGAAAATACGCCAAGTAATTTAATTTTGTGGCCACGAAAAAGGACAGGCGTGAGTATATCTGGACTGTGCATCTCATCTCTTAAATTTAGTTTAACTCAAAAACCAACAAATAACAGTACTTCCTGTTGTCTTAATCACATAAAATCACAGATGAAAGTGTGTAGAAGTATACACACTCACACACAGTTTAGAGGATAAATGTGCCCGCTGGTTGGACACTACTCTTTGTAAAATGTTTTAGCCAGTCTCTGTTCTAGGGTAAATTATAGCTAATTCTGGTCTCTCATGAGATGGGGCCACAATAAATAGAATATGAGAGAAAGAAAGAAAGCGACAGTGAGACAGACGGGCAAGGGGAGTGAGTTCCGCCTTATCCTCTTCAGGGTAACTGGGAGTGACCTGGTTGCAGGCCAGCCAATCACAGGAGCATCCAGACCAGTTTAGACCAACCGGAATGCTTCAGTGAGAGGCCTCTGCCTGTTGCTGAAGTTTGACAGCAGTACAGTCCAATCACAAAAGCATGGTGACGGGTTTCTCCAGGAACTTGCGGAACTCTGCGAGCCACTGTGCGCCGACTGCCCCGTCCACTACCCTGTGGTCGCAACTCAGCGTAACCGACATCATGCTGGCTACGTCAAACCTACGAAACACAAATGCAAGTTGCATAAGATATTGATATTGAAAGATATTGTTTTAATACTGTTGCCATGACACTGACCCTTTCTCATTGTCAGCAGGCATCAGCCGTTTCTCTGAGCCTCCAACAGCGAGGATACAGGCCTGAGGAGGGTTGATGATTGCTGAGAAATTCTTGATGCCAAACATCCCTAAGTTAGAGATTGTGAATGTACCTCCCTTGGTGAAAAAAACAAAACAAAGAACATTTCAGTTTGTTAGTTCGCCCTTTAAATATATAGTCTGCATCCAACACGCATGAAACTGACAAACTACATACATTATAGCCACAGAATCAGAAAAGGTACCTGGAATTCATGAGGCTGCAGTTTGCCGTCCCTCGCTTTGACAGCAAGAGCCGACACATCAGAGCTGATTGCAGCCAGTCCTTTGGTGTGGGCATTGAACACTATCGGTGTGATGAGGCCGTTGGCAGTGCTTACTGCTACACTCACATCCACTACATGGTTCCTGGAAACATTAAAATAAGTCAATACTAACGACAGCACAGTCATCTGGACAATGTGAGGTTGTTTCTACAGTGAAAACAGTGGAGTAAACTGAACTTTGAGTGCCCTCTTCTGGCACAACTGTGAAGCTGTCAATATCCAACAATTATTATTTTGATCCAGCGACTCTGAAGTTTTTCTGTTTAAACCTCTCTTTGTCTTTCCTTTCTTCTAATGAATGAGTGAGCGATGCACTAAAGTCACATCATACTGAGCACTGGCTATGTTTATATGCGTTGAAGTAACAAATTCCTGGTTACTTAACCAGATTGGTGGTTACTTAAATGGGCAACTGAGTGGCTACAGCTCACTCATACCCCTCTCAGCACTGAAAACAGGAAAGACCTGAAATCATTTACATGTGTCTACATTCTGCTGTAAACTAGTAGAACTACTACTCAGTGTTGTACTCCTCCACCAGTAAGTCAAATTCAAGTTAAGAGTCACACTATATACTACATACAGAAGACCTTGTATTTAATAAAAGTGATGTTGGCCTTTGACCATTTGCTATGAAATGCAGTTTGGCCTTAATTCCAATAGAACACACCAAAAACATGAAACATGATTTGTGAGGTCACAGAGGCCTTTGACTAATCAGGTGTAAATTACGCTGATTAGTCAGTCCTTATATTTTGAATTTGCAAGTTCAGTTAAGGGCCAAAATGTGTTTTTTGAGGCTACTGACCTTTGGCTGTCAAAGACTAGTTCAAGTGCAACTAAAATGTGCAAATTTGAAACAGCGTCTCAAAGAAACATTTTCACAATTATGGGATGTTCTCCATCCCATAATTGTGAAAATGTTTCTTACGTAATGCTTTAAGAAGCTTTATGTGTCTTTTCTGAAAACTGTAATTCTGTTTGTGCCAGTGAAAACTTCCTCTTCTTCTCAAGTAACATTTATGTTACCTAGGAACTTTGCTTTGTCAATGTACACGATATCTATATACATAAAGCAGATAAGAAACCCGATTGTGTGTATACATGGCAGGGAAGATCTCTAGGATAGATCTTACTGGAGAAATTTCTATAGGCCTCTAGATTATGGTAATCAGTTTTTTTTTTTTTTTTTAATTACTGTTAAGAAATCAACTGGAGAAAACCAACTGTAACTTCTTTATTTGTAGTGCATTTGAACACACTCCTGTAAACATACGTAATTAAATTCAGATTTTAGACCCACCAAGTTAGAACAAGGAAATTCTGTACGGCAGTGATGTTTGCTGCTGAACAAAACAACATGCACTACACTTGTCTTGATTTGTGATGATGTGTTTTTACTCACTGGCGGATGACGGTCTCCATCCAGGAGGAGTTGCATTCAGGAACCTTGAGGCAGGATAGGGCACTGGCTTTGATGATGAAGTCATTCACACTAAGCTTGATATTCTGGGCTTTAACCTCCTGTAGAGAGGAGGTGAGGTTGTTTATGAAACAAATATCTCAAAGAAAGAACAGAACAAAGAAAGTTTCCTTTCTTTTATTTGGTTACATTTACAAGCACAAACTCACTTCATTGAGCTCTTTCCGAAGCTCAAGTACTTGGTCCATGTTGACGTCTACAGACAGATAATAGTGGGGGATGGTTTGCTTGGACTGCATTAACCTCTGAGCGATGACCTGCAGGGGAGACAAATATATGCACTTCAGCTTTGATCCATAGGCCATCATGGAGACAAAAAAAGCGTGTTAGACATGGTTGTTTTAATAAATACAGTGCTTGTCTTCAGGGCAAAATGTGGAAGTGCAGATCAGAGATAACGGAGTTACACTGTATAAACTCATCAGGACGTTTGCCTCAAACGTGAACACAACAGCAGCGCTCACCCTGCACAAAAGGGGTGTGTCATGAATTCTACCAGACAGCTGGCAGGAGTTTAAGCAGGAGAAGAAATCACTGTGGACAAAATTAACAAAAGTCTTGCATGGACTCTTACCTTGCGGATGTTACTGATAGGGATGTCTGTGAAAGTGCCAGCTGGTACAGTAGAAGCTGCAGCATGGGTGGGAGCAGCTGGAGTGGGAGCAGCAGCTACAGCCTGTAAATAGAATGGTAAATGGTAAATGGCCTTGCTTTTATATAGTGCTTTTCTACCTATTGGTACTCAAAGCGCTTTACAGTCAGAGACACATCTACCCATTCACTCACACAAGCACTCACACATTCACACACCAGTGCCACGCACTGGGAGCAACTGGGGGTTCAGTGTCTTGCTCAAGGACACTTCGACATGTGGCACATTCCAGGGATCGAACCGCTAACACTCTGGTTCGAGGACAACCCGCTCTACCTACTGAGCCACAGCCGCCCCAAATAGAAGTGATTTTATTTGCATCAAGTCAAATTACAGTAAAAAGAATTAGGAATATATAGTTCAATATATACACCGCCAACACTGAAATTTGAGGTTTGGACAAAAAGAGCAAAAATTATTATTTGTCAATAGATGGATCAAACATCTTAAGCCCAAATGAGCTCAACAAGTAACAGATTAAAAGTAATATGTGTAAAAATGAAAAAACTGTTCATGAATGACTTGGTTATTAGTATCAGTTAAACAAACTATCATACAGTTGAGTCTATTCAAAAGAGCATATTAAATAATCAGTAATAAAAAAAGGAAGTTGTTGGATAGGATTCAGTAGTGCTGAATGTCTATTTCTACTTCTGACTTACAGGTGCAGTCTGCGGGGGAACAAAGCTCTCAATATCTTTCCGGGTGATGCGTCCATCAGGCCCAGAGCCTGAACAGAGTAAACATGAACAAATACAAATACTAGAAATACACAATGTTCTCACAAAGTGCAACTTAGTCTCATGCTTTGGGTTACCTACCGCTGACCTGTGTCAGGTCAATTCCTTTTTCAGCAGCAAGTTTCTTGGCTAGTGGGCTGGCGAACACACGACCCTTCCTAGGTGCTGCTGGGGCAGGACTGGGTGTTGCAGCAGTTGGAGCAGCAGCCTACAACAGACACATAAAACACTCTTAAGCTACATTAAAACTAAATTTAGAGGTTTCTGGGAGTATGTGAAAACAATATTTCCTTATATTGGAAAATATGTCTAACCGGAGAAGGAGGTGGTGAAGGAGGTGGTGTGGAAACATCTACCACTCCAGTCTCTACATAATCCTTGAAGGCGGAAATGTCACCTTCCTTCTCTACAATAATGCAGAGTGGTGCTCCCAAGGGAACGTCTCGGGTTCCCTCTGTCACCAGGATTTTAGCCAAATATCCTTCCTCTTGCACTTCAAAGCCTGCACATGAAAACCAGGAAGGAAACATGGTGAGATTTTCCTGTCATGTGGTAAATTATCATAAAAACAGAGAAGAAAATTAAGTCTGAACAAAAGACAAAATAGCTTGATTACAAAACACTGATTATATAGTTTTATAGTTAATACTCCAGGTGTTCAAGGTGCTAGTTTGTTTGATTTACCGATAGTGGCCTTGTCAGTTTCAATCTCAGCGAGGAGATCTCCTTCACTCAGCTTCTCTCCGACCTTCTTCTCCCAGCGCTGCACTGTTCCCATTGTCATGGTGGGGGAGAGGGCAGGAAGTGCAATCTGTAACACATACATCGAGATGGCATCTCTGCAGTTTTCAGTCCGACCAATTGCTTTGGAAAACTTGTGATGAACCCAGTCAAGGCTCCACAACAATTGAGTTCTGCAGAACACCTTAAGGGGCCTAATGATGTTCCAGCAATATCCAAGAGACATTCAATGTCTATTTGATTAAATGATGAAATTAGCTTAAACCTGGTGTTGTAGTACTCAAGACCGGTCTTGGTCTCCAGACCGCATTTTCAAGGTCTTGGTCTTGTCTCGGAATCGACTGCATTTTTACTCTGCCTTATCTCCGTCTCGGTTGAGCTGGACTCGGGATTTTTTGTCAAGACCAGTTGAGACCATATGATTTTTTTTTTTTTTTTAAACAGCAAGTGTGTGAAATTCTCGAAATTAAAATGTAACCAATAAAGTCTTTTCATTTTGAAAGTGTTGACGCTACCACCCGGCTGCCAAAGAGGGGAGAAGAAGAGGGAGAAAGGATGGCGCCGGCTCTGGCAGAGATGTCTTTGAAATCATCAATCATTCGTTTTCTTTTATTCAAACCACAAAGAGTTTATCTGTAAGGTAACTGGGCAGAAGAAGCACTCCGCACAGTGTAACATTTGTAAAGTGACTTTCACTGAGACGGCTGAGACGACATTGAACTTCTTCCATCAACTGGAATGAAAACATAAGGAAAAGTATGTGTAGCACTAAAGGCAACATTAGTGTAGTCGCTAATTAGCTTGATGTCCCCTGCTGTGTTTTTTTTCTTACCATTGGAAAAGCTTTAACACGGCAAACAATTTGACAGTGGACTTACTAGCTAGCCCACTTACTTTCTCAGTAGCTCAGAAGTTAGTAGCCCTCTGGCACTCCTTCACTTGATGTTACACATAAGAATAACAAAAATGTGCCTCCACTTTAAGAGTTTCATTATTAAATAATATACTTCTTCACCTGTTAATAAACATAAAAAGTACTGTTACTTGAACGGTGATAATTTGGATTTTGAATACACACAGATTATTTACCCAGTCAAGACAGCACAATGTGCTTTTGCTCTGTTTTGAGAGTCACAAGCTCCTGTCACTCAACAAATCTATAGGCCTATGTGTGTGTATAACCATCTGAAAAACTTGGTTATACCCAGGGCTCTCAAGTTATGAACTTAGCTTGGAGTGACATTTTTGTTTTGTTTTGTTTGTTTTTTGACAGGGGTGAGGGTTAAGTGTGTTTGATTGGCCAGTTGCCCTTACCAACAGTTTAAAATAAATGTATTTTTCAATATGACAAATAGACTAATGCTTCCGTTTATTCAGTTGGTCTCGCCCCTCCTCGAGCTTGGTCTTGACTCTGTCTTGCCCCCTCAAAGTCTTGGTCTTGGTATGCTCTGGTCTTGATCTTGAGTCGGTCTCGGATTAGGTGGTTTTGACTACAACACTAGTGTAAACCGACTCCACATTAGACTCTACACTCCTGCTCTTTTACTACTCCACACCTGATTGTAGTTTGTTTATGTAAAAGCATGCCTACCTTCATGTGTGGGGGGTAAGAGCTGCCTGGGGCTGCAGGAGGAGGAGCAGCAGCAGGAGGAGGCGCAGAGGCAGCAGCTGAAGGGGTGGCACCAGCTGCTTTGATTGAGTCCAAAGTTACGTTTTTAAAGGCTGGGATTAGGTCAGGGCTGCAGGAGAAAAGATACACACAGATCTTAGAAGTAACTGTATACTTCATCTGACATGATTTATAGTCCTTCCAACAGTGTCACACTAAGCCAGACATGTTATTAAACATGAATGTCACCAACAGACACTAACTTGTCCACTGTGATGCAGATTACTGATCCAATGTTGACATCTCTGGTTCCTTCAGGAACAAGAATCTTTGCCAGATAGCACTCCTCCAGCATCTCAAAACCCACAGTAGCCTTGTCCGTCTCTACCTACAAATACAGAGAAAACATTTAAATCCTATTGTGATGATTTTATGAAGTTATATGAGAACACAAACGTCTTCAAACCTCAGCTATAAGTTCACCCTCGTTGATTTTCTCTCCCTCCTTTTTCTCCCAGCGAGCGATTGTTCCCGTCTGCATGGTGGGTGACAGCGCGGGAAGCTCCACCTGATAAGCAGAAAGTGACACTTTTGACCTAGTGAATTCATGCCCGCCACAAGATTATTGCCACATTCCCATATCCTCATTGGGGCACTGAAAATACTGCCATGTCATGTGCTGTAGCCACAGTTGATAAATCAACATCACCTCATCCCATTGCTCAACAAATCTCCATAATACTTTACATCTTACATGTATTCCTGAATTTATCAGAAATAAAAACTGAGATTATTGTAAGTAAACTTCATGAAGAACTGGAAAGCTGCACATACAGGATTACAACAGGGCTGGCAAAATAATGTGTTGACACAACACAATTCAACACTACTACAAACGACAGCCTCCAAAGTGAAAACACAGCTGATTTAACAGTTGTCTTGGGTAATTAAAACAAATGCTGAATACCACAACCTTCAATCAGCTAAGATTTAAATCAGGGCTGTTATATTAGAATGAATTAGTTTTCACTAGCTAACTACTAACTTAAGTGTGCATGCAGTAATATAAATATACCACTTAAACTGTATGTTTAGGCTAGTATAAATACAAAACCTGCTCAGAAGTAAGTATTCAGAATAGAAATGGGCCACAGCACTAGTCAAGTCAACTAAAGAAATAACTCCTGAGCCATGATATAATGAGACAGGAGAAAAACATCTGGAGCTAGTCCATAGTCACCAAATAATAGGAAAGATTCAGATGACAGCAATCACAGTGACTGTACTGGGACATGGGGCAACTTCTGATATCCAGCTGGATATATATTTCATGTTAACTAGTTTTACAAAGCCTGAGCTCTGAAATCCAGCTAAGAAACACAGTATCTACAGCAGTCTTTTTAAAGCTATGGTTTAACCTCTAGTGGCGTGAGAGCTCTGTGATAGACCAAGAACCTTCTGTCTCCTGCTAGCTAGGGAGGTCATGCTAGCTATAAAATCGGTGCTATAGCAACATGAAGCCCGGTCGGGTACTGTTACCTTCTGGTGCGGAGGCAGACTGTAGAATCGCTTGGTTTGACACCCAGCTGCTAGCTGGGGACACCGCAGCAGAGTGGCTCTGTGGCTGAAGCCTGAGCTCAGAGACACGGCCCCGGACGCCGCTCCGCACTTAAACCGTCTCAAACTGCCGGTTCTGGGCACGAAGCGGGAGCCGAGCGCAGAGGGCCTGGCCGGGAGGGCGCGTTGACAGGGGAGCCCGGCGGACGGCCTGAGCCGCAGGATTAGACGAATCATTTCGCAGCGGTAGAAAGACTATACAGAGCTGATAAATACTGTGTTTATCTTACAGCCACATCAGACATACGCCGGAACCGAACGTCTCTGTTCCCTGAAAACCTGCCCGTACTCCTCACTTTCTAATGACCTCGTCTAGTCCAAAACACAACGATTTACGGCTCTCCTCCTTGTCCTGCCGTCGAGTCTAAGGAGGTGTCGTAAATGGTGACGATTCAAATTACAATTAGCGATTACCAAATAAACACGACTACTATGAATTAAACTAAACACCTGAACAAACCAAAAGAAATGAAAGATAATAACTGTCCAACCCTCTTGTTTCAAATGAGAAAGTCAAGAACAGAAGTTATACTTTACTGCAATTACATCAATAACCACATGGTGGTAGTAAATATTTAGCTGTTGAATATTCATGTAAAGTCTGTAACACACACTCACAGTAACGCTGTATAATGATTACAGTTGCCTGGCACACACTAAAAAGTCTATGCTACCATTTCTTTAACTACGTCTAATTATAACTGTTCTCTCATTTCCCAGTAATTACCCGCAGAAAAAGGCTAGACCTGCACAAATTAGTCAATTAATAGTCGATCAAAAGACAAATCTGTATCCATTTGAATAAGGTAGCAGTAATAAATGCCAAGTTATCTAATTCTTAAATATTTGCAGATCTCCTTCATCTTTTGTAGATGTTATCTTCTTGAGTTGTTAGCTGGTTATTTTGTGGAGTTCGACTGACCAGCATTTGTAGCATTACAATGGGGGCGTTTTTTGGTGTTTACTTGTGGAAACAATTACGAATATGAATATTCATATTCGTAATTTGCTAGTCTGTTTTAGAAGAGTCAACTATTGGCATGCATTAAGCAGAGAAAACATCTAAGGAGATTGCAGAAACTACTAAAATTGGGTTAAGAACTCTCCAACGCATTATTAAAAACTGGAAGGATAGTGGGGAACCATCGCATCAGGGTAAGAAGAGAGGCCAGGCCCGGACTGGCTAATCGGGAGGACCGGGACAATTCCCGGTGGGCCGGTGTTCAATTATTTATTAATTTATTTATTTATTTATTTTGGGCCTGTCTTCAGTCATGGCACTGAGTGGCTATCACGTCTATGCTGTTACCGCTGTCGCTGGGCCGTCTCCACTTGCAGCTCTTTTCTTTTTCTTTTTTTGTAGACGCAGCCTGACGTAACACGTCCGTGCACGCCGCACACTGTCAGTGGTGTTTGAAGCCTGGCTCCAGCCCCAGAAGTGCAAGAGTGTTTGCAAAATGGAAAATAAAAATAGCAAGGGTGGCGCAGAAAAAGCGAGAATTAAAAAGAGAAAAGCACTGGAGACAGATGCAGCCAAATGTGCAAAAATCTGCAGCTTTTTCAATAAAACGTGCTCGCGGTCTGAAACGACCAATGAAGATGATGAAACGGGTAAGACAAGATGTTGAACAAAATGCAACTTTACCTGCACCGTTCAAGTTAATTAATTAGCCTATCAAGTCTATGAATTGCGTGGCGTTGTAATAGCCTGTCTAACCTAACGTTACATAATTTAAATAATAGTATGATGCGACGCCACATATACTGGCCACAAACTTTGTCTTGTAGCACCTCAGATGCAAGATGCATCACCAAGCACCAGCCATGAGCCCACAGGTCCAGAGTGTGCAGGTAGGATTGCTCATTAAGTGAATATTATTAGTATTAATATAATTAAGAGTATGGTGTAGACCTGCTCCATATGATAAATGCCCTGAGATAATAGATGATGATAGATGATTCAGCACTACAATAATGAAACTGACTTGAATTTTTGACTTGAAAAAGGGGAGATTTGTGTTGAGATTTATGACCATTTTTATGATTTAGTGTCAGAGGCAGAGCCAGGAGCCAGTGGTGAGGTAGAAACAGGTGAGCTAGTGTGTGAACAAGCAAGAATCAGTTCCAATAAAACCACTTTCTATGCCCAAATGAGAGTAGTGGCCCGTTATACTTTTTATCATTAGTAATAGTAAAGTAATACGGAATAAGCCTGCCTATTTTGCCATTGAACAAAATCTTAATTGGTTTAGTCAAAAGTTTTGACTGAACCAATTACATTATTTTAATGTAATAGGTCGTGATCTAAAGTGGGCTGGTCTGAGGCATGAAACTCCAGGGCTGAAAATGAGTCCCACTCCGGCCCTGAGAGAGGCAGATGATGTGATGCACCCATCATGCCTAGTGCCTGCTGTACAAGCCTGTGGGGGTACTGCTATGATCTGGGGCAGTGGCGGTTCTACATTGAATTACGCCCCGGGCGAGACCACCTCCGGAAATTGTGGCCCCCTCCATTATTTAAGTTGCCCATCCCTGATATAGAGGAAAAGAAAAAACACAATTTCTTGTAGAGATAAACTGAGGTAGTCAGGTAGCTGGTAACTTAACTTCATTATGAGAAACTAACATTTTCAATGTTGTATTACACAATGTAAAAATGTAAACTGTGAACATACTCTCACATTAGCAATATTGTCAAACAATTAAGTCAAATATTATATATAAATATATAAACAAATAGTACCAAAACAAATCTCTTGAAAATAAATTAACCCCTTCAGACCCGCATTTTTTCTGCTAGGCAAAAAAAATTTTGTCCAACTTATTTTAATTCCTCTCTAACATAGAAACAAAGGGAATTTTTTATTTTTTTGCCAACTCATGTTTTGGACTAGAGGCGCACAAAATGTCATAAAAACTTAAGAAAAACATACACATAGTAATTCATCAGGTATGACCCTAAACAACTGGATGTCTGCATATTTGTGAGTCTGTGTACAGGTGTGAACATGCACATGAAATTGATAGATTAATCTGTTTTTATATTAAAAATTGTGATGTCCCTTTAAAGCTTGTACCTAATTACAAAGTTGTCACTTTAAAGTTTTCTGCATTAATTTACACATTGGACTAGTTAAAGAAATAAAACTAAGATAAATGATCCACTGCCACAATAGTCTAAATTAATAAACACAATGCCTTATATTTATAAATCACTTAAAAAAAAACAGACCTTTAAAATATTGATTTAAATTATAAAACAGTAGCACACTTCTAATTAGAGGCATATAAAACACACACTAAACTTTGTAAATGAATCCTAGGTAATGCTAAAATAATGTTAAGTGTCAAATATCTAAGAGACAACTTCCACTGAAAACTGACAGAGCAGACTACAACAACATGCCCTCCCTCCCTGTAGTAATAATAATACTAATAATAAATCCCATTTATTATTGGCTGGAGTCAGTCAGTCATTCCATGTCAGGACAGAGTGTCCATTCACATGGGACATATTCATTTTATATTAGCCAACTAAACACCTCCAGAAATCCACTACCATCTCCTTGGTTTTAGCTGTATTGATCTGAAGGTGGTTCGCTCTGTACCACGAGACAACAAAGTTGTTCACCAGATTCATGTACTCCTGCTCTTGTCTATCCCTTACACACCCCACAATTTCAGTGTCATCTGAGAACATCTGCATGTGACATGATTCTGTGTTGTAGACCGAGCCTCCTTAGCTATCCGCTCACCAGAGTCAAAGTGATGGTGATGGTGTTGGTGTGAGGGGTGGGTACAAGGCACTTTTCTGCAGCAGTGACAGTGGAAGGTGATGGTGAGGCGCTATTATGTCTAGTGTTGCTAGAGGGGAGGCATGGGGGGAGCAGCTATCTGAGCCAAAGCAGAAGAAGCAGTAGAGGGGGCAGGGCGGTCGAACCTGTTAAAAAAGTAATTGAACTGGCTGGATTCCCCCCACACCCTCCACGGTGCTCTTCTTCTTGTAACTCAGCCAGTGATTGTCTTCATGCTGTGCCACAACTCTTTAGCGCAGCCATCCTTCAACTTTCTCTCCACCTTAGATCTGTATTTTTCCTTCACCTCTTTCAGCTGGACCTTGAGTTCCTGCTGCACCTGCTTCAGCTCCTCCTGGTCACCGTCCTTAAAAGCCATCTTCTCCTGGTTAAGAAGGGCCTTGGTGTTGCTTGTGATCCATGGCTTATTGGTGGTAAAGCTGCGCACAATTCTGGTGGAAACAACAACATACATACAGAAGTTGATGTAGTCAGTGGTGCATCCAGTGATCCCCTGTTAGTAAGCAACCTGCAGAACTTCCCAGTCAGCTGACTGGAAGCAGTTCTTCAGAGCTGCCTCTGCCTCTGGTGACCATTTTCCGATTTTTTGGTGATGGGTTGCCTTGCAACCAGCGGCTTGTAGTGAGGCCGGAGCAGGAGCAGATTGTGATCTTATTTCCCCAGCGGTGGTAAAGTTGTAACCTTGTATGCATCCTTCACATTTGCATTTTGAAGGTCAATTGTCCTATTTGCCCTGGTAAGACAATCCACATAATGGACGAAAGCAGAGTCTTCAAAGGAGGGTTCTTTGTCCCTCAGGTGTAGGTGGATTGCTGAATCATTTCCTGATGAGCTGACTCTCCTGTGTTGAGCCATACGTTTGTGGATGGGTTGTTTCGTTTCCCCAGTGTACAAACCTGTACATTACACCCTGCATTGAATAGCATAAACTATATTGCTCTGTTTTTGTCTCGATGTTTTGTCTTTGGGGTGAGGCAGACACTCTCTCTATTTTTAAGGTCAGGCTTAAGACTTTCCTTTTTGATCAAGCTTATAGTTAGGGCTGGACTAAACCATCCCTTAGTTATGCTGCTATAGGCCTAGGCTGCTGGGGGACGATGCACCAAACACATGTCCTCCTTCTTTCTTCTCTCTCCTCTCTCGCATCCTCCACTTTCTTTTCTCTGGCACAGAGCTCTTGCCCTCGAATTTCCTATCTACTACTAGTCATGCAATTCTGTGCTATTACTATGTAGAATGTTTACTGCTGTGTCCCCCCCCCCCCCTTCCCCCCTCTTCTTGTGAGTATCTCTGGCCTGGAGTTGTGTGTTTCCTGTAGAGCTCCATACTACATCTGTTGTCGTGGTCTCATCAGCCTGCCCAGTCTTCATGGAATCCTGCAGTTATCCACTCCTACCTGAATGAACAATTCTCCAACCTGCCTATGATTCCTCTTACATTTTCAAACTGTCATGTAACATCATCAGTTTGTATCATAAGATTCCACATGTACGCTTTAGTCAGATATGTGTATCTATGACAGATGTATGTTTATCTTGCTGTTCTCTTCTCTCTTTCTTCTGTCTGTACCCGGCTGGCCTTAGGCAGATGGGTCCCTCCATATGAGCTGGGTTCTGCTCGAGGTTTCTTCCTGTTAAAGGGAGTTTTTCCTTGCCACCGTTGCCTTCAGGCTTGCTCTGGGAGTTTCAGGCCGGGTTTTTGTAAAGCGTCTTGAGACGATTTGTATTGTTATTGACGCTATATAAATAAAAAAAATAGAAAAAAAAAAAATAATAATAATAATTTGAAAATTGAACAGGTTTCTGTCGAAGAGTATTACCGGATTTGAAGTAAACTGGACTGCAGTGTTTCCTGAAAAATTCTCCTGAGTTTTTATGATACACCAGCGACATAGTGGATGGCAATGTTCTTCCTCTTGTTGTTCTTCTCCTCTGTGTCCATTCTGGGATATCTTTTTGAGCCTTTGACAAAGGCCCAATTTTGTTTGTTTGATGTGTTTTTACTACTTCTCCTTACCATACAATCTTTTCGGTACAGTCTGCGCTCGGTGCTATAGGGTCCTGTTGACCCCTAGTTTCTGATCCAGGGGGTGATGGGAATAAAATAATAGATGGTAGTCAGTGTGAGTGGGTTTTCTATATACTATATACAGTGTTGAGGCTGTTTTCTGCCCACCAGTCCCTCAAAACTTAAGAAACTACTTGGATGAGTGGCGAAATCATCTTCTCAAAAAAACTCTACAAGTCCAGCTGCCTTTCTGAAATGTTTTTGGGATATACCATGACCTGGATGACTGAGAACCTTCATAGACATCTAATCAAATAGAAATATTCTGGGTGCTATGTTCAATTGTTATCAATTTAAGCTTAACAAATTACTTGGAAAGCAACAGAATAGGGGTTCTGGAGCCTATCCCAGCTGTCACTGGGCGAGAAGCGGGGTACACACTGGACGGGTCGGCAACCTATCACAGGACAGAAAGTTATTTCATCTACGGTAAAATATTCACCAGGTTGATACACCTTAAAAACTGAAACGTGACATATTTTTAAAAACAATACTTAATTTATTTCAAAATATCTGTATACATTCAACAAAGGTAATTTGTAATTCTTATTTGTGTAAACAGACAGCATCCATTAAATTTCAATTAACAAAAACAAAAGCTAAATAACCATCTCACCAGCAATTTGTACATTTTACAGTACAGGCAGTCGTGGCATTCAAATAAGACTAGACTGATGCATATTTCTGTTGGCTTGTTAATGAAGGCAAACACACTGAGCCCAGGTGGGATTGTAGAAGCAGAATGAAAGCACATACGTACATACACATACACATATACATAAACACACAGGTTAAGTATTAGTTGCCGAAAAAAACATCTCCCTGAAGCCTCCGATGCACAACTACAGCATGTTTTCAACAGGGAGGACGAGGAGCATTCTCACCTCATAATCTCTCTTTTATGAAATACAAGTCATAAACAGCACATATTTTAGAATACGGTAGAAATACCAATGTACAAAATAATTTACAAATCAAGTTACAAATATGAACATCAAAGCTCCAGTATTATTTCGATACACTGACAGTGGTTCAGTTGAGTGCATGCTGGTGTCCCACAGACTCATGTTAAAACACAAATCTGGATTTGCATCCCATTTAGTCTTTTGTTTTTCTTTTGCACTTTTCTGTTTGGATACCTCTATGTGAACATTATCCATCTTTTTACCACCATCATAGGCAACTAATACAAAATGGAAAAGGCAGTAGGTGTCTGGTCAGTGTATTCTGTCAGCAACAGGTCAGAATGTGGACAATCTTTATGCTGAACTAGAACAAAGCCAATTTTCTTCTCTATTTCTTGCTATAGTAGCAAAAAATATAGCACTGTATATTCATTTTCAATCTGGTGGTGATGCAAAAGAAATGAAAAATGTACCTTTTTCAGTTGGTTGTACAAACATCTTGTCTCAACTAGAAGTGAAACATGAACATTACTTTGGTTTTAGATATGATGTTTCTGAAACCTTATTAAGCAAAGTTAGACAGTTACAGCCTAACAATAGTAAGTACACAATGAAAATATCTTTCCTGTGTAAGGCACTGAGTTGTATGATATTCTACTAGACATCAGTTACAGATTTGTGTTATTTCCAGGACGAGCTGGGCTATCAATCTGGTTAATTAACAGCCTTTCTAATTTCTTGCTGACAAGTCAATATTTTGCTATAAGGCCCAGTCTAAAAAGTGCCTTTGTTTAGATCTGTTGCCTTGATGTTCATCTGAGATCAGAGTGACTTGGGGCAAAAACTAAAAGTGTCAGGGCCTCCCATCCTGAACCTAAAATGGCCTAGGACAGAAAAGATAATGAGTTCCTTACACTGACAGAGGAATAAAGAAAGAGTTACAAACTTAACTTCATTGTTGTTACCTTTCCTCTCCACGGTCCTCTTCTACCCATGCCACTATTTTTCCATCCCAGCCTGGAACGATTGCTCCATCCAAAAATACCTGCATACAGACATCAATACCTATGATCTTTGTGTATGAGCAGTCTGCACTTCTTTCTTCTTCTTATAACTACATTCACATCCAACCATGGAATAAGGGAATTCATAAAAAATATTGCTACCCAAAAAATTCATTAATTCTCAGCAGTGTGCATCATATGCACTGGTAATCTTTTATTATCTATGCCTTGTTCTCCCCCCATCTTTCTTTTACCTCCTCTTTCACAGTGCCAAACTCAGGATCCAGGGCCTTGAAGTGGTACCTGTAGTTTCCCTCTCGATCAACAGCTGTCTTAACATCTTTGAGCGTCACCTCACAGAGCCTGTAGATAGATAGATAGATAGACAACTTTATTAATCCCTTTGGGAGGTTCCCGCAGGGAAATTGACATCTCCATCGCATACAGCACTGTCAGACATACATATACACGAATCATATAGAAAGCAGTAAATAAACCCCAAATACCCAACACCCAGAGAATAATAATAATAATAATAATAATAAAAAATATTGTGACTGTACATACTTGTTCATTGCATATATAGAAAAATATTAGCTGCATATTGTTATTGCACTCATGTTACTGCAGATTAGTTAGAAGGGTTGGAGAATCAGGATATCCGGAAAACAGGAAATCAGGAAATCAGGAAATCAGGAAAACTGTCATTCCCCCCCCCGTCATTCAGTCCCTTTCCTTTTTGTCCTCCTCCCCCCAAGTGAGTGGTGGTTAAACAGTTTGATGGCACGGGGGACAAAGGAGTTCCTCAGCCTATTTGTCCTGCACCTTGGGAGGAGCAGCCTCTCGCTGAAGGTGCTTCTCTGGCTGCTGAAGGTCGTGTGCAGAGGGTGGCTGGCATTGTCCAGGATACCCGTTTGTTTTTTTAGCGTCCTTCTCTCTGCTACAGTAGCCAGAGGGTCCAGCCTCATGCCAACCACCGAGCCAGTCCGCCTGATCAGCTTCTCCAACCTGGAGAGGTCTGCCTTTGAGGTGCTCCCACCCCAGCACACCACAGCGTAGGACAGAACGCTGGCGACCACAGACTGGTAGAAGATCCCCAGGAGCTTCTTGCAGATGTTGAAGGATCTTAACCTCCTCAGGAAGTACATCCTGCTCTGGGCCTTCTTGTACAGCTGCCCCATGTTGCTCGTCCAGTCCAGCTTGTTGTCTAGCCACAGCCCATGATATTTATAGGTCTGCACGACCTCCACCTCCTCTGCTCCTAACAGAACTAGTGTGGGGTTGGGTCTGTCCTTCCCAAAGTCAATGACCAGTTCCTTGGTCTTTGAGGTGCAGATTGTTCGTGTGGCACCAGACAACAAAATCCCTCACCAGGCTCCTGTACTCCTCCTCTTCGTTGTCTCTGATACACCCCATGATGGCCGTGTCATCTGCGAACTTCTGAATGTGACACGTCTCAGAGTAGTAGCAGAAGTCTGCGGTGTACAGAGTGAAGAGGATAGAAAACAGGAACAGTGCTGCGGAACGACTGGAGTAGCTGTCGTCTCCTACAGCACCACGGTGAGAGATGTACAAGGTGCGCAGGGACAATATCACTCTGCTGTCTTGTGACATTTTTACATTATTTTGTAATTTTTGTCTACCCATGGTCCACTATCCTCGTGTAATGTTATTAATAATTTACCCATTAGACATGAAAACTGCAAGATATTTAGATTTAAATGTCTGACAAAGAAGAGACCTCCACACACACAAATATGCACGCACACACAAACCTCTTCGGTATATTGATCATGGAAGGAGTTGGGGATTTTCCAGTGAAATAAAGGATTTTTGTAGAGGAAGAAGAACCACCGTGGGATTGACACATTTCTGCAATGAACAACAAAAAATTCTTAGTGAAGGCATAAACATTCTGCATATGCGTGCATGTGTAATTGGTACATGTAAGAATCTCTTACTTGAGGAAGGCCAGGAGTCCAAGTCCGTGTGTTGACCTTTGTATCTTGGAGATTTCCCCCCTCCCTGTATAAATTGGATGAATTTTGCAGAAATGTAGTCAGCCACTAGGGGTGTAACGGTACACACAAGTCAAGGTTCGGTACGTACCTCGGTGTGGGCGTCATGGTTCAGTACGGGTTCAGTACAACGGAAAAACTGAACTAACTTGTTGCACACACGTTTTTTTCCTCGCATTAGTGACAGACATATCGGGGTGATGCCGTCTTATGTGTGTTAGCATGTTTGATGTGTTTCCAGTGTCGTACCGCACCTCCGCGAAACATCGTCAGCAGACAGTCTTTGTCCGGTCCACCACTCGCGTGCCATCGCCGTTATGTTGCACCGGGAAACCAAAGTGTTCCCACATGGATTTAAATGAAGCTGGCAGCTCTTCCAACTCCACACTCTCCATTACTTTTCTTCTTGATAGTGAATCTCACTGGGGCCTATGTTGAGAGTGAATTAATAGCCTACTCTGCATCTACTCCACATATATTTTAGACCATAAGAAAATAAAATATTCTTTCGTAGTAGTGACCCTGTCCTCATTCATTTTTATTTATTTTTTTTTTGCACAGCCTAATTTTGAGCTTTAGGTTTAGGCATATGTAAGATACTTGTTAAGATTTTCAGTGGCTATGTATCACAGCTGATAAATGGCAATAACAGTTAACTGTGATAATCCGTTCTCAGGTGTTTACTATGCTTTATTATGTCTCGAGGGAATGTACTGGAAACACTTTCTTTAGCAATCGGACCATTTTGGGTCAAGTGACTCGCAAAACCTGGCTCATACCAGTGAGTGAGTCAGACTGTTTTTCTTCTTCTGTAGGCTAATGACATTAGCTGGCAGCTTTTAGGCTCATTACCGCCACCTGGATTGAAGTGAGGACTCAACTTTTTCTTTTTTTTGATTGGCTACTCACTCAGAGTATTCTCCGTATGTCTGCGTGCACTGAACCATAACGCCCTTACCGTGACACCGCGGGACGAATACACACACCGTTACACCCCTATCAGCCACGAATGATTTTAAATCCCTTCATCTTGCCAAAAGTGACACTACTTACGAAATGTTAAAAGGCTTGCACTTGTTAGGCCATGGAAATCCACAGATGCAGTGATTTGTGGTATTTAAGTGAACTTTTAGGGTGAAACACTTTCACTTTGACAGTCACACTTCCACCACTTCCTGCAGCTGTAACCTGAACTGATAACACCTTGATCACACGCACACACACTTCATTCTTTTAGATTAGATGTGTATATATATTGTTTTCATTGATTATCATGGGAATATGTTACTTCTATTGTGTAGACCTCCATTCCTTCAACTTTACTATTTATTTGTAATGTTGATTATAGTTATCATATAATTACTAATCTGAGTTCTAAATTATTAGATAAATTATAGATGGACACTGAACTTGTGGCGTGGTTATTGGTTCCTATTACCAGGGTGGTGCTCCGTAATTATTAAGAAATCGATCATTTTATTTTAATTAATAATCATAGTAATGATTATTAAATATTGCTAATAACCATATTTGCTCCTATAATGCACATGCATTTATATTGGACTCTTCTACCCATTGGTACTCAAAGTGCTTTACAGCCACAGTGTCATATTTACTCACTCGTTCACACAAGCACAAACACACCATACACAGGTAACGGGGGTTCAGTGTCTTGCGAAAGGAAACTTCAGCGTGTGGTCCATGTGCTTGGGATCAACGGCTAACCCTCTAAATTACACAGTCCTAAATCACCAGTTCATGTGACACTGAACCCCCAGTTGCTCCCAGTGCGTGGCACTATTGTGTGAATGTGTGTGTGCTTGTGTGAGCGAATGGGTAGATGCGTCTGTGACTGTAAAGCGCTTTGAGTATCAATAGGTAGAAAAGAGCTATATAAAAGCAAGGCCATTTACCATTTACACCAAACAGCTTTGGCTGCTAAACCCTTAAAAAATATTTGTACCCTGTGTGAATGCAGAACTTGCAGTCTGTCGATGAGTGATACGATGCCCTGCTCCAGGGTGTCCAGGGTATGGTGCTGTGGGCTGTGCTCTCTGAAATTGTTTCTCAAACTTCTCAGTGAATCTTTGAGCAGCTGAACCTCCTCTGCCTGGAATTAGTACATAAACACAAAAACCTTATTTTATCACAAACACTATTGTTTAGTCTTCCACTGCTGGCAACCGCTTTCCAGGCAATTTCATCACGATCCCATCACAGCATTTCTTAACTATACCTTACATAACAATAAAGATTCTAAGGTTTCATGTGAAATAAAAACAGACTAATGACTTATCATCCTTATCAATGGAAACAATACTTACATCTGACAAAGATGGAGCTGGGTTTCCAGAGTGTGAATACCCATTGTTTTCTGTGTCTGGAAACTGAGGAAAAGAAATGTCAACTGTGTAATGTATACAGAGCCCGCTCTTGGCATAGGCCATATAGATTTTCGCCCACCTGCTCGAGAGGGCGCGGCTGCAAGCCCTCAAGAAGAAAAAAGCAACATATGGTCAAACCGTAATCTCGTCTAGGCAACCAGAATGGCTAGAGCCTCTGAACGTATATCTGAATTTTCAGATTCAGATTCAGAACACTTTATTTGTCCTCGGGGGACAATTTTAACTCACAAGTGAGCAGCATGACGTGTGAGTACAAGATACTTTTAAGGAACAAAAAACAAAAAATGGAACAATACAAAGTAAAAAAACCCTGCCATTAATGTTTAACTTGTCCATGGAGGATATAAACATGATTGTAAGAATAAAGTGCAAATGTAAACAGGAATTACAGGGATTATATATTTACATGTTATTGCAATAGCAGTTTTCTCACGCGGACAGAGTATAAAACCTAGCTTCAGAAAGAGTCAGTACCTGTTGACGATCTCCAATCAGTAGCTCCTGGAGCATGCTGTTTTTATGCTCCAACTCTCTTTGCAATTCAGTCTGCCAAAGAGACACAAACATCAAAACCATCAAGATCCTAAAATTTTAACTAGTTGCTATTATTATTATTTAACTGGTTAGCTAAGTGATGCATATCACTCTACAATGTGATTAAAATTGTATTCAATGTTAATCAACCTACAGCTGGCCATATTTGAGCCAGCTGTTTCTTCTTAAACTTCCCTGTAAAATTCTTAAACTGTCAAACATACCTGAAGCTTTTGGCTTTCTTCATGCTTGTGTTTGAATTGCTGAAGTAATCGGTCCTTCTGTCCGAGGTCCTTCTACACTCAGCCGACCAAAGAGAATATGCGGGGTTCATTTTTAGTCCGTAATGATTAAACAGAAGCTGTGACAGGATGATTAAACTGTTAAAAGGAAAATGTAAAATGGGAGTATTTCACCTTGCATTCGCCCCACAGCCTGTTGCATTCCTCCAGCTTCCACTGTAGCTCTGCCTACAACACATGTTCACACGGGAATGTAAATGCATTACATACTTAAAATATACAGTAGCAAACTAGTATATTACTCTGAATTTATATGAGGCATTAACATAGTTTGTACATTCTTGTTGTTGAGTTCATCTTTTGTCATGCTGGCTCTTAGAAGCTCTTGCTTCATCTGCAGTATTGAAGCCTCCTGAGAGCACAGCCTCTGCTGCTGGGCCTCCTGTACATGAACAAACCAACAGAAAGTCAATATTCAGAAACCTTTATACAGTACGACTAGAAATGTAGTCAACTGAAAGATTAGATAATTTACTGTAGATCTAGATTTGGTCTACCTTGACTCCTTGCATGTTTCTCATCTCCTGCTTACAGCGCAACAGTTCCCTCTAAATCAACACCAAATACAACTAATTAAATATTCATCACTGCGTGGTTTCCATGTAATGTAGTCAGAAAAAAATGTAGTTGAAATGTGTTTTAAATCAGAAAATATTGACAAGGAAACATACTACACAATTATTTACCTTCAGCTCCTGAACCTCTTCCATACTCTGATCCAAACGGCTGCGAATGACTACCTGGAAAGAGAGAGAATGAAGAGATGTGTGAGACCCACAATGTAGTTGGAAAAAAGGAAATTGATACCTGTGTGCGCACACACACGCATGCGTGCACAAACACACGCGTGCACACCCACACCCACGCACACACACACACCCACACACACACCCAAACCCACACATTAAGCCACAGCTATGAACAGGTAATATGATCCATGCTGAACACAAAGAGCTGAAGAAGAGAGTGACACAGGAAAGAAAGAGAGAGAGAAGGATAGAGAAGAATAGAAAATTAAATCAAGCTGAAGAACAGCGAGGAAAATTTAAAAAGTGAGAGATTAATACTACCAGTTGCTGTTCAGTGTTGCCTTGCTCCAGAGTTAAGGACACGTCCTGGTCATCCCCGGGCAGAGAACCACTCAGCAGCAGAGCCTTAAAAAGACACACATGTGACTGCAGATTGTACTTTGTAGTCACTGTGCTCAGAAAGCTCTGACCAGTTAAAGCATTAGTTGCTTGGTAGCTGAAAGAAACTGGGCCGGAAATTTCACGGTATCCCTCTTCCCCCAAGGCCTATCCCCCAAACAAGAAGTTGACACTGGAGCAACACAGAGATCTGGCTCTGGCTTCCTTCCCGAAAACAAATGTGTTCTGTCCCAGTTAAGCCAGAGGTATTAGTATGGGGAACCTTGAACCTTGCTCTCTATTGTGCTTCTTTTCAAGTATTTTTTATTTTAAGACTGGAAAAAAAAAATACAAATATACATCTTAAAAACACAAATATACACTAACACATCAGAAAAATCAGGTTAGTCAATGGCTATGTTTACATGGACAGTAGTTCATATTTTCAACTTCAATTCAATTTATGATCAGAATAGTATTATTTCAATCAGATTGAGAGCGATGGTGTAAACCTTTGACAGTCTGTTCAATGTTAAAGTACACTGCCTGGCCATTTAGGATTTAACTAAGCAAATGGGTACGAGCCTCCTGTTGGATAATTACTGCATGGGCAATTATCTTTCAAATGGCAACATGCTTTTTAACCCCAACTGATGCAATGAGTAGCTTCTCATTTCTTAAACAACCATGTTGAAAGACACATCTCGTGGTAGTGGAAAAGATGTTAGTCTGTTTGAGAAGGGTCAAATCACTGGCATGCATCAAGCAGAGAAAACATCTAAGGAGATTGTAGAAACTATTAAAATTGGGTTAAGAACTCTCCAACGTATTATTAAAAACTGGAAGGATAGTGGGGAACCATCGCATCAGGGTAAGAAGAGAGGCAGATGAAGTGATGCACCCATCATGCCTAGTGCCTACTGTAAAAGTCTGTGGGGGCACTGCTATGATGTCAGGTCTAGGTTCAGCAGCATTATGTGCCCAAAGAATGAGGCCAAAGCTTATCGAAATAATGCCACAGTGAATGCGTGCTATAATCAAAGCTAAAGGCGGTCCAACAAAATATTGTGTGTGACCTTTTATTTTGGTGGTGACTTTTTTTTGGCCAGGCAGTGTATTAGTCCTTGATAAACATGTAAGTGCTTGATCTGATCTCTGATCTCTGTCTGGTTGGAATAAGTAAATTCTTTATCTGCATGTTTGTCTCATGAGAGATGATATGTCAAAACAAGTAGTTTCCCATTTATGTACTAGATCTACCCACAATATTTAAAAAAAATAATTATCTATGTCACAATATGAGGAAATACACAATACAGCATTCAGTACAGAAAGAAATAAAAAAGACTTCAAATCAATGAAACCTCAATATGGATGTACCTGTAAAGCAGACACCATTTTACGTGTTTCCTGCACCTCCTTCTCCAAAGTTTCACTGAGAGAATCCTCCCACGCTGTCTCCACTACAACTTGAGATGACTCCACTACATCTGTACATATACATGACACAGTGCTAAACATGAGAATAAGGGTCACTAATCAAATAGCTTGGCAGTGTGTGGCTTGACTGAACATACCACTGCTCTCGTGCTGTCTGTCTGAGTGACTGCTCACTGGAGCTCTTGGTGAGGACAGAGGGCTGACGGAGCTGAGGCTCATGGAGGACAAAAGACTGAGTATTCAGTATACAGATATGCATGCAAATAGGCATCTATCAGCAAAAACACAAAGATGCACTGTAAATACTAAAATACTAAATACTGCAAACTTGTTTGGTAACATTACACTTTGTTGGAGTATATTTGTATTATTATAGTACACTTAGAGTAGTTTATATGTGATAAAACTGCCATTCAAAATATGTGTTCAAAGTATATTCCTGCTGTCTGCCGTGTCAAGAGCTACACTTGTCTATAGCTCAGCTGAGTGACAGTCTCCTGGTGAGAAGAATATTTTTGTACTGGAAGTCTTCTGTGCTTTCCCTAGCTGGACAGACACAAGTTTACCCTCAGGGGGCCAACAGCATTTTTCAAAGAACTGGTAACAAAGAATACTCCATTTAATGCCGACTTGTATGCTTTAGGTCTGGGTCTTGTTTTCTTCCCTCTTTTTCAGTTTTTTATTACATGCCTGTCTTAGTTCAATAATGGTAGGAAACAAAGATATTAACCAAAATCAAACTACTGATTTTAGAAACAAAACATTCACTGAAAATGTTCTTCAGTAGAAGGGATTATCACAGAAGAGGCAGAAAAAAAGCAACTCTTGAGAATAACACTTTACAGAAAAACCACTGGCTACACTTAACATACAGTATATCTTCTCATTAAATCATAGCACTTTAAACTTTGGTGATAAAAATGAGAAAACTGTCACACATATTCAGGTATATTCAGGTAACCAAAGACAATTCAAAGGTCTTACCATTTAATCTGTGTCCCCCCCATAGTGGGCTACAGATGGTAAAACCTGTCCACACTTCCAAAGAGTTCCACTCTGTCTGTGGGCCTCTAGCATCTGAAGCTCGACAAACTCATGACAATTTGTAACTCTCACACTGGCACAACCCGCCCCACACCCTCCAGCTAGCTAGCTGTTACCATGGCAAACAACGCAGCAGACACCACTTAGTAATAATCAGATATGTGATGGCAACATCAGATTGTTACAGCTCTGTTGACTCTGCATCAAAATAATGAAAACTGGTCAAGAAGAACACCACAGAACATGACTTCAAACCAGACATGTGACTGCAGAAGATAAGAGGCCGATTATTCCCTTTTTTTAATCATCTGCCTGTGTTTTCTTCACTTCAACTACAGCAGGATGAGGTATTAAGGCACCAAAGTCATATGCTCTGTCAGGCAGTGAGAAACACATGCACGCGCACACACGCGCGCGCACACACACACACACACACACCTAAACCACAGAATGTAGCCTACTGTGGAAAAGTAGGTGTTAAAGATGGCGGAGTATGTGAGTAAAAACAAACTGGGTCTGTTCTACCCTACACTAAGTTTTACAAAATGGAGCGCTACTGATACCTGAGATCCTTTGTCCCAACACAACTGAGACACTTTAACATCTGCAATTTTTTTGTGCTGCTGGGTTCCCCTTTCCTAAAGGACCACCTACAGCGCCCAGACAAAAATCTGTCTCTATTTCAGGATGTTTTAAATTTATTTATTTATTTTTTCTGAAGTGCAATATTCATATTGGGAGTTGGCAGCAGTAATGCTTTCCGCAGTCAATCTCCACTACCATCTACGTGTGTGTGTTTTTTTCCTGAACTTACTTAAGCTTGATAATGCAACTTTCTTATTTTATCTTATCATATCTTATCTTATCATTTGAGAGTACAGAGAGGCTGGTTTTTATGGTGTATGGTATGATGTCCACCTGAATCCCTCTACCCTATTCTTGCACTTCCTGTTCAGAGTGTGCAGTGTAGTGCAGGAAATAAAAATCAGCGTCTGTTATATTGAAGTTATTAACAAGTTCACACAATACTGTTTAAGATTATACTTTGATGGAGAGTATCTAGTAAGATTCCAAGACAGGTTTCTGATACTTCAAATAAAAAAGAAGGTTGGTGTTAAGAGGGAGTCAGAAAAAAAGAAAATAATCAACAGCAAGGACAAAATGTGAATGACTATCTCTGTGGCTTTTGTCAAGTTGCTTTTTCATGTATGCTTGTACTTACTATAATTACTGCCTGAAGAAGGTAAATGTCCTACACTTCTGATTATTTTAAATTCAAACTACCAAAGTCAATGATTCTCTCCACACCTATTTAGATGTAACATAGTGGAGCTTAAGCAAAAAAAATTACCTGCTTGGCTGAGGATTGTCCAGTTCATCTGGAGATCCCCTTTCATATTGCTTTACCAGTGCTCGAACACACACACTCTTCTCCTCATCCAAGCTCCAGCCACTGAAGAAGAAACACGAAGTTGAAGTTATTAATCTGAGCAAGAACCGGCATATGTTTTGATGTTTAAATATATACAGATATGACACTTATTTCAGCAGTCATGAAAATGTTAATCATTTTTGTCCACCAGAGGACAGCATTTGCCACTTTTTTTCAACCTAAAAAGTGTCATTCATTTGTATTATATTCACACAAAATACAAAGAATGAGATGCTGATGGTCCGACAATATATATGGGTACTTCTTTCTGAAAAACTGTTGACTTGACAGTGCAATAATTATTAGAGACATGACTGACAGGGGTAAGAAGAAGGGAGGTGTGATTGCGCTTTATGAGTGAGCAGTGGTGCAATTTCAGACATGTCCGTGTGAAGGAATGTCTCTGTAGCCCTCTGTAGAACTGCTGGCTGCAGGGTTGCATCCCTATTATTTGCGGAGGGAATTTACGTCCGCCATAGTGATCACTGTTTACCTCCCTCCATATCCAGCTGGAGAGACTTAACTAACGCAAAGCTGCAGGGCTTGACGGCATCAGCCCCAGGATACTGAGGACCTGGGCCAGTCAAATGTCTGCTGGTCTACAGCCTCTCTTCAACCTGAGCCTTAGCCTGGAGAGAGTGCCGTTTCTCTCAGAGACCTCCTGCTTAGTTTCTGTGCCCAGGAAGTCGTGCTCCATCTGGCCTCAATGATTACTGTCCAGTTGCTCTCACATCCCATGTGATGAAAGTGTTGGAGAGGTTGGTGTAGGCCCACCTGAGGCCGCAGGTGATATCATCTCTTGATCGACAACAGACTGAACTGGAAGATCAACAGCACAGCTGTGTGCAGGAAGGGGTGCAGCAGACTATTTCCTGAGGAAGCTGAGGTCCTTTAACATTTGCAGCAAGATGCTGGAAATCTTTTGCCAGCACTCTTCTTACAGCTCCTCTGAAGTGTGCTGGGGGAGCAGGTAGTGGCACTAACAGACTTAACAAACTGATTAGAAAGACTGGCTCTGTCATTGGCTGCAGACTGGAGACTTTTGAATCAGTGGTGGAGAGGAGGATGCTGAACAAACAATCAATCATGGTGAACCCTGACCACGCTCTCCATCATATACTAGAAAGACAACAGAGCACCTTCTCTAAAAGGCTCAACTTCATTGTCTCAGGGTCTGCTACAGGAAATCTGTCCTGCCACAACTCCTCATCTTTGTGTAACAGATGATGTTGGACTTATTGTAACTGGCAAATTTTGCACATGGTAGTCTTTTTTGCTTAGTGTAATTTAAATATGACATAACGTATTCATGTGAAGGGCAAGAGTTGGTGCCTGTGTGTCATTATATTTATAGTCATTGATCATATTTGGAGCCAACATACCTGTGGATACGTGCTGCACGTGCAGGCATTGAGGCATCAAGTTGAGCAGATGCTAGTGCAGCAGAGGCACCTTGAGCAAGTGCAACAGTGGATAGAGGGTTGTGGCTAGGGCTGGCACTGCTTCTCGTCAAGCTCTTCCCATTTCCAGAGGCAGTCCTGTGATTGGCTGAGGGTTTGAAATGGGCTGCTAATGCCAGAATTATCCTCATCACAGATTTCAGATTGCCATCAACGATGTCTGCAAAAAGGAGCATATGTGATAAGTGTTTTATTATTCTGTGAAATACTGCTCATGCATATGGTGATATACATATTTGTTATATTGGTTTTGTGTAAACATGTAATTGTAAAGGAGTTAAAGTTTTGGGGTCATTTGAGTTTTCAGATTACAGTAAATTAGATGAGAGAATATTTGAAACATCTTTTCTTGAAATAAAGAAGACGAGAGCAAAACACAGCAAAATGTTTCTGTGATTTACCTCTTGCAGATATGTATGGCATGCGTATATGTCTGGAGGAAATGAACCGCAAAACTTCCTCCACATTCTTCCTGCTTTGCTCTTTGTTTTGTGGAGCCACATACACTTCCTCCAGCACCTCTCCAGCTGCCAAATTGAAGGGAATTAGTTAAGGGGCAAATAAGCAACACTACACTTCATTAGTGCAGTTTGGACACAAATGGAAATTAAAACATTATACAATACAAATATGTGTGTAAGTAACTGGCTGGCTAATGGTCAAATGGATGTTGATGCCCATAATTAAACTATTTAAAAAAAACTTTAAACGTGTTAACATTGACATTTTTACATGCACTTCTAACTGTGCACACGTATATTTACCCACTATCTCTATTAGTTGTGTGAGCACTACCCCATCCTGAAGATCGTGCCTGAGGTCTGTGATTGGCTTCAGGTCTGGTTTTCTCCTCAGCTGAGCATTCACCCAGGAAACATAAGCTGCCAGCTGTTGCTGCAATACATTAATCACATACACAAATCCAACATATCATAGAAAATTACATCCACAAACACAGAGCCAAATAAGGCCATGGAATAAGAGACCATGGCCTAACAAATGAGTGCCTTTGTTCATTATGTTGGGGCAGGGGAGAAGGGGACAGTGTAAGCCTATTAAGAATTTTAGTTTTGCTAGGTAAATTCAAATGATTTCATGGTCTGTGCAGATCTAATGTATCTCACGGTTCACACAACAATTGCCGATTCCCTTCGGTCACGTGACAATCCGTTGTCCTGGGATACCTCATAAAGAAAGCTCCCACTTTGCACACAACCGAGATATTTTCGCTAACTGTGATGTTTACCTGCTTTGTTTATGGCTATGTAAAAGGCTATGTAAAAGTTAACTATTTCTGGTAATTTTATTTCCGGACAACCAAACCGAACGTTATTACAATCATCCAGTCTAACCATGTCTAGAAGTCCTATCAGTTTTCTGATCCAAACTACTCATTAACGAGCTGGACTATACAAAGATTAGATCAACATTTCTTTGGTTAAACGAATTCTTGATATTTCTAAATTAAGACGTCGAGGCACTTCAATGTTCCGCTGGTTGACGGCTAGCAAATTTAACGGTGTTCCGCTTACTAATTTACAGCAAACCGAACTTAACACACGTTAATATTAGTGACGCTTGTTACCTCATTAAAACCCACATGAAGAACCTCGTCCAGCACACTTCCTCTTGAGAGTGAGGCGATCATCGTTTTACTCAAAAACGCATATACGGCAGCTAGCTTGTTAGCTTTACTTGGTGTCAGACAGCTAGCCTGAACAACTGGCAGACCTCCAGCAGACCTAACTAATGCTGCACTCCTGCAAACGTCAACAAACCGAGACAATTGAGGGATCAGAGGAGACGGCTACCGTTACTCTCTGGCTCGTGAACCGGTGTGTGATGTGAAGTTACTGAACCATATGGCGTGCAAAACTTCTGGTTTCAATTTTCAGAATAAAACTGATATTGACTACCACTTCCGGAATCCATACAGTGAGTCAGTAACCTTTGTTGTACAATGCCAGTGCCCATAATGTTTGTACCAGTCTAAAGGGACTTTTTTTTTTTTTTACCTTCAAATTTAAGCCTAGGTAGCTCTTCAAGATTTTCCCGTCAAAAAACAGTAAAGATCTGGCAGGACGGTTTCCAGCCAGTTACTGTAGCTTGCTATTGTTGAAACTGCTTACAGTTTTTATTTATTTATTTTTTTCCAATAAGTACGGTGGCCGAGAGAGCTCAACGAACTGCAATTTTAGAAAACACGTGCAAATAGACTCACAACACCAGCAAACACAGAAACGCCCTGCAAGTACAGAAACACTGCAAGTACAGAAACACACTGCAAGTACAGAAACACTGCAAGTACAGAAACACGATGCAAATACAGAAACGCGCTGCAACTACAAAAACAAATACAGAAACGCGATGCAAGTAAAGAAACGTGCTGCAAACTCAAAAACTCACACAACAGAAATGATTCCAGAGGACCCTAAAAAGCGATGGACGTTGTTTGCTCAAAACTATGGATTGCTCAAAACAAACCCATGGGTTTTAGTGTGTGTTTTATATGCCTCTAATTAGAACTGTGCTACTGTTTTATAATTTAAATCAATATTTTAAAGGTTTGTTTTTTTAAGTTATTTATAAATATAAGGCATTGTGTTTATTATTTTAGACTATTGTGGCATTGGATCATTTATCTTAGTTTTATTTCTTTAACTAGTCCAATGTGTAAATTAATGCAGAAGTGACAACTTTGTAATTAGGTACAGGCTTTAAAGGGAAATCACAATTTTTTATATAAAATCAGATTAACTTTCATTTTAATTTTCTGTGTTACTGCAACATCACTGCAATTATACAATAGGAATATGCACTCATGATCTATTTTGCTTGATAAAGAGCTTTGTCTTTGCAGGAGCAATTCTAAAATATTTTGGAGCTCCAGACGTTGAGCCAGGGGGATCTTCTGAACTTCCTGACCAGGAAGCTCCAGGATCATCACATTCCTCATCAACAATGCATGAGATGGGCAAGCATCTGTCATATGAGGACATCACTGTTGTTTTGTTTTCATTCTTGCACTTAAAATAGATGTTGTGTGTTGTATTTTTATTCAAAGTAAACACTCAAAATCTGTTTTTGTATTATATTTTTTGATCAGTTTAACTTGCATGAGTGGCTCAACTTAAGATGTTAGGGGCCCCCAAACAGCATCTTGCTTAGGGCCCCCACAAGGCTAGAAACTAGAAAGCCCTGGTGAAGACAGACAAACGGAGAGTCTCACCAGAACAGCAATATATTTTCTGGCTTTCTGCATAACGCACAACCCCTTTGCATGTCACATTAATACATCCCTCTTAGCTTTGTCAGCCTTTTATACTGTTACGTTTCCTTTTTTAGCAGAAACAATAATGCTGACAACCAACAAAGAAAGAACCCAGGGAGGATGGAATGCAGTCAAAAAGAGATTTAGTATGAAAAGGAAAACAATTAATGTAGGTTTGAAAAATGTGGGGGGAGGGTAACTGTGGGGATTGTGCCAAACAAAATAAGCAAAGTACAAAAAAATAGGGCCTAGCTCAACCTATCTGTGAGGAAAGAAAAAGAAAAAAGGCCTGACTCTTATCTAAAAGTAATAAAAATACAACGGTCGCAACAACCCATAAACTAGTGTGGTAACAATTTCGGTCTACGTGTGTGAATGTATGGGGTACCCCAGCCTTACCTCAGTCCTACCTCCCCATCACAAACCTTCCTAGACCACACAAAGCAAGAAGGGGTCAGTGAGAGCAACACAAAAGAAAGAGGCTTTTAAAAAGGGTGTCCTCTGTCTCTGATTGTTTGAAAAAACAGGTATATCCCGGACGAGCCCCCAATTTTTACGTTTCCTTTTTTAGCAGAAACAATAACGCTGACAACCAACAAAGAAAGAACCCAGGGAGGATGGATACAACAGTTTTGCGTTCTTTATTAAAACAGGCACTTCAGGAACTGAAATACTCTCCACATGGTCCTATACCCACTTTAGCATCCAGCTGTGACTACTGTATGCAGGAGAGGAAATTGCTTGAGGGTTTCTGTGAGTCTGGTTGAACTGGTATGAAACGGATCGTTGTTATTGGGGAAAGACTGGCCTTGCCATGGTACCAAGATCCAGGATGTGACCTGCAGAAACAGGGGAGTGTTGAGTTTGCGGGTATACACAGCAAGTCGTTTATATGGCTATATATGGCTAGATGGTGTACTTCTAACAAAAGCATTGAGTTGAATTTCTTTTAAAATTATTGCCATTTTTAACAAAAATGCCCCAAAATATTGTAGTTTCAGCTTGTCAAATGTGAATTAGTGATACTTTTTAAATTCCTATATTACAGTAAATTATAAACCAAATCTTTGGTTTTTGGACTGTTAATCATATAGCAACAGATTAATCAATAATGAAGGTTGTGTTAGACAGTGAATAATTCCATATTCCATGCATTTTGTATGATTCAAATGTGAGAGAAATGTTTCTTTTTGTTTGTTTTGAGTGGGTTTATAGCAGCATGGCTCTGTGTATTGCACTGCTGAGTGATAGGTCATCCAGAGATATTGTGAGGAAGACTTAAACAACTTAAAGAACCTGATTAGAAATCAATGTGAAAATTCCAGGTTTAACATTGGACTCAAATTAGTCAAGTTAGGATCATGAGTGTATGCTTTAAAAACAAATGACATTCCCATCAGCCTCAGCTATGCCTTGTGTTGAGTGATGGTTATCAGATGCTATCATCAACATGCTAATATCACCACTGTGAACATATTAGCCTGCGAATGCCAGTGGAAGCACAGCTTCTCAGAGCAATGTCTGTGGCTGTAAAAAATGTGACATATCAAGTACTTAATTTACCTATTTGCGAAGTGTTCTGGTTCAGTATGTTGAAGAAAGGGAGGTAAATGTTTCTGGGTCCAGGAGGAGAGAAGCATATTTTTCCATCAATCAACACCACAGTTTCACCAAAAACATCAAGCTGAAAAAAAGATAAAGGGCTTAAATGTGTTATATTGTGTGTTTTGACACCTTTTATATTACAAGCTGGTAACAGTATATATACCGCTTGTGTTTTAATAATTTGTCTGCAGGTGTACCTGCTTTTTCAATAGTTTCTGTGCCAGTTGAAGAAGTGTGGCGTTCTGTACTCCTCTAAAGTCACTGAGCATCAAAGTGGCCTGAACCAGAGTCACGTGGGACCTTGGTGGCATGCATGTCCTTCCAGAGAGCAAGTTCACTGCTTCCTACCCACATGAATAAACAAAAAGCAAAACATAGGATTACTTTGTGATTACATAATTTACACATAATTACATAATTATTACACATTCAATCATATGCTATGATCCAAGTTGATTATCTTAACAGCTGTAGAGATGACTTTAAAACCCCAATTCCAAGAGTAGCAACAAAAGACATAGATAATCAAAACCATTCCCTATCTGTGACTCCTGGCTGGCTTGTAAAACATTTGGTTTAAACCATGTGCTACACTGACAGTATTCCTTCTCCATTTCCAATATATCCCAGGGAAATGATGAATGACAGAGCTGTATCAAAGATTACCGTCCTTTCAAAATGCAACCCTAACCCTGGAACTTAACACACATTATTGAGGAAAACCATACATATAACACAGTTGCATGGTTGACATTTAGTCATTCTATGCCATCATTATTACAGTACAGCTTGGCAATCAAGTAGTTGGGACTGTACTGTGGTTTGCACTCTGCATTGTGGCTGCACCAACCCTGGCTTGAATCCGGGTCACAGCAAACACTGTTGCTGTTTTAACACTTGTGTTGCTCCTTAAAGCTGTCCAGTCACTTCCTCATTTAGTCCATTCATTTTCTTCATTTATGGCTAAGGACCACCTTGCATGGTACCACACAAATACTTCTTTGTTAGTGATGCTAACAACTCATTAATGGCCAGAAACTCCAGACTCAAGGTGTGAATGGGACCCATTTAAGCCAATACTAGGGATTGTACAGACTAGTCGATTAGTTGCCTTCACTGCTGTGCCATGATGCTTAGAAACATCATGTCGACTAGTTACTGATCACATGACGATAACAACACGGATGCCCCAAAGAAGACAGGTAAGGAGCCCAGTGGGGGTATACTTGACTAAAGATGAAGCCCATAATACCGTGACATGCAAAATATGTCAGTCCTTAAATACAACAAAAGTACTACTGCAATGCACACTCATCTGAAAAGGCATCCGCGAATGCTAGCAGAGATACAGTCTCTTTATGCCTAAAGACATATCCAGAGGTCACTGCTTTCATGAGAGTCCTTCTTCTTCTTTGTGTATTTCAACACTATTTAGTATTCAGAAGACTATCAGATGAAGAGCATACTGAGATGATTGTGCTAGATAAAGTATAATGGATTCAACTCACCTTTCCATCTCATCTCATATTTAAATAATGAGTTTAACATATAACTAACTGCAGTAATGCAGATTTTGTGAGCACATTACAGCGAAAATAGAGTAGCTTAACCTCCAAACAAGGTATGCCTTAAATGGGCTTTAAAGGACCACTGGACACATTCAGTAGACGAGGAAATCAGCAATGCACTTTGTCTGTGTGTGTGTTTTTTTTACCTGCAGTATTGCCATGCTGTCATCAGTCTTGCCTCTCAGTGCTTCCAATTCAGCACATTTGAGCATGAACAAGGCTTGATAATCAAGGTCTCCCCAGAGGACACATTCATCGAGAGCCTCATGTAACACCTGAGCTGTCACTTCATTAAGGTTCTTACCTTAGAAAGACAACCACCCCATATGCACAACACACATACAAAGACACACACATGCACATACAAATTCAATTTCCAATATTTTCATTTCATTTCATTCTCTTATTAACCTATACGCAGCTCAATGAGGCTCAAACTTTTCTTCTTTGTATTGAAAATAACTTGCTTTACAATTCTGTAATGCACAAAACTTCTGGTAAGATTAGACCAATTACTGTGTACCAAGTCTTACTATGTGAAAGAAATGTGAAGGAACTGTATTAAATAGAGGGACAATAACATTATTTGTTTTGGAAGTTCTAATCCTTTTGTTACAAGTCAAACGGTTTTAGCAGCAGACCTGGTAAAAGAGCGGCAGAATCAGGGGTGTGAGCAGCAAGGCTATGGACCAGAGCCAGGCGGCAGCGCAGCCACAGAGAAACTCCAATTCTCTCACAGGCCTCAACTGCTCTGGGACAGTCTCCATCCAGGGTGTTTGACTCACTGCAATCTTTAGTGTCCTTTCGACAGGATATAACATGTACAAATTAAAATTAAATAAAACTAACGTGACATTAACATAACATTGACAGAACAGAAACAGAGGAATATCATATGTTTGAAATAAGTTCATATATAAATAGGCAACCCTTTCACTTCTGGCATGTGATAGCTTGTATATATATTTCTGACAGCCACTAATGGATGCTCTTACAATGACAGGCAACGTCTGCAGCATGACCAAACATGAAACTGCCATCTCCGAGCTGAGGAAAACATTAAAATTGTTAGGATGTAAACATACAGCAGGTAAACACACACACGATAGAAATGTCACTGTACCTAAGTGTAGCATGTCCCTGCTGCAGGTAGAGGTTAGCTTTTAGAAGACTGGATTCTACAGTCAGTTCCAGGTCCTCCATATCGCTACAGGACAAAGATTCAAGCTGCTGCGAAATGGAGTGCAGCAAGAAAGATGCTTCTTCTAGCAAAAGGAACTACAACAAAGGACATGACAAACGTGAACAATTTCTCCGTATTGATGGTAAGGTGCTAAGAATGCCAAGTCCATTCAGATAGTACAGTAAATCGCAAAAAAAAAAAAAAAAAAATTCTTAGTGGATTTGTACAAAATATCGACAACAACTTTATTTCGCAAGAAAACTAAATAATTTAACAATTTTAATTGATTTGAGTGTTTGATACACTAATCAATAGTCTGTCATGTAGGTTGCTGTTGTCAGTACTCGTGAGTATGTCTAGAAATGCTTTAGGAAACTCAGGCACATCAGACTAGACCTAATGTTGCAGACTTGTCTGTACCAAGATTCAGCACTGCCTGACATACTAAAGCCCGCATTAAATAAATCCTCTATTAGCATGCATTTTAGTGGGCAACTTGTAAGTTTAATATCATTATCACAACTATTCCTTCAGATACTGTAACAACTTTGAGCTGGGGTCTTTGGTGTGTCAGTCAAATAAAAATAAAGAAACCCGACAAGGTATTACCTTAACGTGTTCTGGTGTGAGATACTCCTTCTCAATATCAATAATGAAAACTTTTGGCCCTTCTGTCTTTAGGTTGGAACCGTTCTGTCCATGGTGTTTTGACTTCACCGAACAGTTTGTTATGCTGCCAGAAGCTTCTCCTTTAACAGAATCTGAAAGACATTCTCACATTGTGAATAAAAAGCTGTTTGATCCTCATTCGGCTCATTTGGTATAATAATTAATAAGTGTATATGAATGTGTATTACACATATATGTAAGAATTCTTTGACGACTTGAACTGCAAAATGATCCGTCATGAAACGAAATCGAAAAGTAGCAAGGTGTATTTCTCTCATTAAGACAGACAGACATAAATGTATGGTCAAACCACTCCAGTCATAAACTTGACATGATACAAACAATATAACAAACAAAATTAACAGAAAGAAGAAGTATTCTTGCTTACAGACCTGGTGCAGGAAGGCCATGTACAGTCTTACTGAGTGCCAGGAGCAGTTGAATATGAGCAAGGTTGAATCTAACACAAAGTGTGGGTCCATACAGCGTTCGGACCTCTGGAGTTAAGTCACAGTTCACGAGTTCTTCCAAAGCCTAACCATAAGCACCACATACACACAGATTCCATTCACAAGTGTAATGTAAAAGGCAAGTTTAGAGAGCCCATATTTGGATGTATTTCTTAATGTGTTCAAATACTGTATAGCTGAAAGAGCAGCTAAAGAAGGAGAGAAGATTTAATGCTTTCTACTAATGGACTGGTGTATTTGTATGTATATATGTGTGGGGATTTTTGTGTCATTGCATACATATGTGTATATTTGCCTGAATTGGACTGATGTTTTCAAATGTGTCTGGAATGACAAATAGCAGGGATGGCTTATGTTCCTGCATACTATAAACTATGATTGTTCTTCTTTTTAAGTGCCCTTTTTCTCTAACGTCACATCTAAGATAAAATAATGTCACATCTAAGACTAATGAAATGCACCTCAATGTAATGAGATTTTATACAGGATGTACCTCCACATTGTCCAGAAGAGACTTGTTCCTGTAGAATGTCTTCACAGGCTACACAACAAGAATAATATCGCTTAAAATTACTGCATTTGTAAACAAAGTTGCAATGTTTCTGTACACTGTTCTGTGCCAATGCAGCACTGAAACAAATGTTTTGCAAAGTTGACATTGCAATTAGATAAATGTTTAAAATAGATAGAAACAAAAAGGCACACGTATCTATCCCAGGAGGTGGCAGATACACAAACCATGTGTTCATATTTTAGCGTATGTCAACAATAGTAAGATGTTACCAATTAATCCTGTTAAGGTGAACCAATTTAATCATCACCATTACTGAAGCAGTGATTTGTCAACATTTTGCTTAAAAAAAGAGAGAGATAAATACTTGGGGATTGGTCCTTGCGATGCATTGTCCATTGGGCAAAAAGATCCCTGATCCTTGTGTTAGCTTTACTGCCTCTTTGACAGCTTCCGTGAATAAACACAGTTCAGTAAGGACACGTATCTGTAGAAAACACCCAAACACATTAAAAAATTACACCATGGAAGGAAAAACTTTTACATGTAAATATAGCACAATACACCAATTCTGACCTTCAATATTTTTCCCTCAGCAGTGCGCTGTACATCTCTGCACACAGTCCCCACAAAATGTAGGTAAAGGGCTAGTATGGGCAGTAGCTGAAATTACAAGCACAACTTAATACTACTCAGTTATTTATCTTGAGGACAGCAAAATGAGGACAGACAATGTTTATGCGTGTACCGTGACGTAGTAGCTTGAGGTGAAAAGCCAGTGGCAAATGAAGTTAAGGCTTGATACAGTTGTGCCGAGGTGAAGCCTCTGGGGTTCAGAGAAAAGGTCAACCCCAAGTAGTAGCTCATCTCTGATGTTATGGGAGGCATACTCAAGGTCCGTCTGGGGTTGAGCCATGGAGCAATATAGCACACACTGAGGAAGTTGGTTACATACATACCACCACATCAGAACACACACCCACCCACGCATGCACACACACACACACACGCACACACACACACACACACACACACACACACACACACACACACACACACAGTCAACCAAAACTATATTCTTACTAGATCCTTACAAGATTACTAGATTCATCGCCATGCAACACATGACGATTCAATAATGATTCATAAATGTTCAAAAACGTTTATTAATAATAACTAATAGTGTAAAACACAGATCTTTCGAGGGATTCGGATCTTTCTGAGTCACTCACTGATATGAGCAGAGATGAGAATGGCGCTTCACTCGCCCACTCACTCGGCAGAGAAACGAAACTTATCCCTGCTCTCGGTTAAGCAGGGATCCACTCGGTTTAAGTTTATTTTCTCTGCCGTCCGAGTAAGTGAGTGGCTGCTGAGTCTCGGTTAAGCAGGGATGCACACGCAGCGGTTATTAGAGGCAGGGTACACCCTGGACAGGTCGCCAGTCTATCGCAGGGCTAACACAGAGAGACAGGCAACCATTCACACTCACACGCACACCTATGGCCAATTTAGAATCACCAATTAACCTAACCAGCATGTCTTTGGACGGTGGGAGACCGAGAGAACCCACGCAGACACAGGGAGAACATGCAAACTTCACACAGAAAGGCCCAGTCAGCCCATGGATTCGAACCCGAGACCTTCTTGCTGTGAGGCATCAGTGCTAACCACCTCACCACTGTGCCGCCCCAAGTATGGACACTTGTGTAAAAAAATACTCTGGTAAAAGTAAAAGTACTGATTAAACACCTTTACTCAAGTAAAAGTAAGAAAGTACAGGCTCTGAAATGTACTTAAGTAAAAAGTAAAAATTATTTGTTGATACTGTTCAACCCAGTAGAAGAAGAACACAGGAACACCGGTGTATAGAGCTGACGGAGGGTATCGGAGGGTGTTTTTCTCTATAACTGTGGGCATGTGCATAGATCGCATTTTTACTAAGTATGACGTGACTGGTCTAATTCTAGCCTCAATTTGTCAGTCCCCTGTGAATTCCTTCGACTGATAACAGGCACCTTCAGCATCAGCATCAGGTCAACAGGTATCGCCAACAGGCCGGTCTTTTGAGAGCGCATCATCGACTTTACTTCTCTAGTCCGATGCTCTAGTCATGTCCAGTGTTGGGCAGGTTACTTTTAAAAAGTAATTAGTTATAGTTACTTTTATAGTTAGTGTTCTCCCAAAAAGTAACTGAGTTAGTAACTGAATTACGCCACTATAAAAGTAACTAGTTACAAGGGAAAGTAACTATTTCGTTACTTTTTTAAAAGTTTAAATATGTCTAAGAACTGGATTTTTTGCAGCTCTTGCTTGTGGCTGGCTGTAGTCTGATCCTATTGTTAGTAAATGAGTCAATGGTGTTTGACTCATTTAAACCAGGTGTGTCCTGGTACCTGACAACCTGGCAACACAACCCAAACACTCCCACTCTACGTGCCTTGTGTCCCATACGTCACTGCCCACGTACACGTCAATTCCCGGGCTACACAAAATGAGCAAGACGGAGACAACAAACGAAAACTATGCTTCAAAGTTTCAATCTGTGTGGTGTGACACGTTCGCCTTTGACATCGCGAGTCATGTAAGTGTCTCCCATGCCTCTTGTAAACTGTGTCGGGGCGACTTCCGCGTGGAACACGGAGGGAAAAACGACGTTGTGCTAAACGCAAACAAGCAGTGGAGGCACAGAAAGAACACCAAGCATCAGGTCGTTCTTGCTGAGGGGCGTGATGGCAATGCTGGTCGCGAAGAGCGACATGCCTTTCGTTTTCTGTGATGACTTCAGTAAAAGTGTGTCTTTATTTTGACCCCATTATTAAGGGGGTAATTATATTAATTTAACCCAAGTGCTCTACGGACTGGAAATTGCCATATTGAATTTTATTAATTCACAAACGAAATATGTTTGGTTTTCTTCAGTTACAATTAATAATGAACGTTTTACATTACATTTAGTATGTGTGTGGTTTAAAAACTGAAATTTTTGACAGCAATGTTTTTTGTTATTATTGTATGTATAATTGTATATTGTATTTTATTGTGATTAAAATTACACATATTTGGCTCCAAGAAGGATGTCATTTCAGGACGTACGTTGTAGCACATTTCATTGTAGCTATGGATTTAAGTCTCATTAAAAGTTGTTTTGTTACAACGTGGCAGGGATGTCGCAAGTGGAGCAATCCAACCGCTACCCCAGAAAATCTCCCTCTTTTTCATAGCTCAGTGTTGGCAGATATGCATGTCTTTTACATCATGTTATCCGTGGAGGTTAAAAAAGTAACGAGTCTGTTTTTCCAATGTAAGGAGTAGAACGAACAGATATTAGTGTACAAATGCAGGGAGTAAAAGTAAAAAGTCGCCAGAAAAATAAATATTCAAGTAAAGTACAGATACCTGATAAATCTACTTAAGTAGAATAACTAAGTATTTGTACTTCGATACTTCCCACCTCTGCATTTGTGTGGATGTTACTTAGAGACGTACGACCCACCTAGGCCAGACCAGGCAACCCCACCCCATAGCAATGACACTCCTTGATGGTAGCAGCCATCCCCAGGATGCAGCCTGACACAGGCACACACAAAAACACTTTAGGAACAACTCAAAAAACACGTAGAACATCACATGATGTTGATTTGGCCTCCAAATTCCCTAGATCCCAAACAGATCAAGTATCTCTGGGATGATCCACAGAGGCCCCTCCCCTCAACCCATAGGACCCAAAGGCCCCCCACTAACAACACTGTGTTGCCAGACACCACAGGACACCCTCAGAAGGCCCATGTCCATTCACTGATGAGTCAGAACTGTTTTGGAGGCACAAGGGACACCTACACAATATTAGGCAGGTGGTCATAATGTTATGCCTGATCAGCATATGTGATAAGGTTAGCATCCCCTAGAATTATTACCTTAAATAAGTGAGCAGATAGGAGGCAGCACTTGGTCCGTTTGCTGATATCAAAAGTTAAGATATACCTAGAGATCAAAAAACATCTGTAAGGACCAGGTAGGTTTTGAATACACAATACTTGCAACATACACACAAAGCAAATCAAATAAAATCAAATCATTAATAAACCTAATTGAAGCCTACTGTGCTATCTTTGAAGTGATGACAGCAGCCTGTAGACAGCCCCAAGTACCAGCCTGTTTTAGTGTTTGCTGCAGGGAACTACTCTTAAAGGTCATGGCATCCCATTTCTCTAGAACCTCTGAGGTCTGTAAGGCACAATCCACAGCTCTTTTCCAGGATGAGTGTGCTGCCCTGGAGATAAAACACAAGCAGGAGTGAAATGAATATAAAAACAAAAGGAAAATCATGACAAGCTGAACATTTGTTTTGTGACTCCAGCTAAATGCATAAAATTAATGCTGTAGGTTTACTCAAATATATGTCCGCACACTAGTATAAAACAAATGAACTAACCGTGTGTTTCCATTGTAGAACTGTAAGTTTCCCATTTCATGCAGAGCCAAAACTCTAAGGGAGTCATGACTGTTAGCCCGGAGATACTCTGAAGAAAAGTTGAACAAAGATTGGAAGGTCAGTAAAAGGCTGTCCAGTTACTTGGAAGAAAACAGACCAATTGATACATCAGTGCAAAAGGCCGGAATACCTGGCTTCTCCGGATGCTTTTATTAATTTATTTATTTATTTGACAGGGACAGTGCACATTAATGAACATCTATTCAGACAGCAATAGACGTAAATATGCTGAATTATAGCAACAATGCTAATTTGCATCCGCAGTCCCTATGTAGGTAACACAAAAACATGATAAGACATAGGACAGGACAATAGATCACAATAACAGCACATCACAAGACAGAACATTACTAAGAAAATAAAAGTCAATGGTTACAAGACTGGTTTGCTTTCAAACACTGTTTGAGGTGAGTTTTGAAGGTTTGTATGGAGAGCGGAAGAGATCTTACTGGTCTTCACAGAAAGAGCATTTTGTCCAAAGGATGTTTTTCTGTGTGGGACCTCACAGTCCCATCTAGAGGAGGCCCTGGTCCTGAGACCGATGTGAGCCCTTTTTTTTTTAAGAAAGTCAGACGTGGGAGGTGGGGCAAGTCCATGTTGCTTGTTTGATGTACCTTGTACATTAAACAAGCAGATTTAAGATTTTTTTAATTCTCGAGGCTCAGTAAGTTGTGCTTTTTTAAGATGTTACAAACGTTAAATGACATTGGTTTTCTATCAAAGATCTTTAATGATTTTTTATAGAGTGATTTTATAATTTGGCATGTACAGTCAGGTCCATAAATATTGGGACATCGACACAATTCTAATCTTTTTGGCTCTATACACCACCACAGCGGATTTGAAATGAAACACACAAAATGTGCTTTAACTGCAGACTTTCAGCTTTAATTTGAGGGTATTTAAATCCAAATCAGGTGAACGGTGTAGGAATTACAACAGTTTGTATATGTGCCTCCCACTTTTTAAGGGACCAAAAGTAATGGGACAATTGGCTGCTCAGCTGTTCCATGGCCAGGAGTGTGTTATTCCCTCATTATCCCATTTACAAGGAGCAGATAAAAGGTCTAGAGTTCATTTCAAGTGTGCTATTTGCATTTGGAATCTGTTGCTGTCAACGCTCAATATGAGATCCAAAGAGCTGTCACTATCAGTGAAGCAAGCCATCATTAGGCTGAAAAATCAAAACGAACCCATCAGAGAGATAGCAAAAACATTAGGTGTGGCCAAATCAACTGTTTGGAACATTCTTAAAAAGAAAGAACGCACCGGTGAGCTCAGCAACACCAAAAGACCTGGAAGACCACTGATAGCAACTGTGGTGGATGACCGAAGAATTCTTTCACTGGTGAAGAAAACACCCTTCACAACAGTTGGCGAGATCAAGAACACTCTCCAGGAGGTAGGTGTATGTGTGTCAAAGTCAACAATCAAGAGAAGAATTCACCAGAGTGAATATCTTCATCACAAGATGTAAACCATTGGTGAGCCTCAAAAACAGGAAGGCAAGATTACAGTTTGCCAAACAACATCTAAAAAAGCCTTCACAGCTCTGGAACAACATCCTATGGACAGATGAGATGAAGATCAACTTGTACCAGAGTGATGGGAAGAGAAGAGTATGGAGAAGGAAAGGAACTGCTCATGATCCAAAGCATATCACCTCATCAGTGAAGTATGGTGGTGGTAGTGTCATGGCATGGGCATGTATGGCTGCCAATGGAACTGGTTCCCTTGTATTTATTGATGATGTGACTGCTGACAAAAGCAGCAGGATGAATTCTGAAGTGTTTCGGGCAATATTATCTGATCATATTCAGCCAAATGCTTCAGAACTCATTGGACGGCACTTCACCCGAAGCATACTGCAAAAGCAACCAAAGAGTTTTTTAAGGCAAAGAAGTGGAATGTTATGCAATGGCCAAGTCAAAAAGATTAGAAAAAGATTAGAAGAGCCAAAAAGATTAGAATTGTGTCGATGTCCCAATATTTATGGACCTGACTGTATTTACACCTGCCTGAGACCAACATGTAATACATATTCAATTCAATGCATATTCAATGTGTGACAAAATCATTGAGTGTAAAATCATTCTAGCAGCTTAGAGCTTAGAGCACACCAGCATGATTTGGCACCAAGTTCAGATAGCAAAGCAAGAGAGGAGAGACCTGCATGTTGTATTCCAAGACCTGGCTAATGGTTTTGGGTCAGTATCACATAGTCTGCTATGGGAAGCCTCCGACTTCTTTAGAGTCCCAGGTAGTACAGCATAGCAGCAGCTGGATGTATGCATTATGGCAGGGTGTACAATCTCTCCACTATCATTTACAATATCAATGGAGGTCATTATTAGGGCTTCAAAATGGGTGGTAGGTGGAGAAAAGCTATTGTCCATGTAAGCCCCAGTTAGGGCCTACATGGACAACATGACGATTACGACATCAACCTCTCCATATACTAGCGGATTGATGGATAAGTTAAACAGCAACCTGCAGTGGGGTAGGATGAAAGTAAAACTAGGAGTATTTCAATGGTTAAAGGAAAGGTAGTAGATAAGAGGCTCACTATAAATGATGAGGTGGTGCCCACAGTGCCAGAAGAAGCCAGTGAAGAGTTTGGGGAGATGGTATGATGCAAGTCTCAGTTCAATTTTTTTCAATTTAATTTTATTTATAAAACGTCAATATGAATATAGCGTCAAGGGGAGAGAGGGACACACAGCAGTTAACCTGCTATACAGTAATACTACAGAATTGCATGATTAGTAGTAGATAAGAAGTTAGAGGACAAGAGCCTGGTGCCAGAGAAAAGAAAGTGGAGAATGTGAGAGAGAAGAGAGAAGAGTACATGTGTTCAGTGCATCGTACTTTTGCAGCATAACTAAGAGATGGTTCAGTCCAGCCCTAACTATAAGCTTGATCAAAAAGGAAAGTCTTAAGCCTGACCTTGAAAATAGAGAGGGTGTCTGCCTCATGAACCCAAACTGGGAGCTGGTTCCACAGGAGGGGAGCTTGATAGCTGAAAGCTCTACCTCCCATTCTACTTTTTGAAATTCTAAGAACCACAAGTAGGCCTGCACTCTGAGATCAAAGTGATCTATTAGGATGATGTTACAATGAGGTCTCTGAGATATGATGGAACTAGGCCTTTAAGGGCCTTGTATGTAAGGAGGAGGATTTTAAATTCTATTCTGGATTTTAAAGGGAGCCAATGAAGAGAAGCTAAAACTGTAGTAATATGATCTCTCTTTCAAATTTCTGTCAATGCTCTTGCCACTGCATTTTGAATCAGTTGGAGGCTGTGTAAAGAGCTATTTGGACAGCCAGAGAGCAATGAATTACAGTAATCCCGCCTGGAAGACTTAAATGCACGAACTAGTTTTTCAGCATCACTCAGAGACAGGATGTTACTAATTTTGACAATATTACGCATGTGAAAGAAGGCAGTCCTGATTATTTGCTTTATTTAAAGGACATATCCTTGTCGAATATAACACCTAGGTTTTTCACAGTAGTACTGGAGGCCAAGGTAATGCCATCCAAAGAAACCAGGTGATTAGATAATGAATCTCTGAGATGTTTAGGGGTGATAAACTCGAGAGGTCAGTGATAAAGACAAGTTTGAAGAGTTGAGGCAGCAAATGATTCAAGGCATTTCAAGCATAGAGTGTCGGTGTCCCACACTGCTTAAGCGGCACAGCCTTGTATGGGAAAGACATATTGGAGCTCCTAGTGTCTAGTCTAACAGAGGAGTTTAAGTGTGCTAAGGTTAGACTGGAAATGACTCTCAGTCGAGGGATCCAGTGGTTAGGAGTACAGCGCATGGTTAAAACAGGGAGAAAGTGGAACCCAAAAGAGCCAGTACAGCAAGCACATTGCTACAGACTCTAATTGTTCAATTAAGTGTGATTGTTTGTTCTGATTGCTGCATAACAAGGCAAAGGTTAATTTCTGGGTTGATGAAAGTCACTGAATGGTAGGAAAATGGGGTTGCGCAGTGGGAGCACGGAGGGGGTGACTCCAGGATGCTGGAATTCACTGCTAAGCCTTGAGTTGCTGTGGGCCTAACTTAACGAAACATCGGTGAAAGGTGTGGTGAGGAAAACTCCAGTGGTAGCTGGCCAGCTGACTGGCAGCCTGCTGGTCGGATTTCAGTTGGACTGGGCTTCTAAATTTGTTTTACTTGGGATCTTGGCACAAGGGATTGTAACATCTTATCCTGTGTATTAATGAATTGTTGTAATTCACTCTGAAGAACAGTTTCCCACCAATCAACAATTTTTCAGTACTTGCCCTCTGTGTGCTATAAAAGTGTTTATTTTGTGTTCTTACTTATGGTGGTGGAATATGCAGCAACAACTCTGGGGATGTTTTCTGGGCTAACAGGAAGGCCATAGATAGCATTAGGAGTACTGTAGTCCTCTTCTTTCAGGTCAGATGGTTGGAGGTTTGGAGGGGGTATAACAAGCGGATGGAAATCCACCAGGCTTTCTGAATGGCTGCGACCTTTGCTCTGACTGTACTGGAGCTGTGTCACAAAACCTTACGAAGAATGCAAGCAGTGCAAACAGTTTTAAACAGTTGCTGTGTGAATGTGTGTGTTATTCAATCAGCACTGAACTCACAGGGTTGTGTGTATGCCAGAAGCAGCACGAGTAGTGAGCGACTGTGTTCGAAGACCTGAAGGCAATGTAGTCTTTTCTCAAGAGCTTGACGATGGCATCTGAGTGTGTCTTCCACATCCAGAGGAACGCATACAAGGGACATGGAGCGCTGCATCTCTGCACCTTAGACACAAAACAAATATGCATGAAGACATTATACATGCACTATACATGCAACCTATCTACACTTACTTTATATTTGTACTATTTATTCAAACCTTAGTATCTTGCCATGTCTATTCTATCTACCATTTCCAATAATTTTGTAATGTTTGAATAATTTTTGTGGGACAGCCATCACCATTTAGTAGTAAATACAAAAAATGTTTACATGAATCAAATATTTTTTTATCCCCCCAATTTAACTATGTGGCTATGATGTTGCCACACAATATCACCTACTATTTTCAAAAGATACGATAATATACTCAAACTGTTTTTATGGAGAGGGAAGAGTGCCAGGATTAAATAAAGTAAACTATATGCCCCCAAAGACAAAGGTGGATTGAGACTCCCATACCTGTGACTATATTGTCTCATTTGAACTTGCCAAATTTGCTAAATATTGGCAACAGGAGGAAAATGAAGTAGACTGCGTAAATATTGAGAATAACCAATGAGCACTGTTTAATCCAAAAAAATGGTTAACTCAGAGAGCCAACACAATAAATCCTATTCTTGTTACTCAAGAGAGGTCTTGGTGAAGATGTCACCATATTCCGTACAACTGCCACATTATTGTATTGGGAAAACACCTGTATACTGAAGGGGCAGTACTCTAGCATCATACATACAAAAGCAGACCTGTATAAAGACAGAAGATTCATGTCCTTTGGCAGTGCAAGGATAACCTTTGAAAATACTTCCAAATGAGAAGCTGCGTAACCATCAAGTTCAAGTTGGAGGAACTGGCAGAGAACTGCATTTTATCACACGACTTCCCAGTTTTACAAATGAATCAGCCTAAACATTGGTATTGCCACACCCCGTCAAGACTTCATAGAATGAAACTGATGATGGACAACTTCTGCTGGAAGTGTAAAACAGAGGTGGGAATTTTCCTTCATTGTTACTGGGAATGTCCTCTAGTTGCATCTTCTGGGGTGAAGCTGCCAGAGTCCTGAGCAGCTGGCCATGATTCCTCTGACCCCAGATTTGTGTCTTTTGGGTGATAAAACTCAAATGCCATATGTCCCAAAAAGTAAGTTTTCTGATATTATTGTAGGACTAAGCACTGAACCAAGAAATATTGGAAAACCGACAGAAGCTGTCTGAAGTCTCAAAGATGGGGTTAATGCAATGGTAGAAACAGCATCTTATGAGTCTATGCTATATAGATTAAAAGGGAACATGGAACTTGGGATTACTTCTGGACTCACATGATGACCGACAGGGATCTTGTGCTGACTCCAACACCACCTGGGTGTCCTGTATCAGTGTACATATTGTGATTCCAGTCACTGCTTGCCATGGACTTTTGTCTCGTGACATGTATTTCTACTTGATTATTATTATTGTACCCTTTTTTATTTTTATTTTCCCTGCTCAAACCTTTCAGTTCAACTGCTTCTTGATGAATGGAGTTTGTGAGTGCCGTTTTCTTGTGAATAGGTTGTTGTGCTTGCTGAGCAGTCCACACACTGAGCAGCTGGGAGCCTGCATAACTTTTGTAGGTTACCTGAAATGTAGAAAAGAAAGCAGCACATACACATAATAAACAATAATATACAAAAGGTAAAATTGTACAAATAAAAATAGTTCTTTTTACTTTGACAGAGATTCTTTGTTTCTGCTTAATTTAAAGACATTACAATATTTAGTAATTATCACTTTCTATCTAATTATCTTTTTCTTTTTACTGTTTTGGCAGAATAAGATAACATTATCTGGCAGATCTGGTATCATGAAGAAAGAAAAGCAAAATGGACAAAACAGCAATGCATGGAAAGGAATTTAGTTTTTCTTCTACAGTGTTTCCCCCACCATTATAATAGGGGGGCCCAATCTTATTATGTTATTTACATTTCTCTCTATGATCACGCATTTACAGTCCCCATCTAACCCCAACCCCCCACCCCAACCTCCAAAAGCCTGGGGGAAAGGGATATACCTTCAGTATCATCATAGAATGTCGAATGCAGGGGTGACCACACTGTTTTTGGCTTGCGGGCTACTTTTACAATGATCAAGTCAAAGTGATCTACCTACATATAAGCTCTCTCTCTCTCTCTCTCTCTCTCTCTCTCTCTCTCTCTCTCTACACACACACATACAGTTGAAACCAGATGTTTACATACACTGTGTTAAAAGACACATAACCTTTTTCCTCACTGTCTGAAGTTAAATCAGACTAAACCTCTCCTGTTTTAGGTCAGTTAGGATTACTAAAATTATTTCTATTTGCTAAATGCCACAATAATGAGAGAGAGAATTTCTTAGAGATTGTTTTATTACTTTCTTCAAAGTCAGAAGTTTACATACACAAAGATTACTATGTCTTTAAACAATGAAGGAAAGCCCTGATGATGATGTCATGGCTTTTGAAGCTTCTGATAGGTTAACAGACAACATTTGAGTTAATTGGAGGCACACCTGTGGATGTATTTTAAAGATACACCTCAAACACACTGCTTCCTTGTTTGACATCATGGGAAAATCAAAAGAAATAAGCCAAGATATCAGGAAGAGAATTGTGGAGCTCCACAAGACTGGTTCATCCTTGGGTACAATTTCCAGATGCTTGAAGGTGCCACGTTCATCTGTTCAAACAATTATACGCAAGTATGGACACCATGGGAATGTCCAGCCATCATACTGCTCAGGAAGGAGACGGGTTCTATGTCCCAGAGAGCGAGGTGGCCTACAACCCCCACTCAGTTAGAACACAAGTTCTGTCAGGAGGAGTGGACCAGAATTCCAGCAGACAATTGCGAGAAGCTTGTGGAAGGATACCCAAAACATTTGACCCAAGTCATACAGTTTAAAGGCAATGCTACCAAATACTAAGGAAATGTATGTAAACTTCTGACTTTGAAGAAAGTAATAAAAAATTCTCTAACAAATTCTCTCTCTCATTATTGTGGCATTTAGCAAATAGAAATCATTTTGGTAATCTGAACTGACCTAGAACAGGAGAGGTTTAGTCTGATTTAACTTCAGACAGTGAGGAAAAAATGTTTATGTGTCTTTTAACACAGTGTATATAAATCTGGTTTCAACTGTGTGTATATATATATATATATATATATACAGTCATGGACGAAAGTATTGGCACCCCTGGAACTTTTCCAGAAAATGCACCATTTCTCCCAGGAAAAGTGTTGAAATTACAAATGTTTTGGTATACACGTTTATTTCCTTTAAGTGCATTGGGACAACACAAAAAAGCAGAAGAAAAAAGCCAAATTTGACATAATTTTACGCAAAACTCAAAAATTGACTGGACAAAATCATTGGCACCCTCAACTTAATATTTGGTTGCACACCCTTTGGACAAAATAACTGAAACCAATCGCTTCCTATAACCATCAACAAGTTTCTTACACCTCTCAACTGGAATTTTGGACCACTCTTCTTTTGCAAACTGTTCCAGGTCTCTCAGATTTGAAGGGTGCCTTCTCGCAACAGCAATTTTTAGATCTTTCCATAGGTGTTCCATGGGATTTAGATCCGGACTCAGAATTCTCCAGCGCTTTGTCTCCAACCATTTCTGGGTGCTTTGTGAGGTGTGTTTTGGATCATTGTCCTGCTGGAACACCCATGACCTCTGATGCAGACCCAGCTTTCTGACACTAGGCCCTACATTACGGGCCAGAATGTTTTGATAGTCTCCAGATTTCATGATTCCTTGCACACAATCAATGCACCCAGTCCCAGAGGCAGCAAAACAACCCCAAAACATCTTTGAACCCCCACCGTATTTGACTGTAGGTACCGTGTTCTTTTCTTTGTAGGCCTCATTCGGTTTTCTGTAAACAGTAGAATGACGTGCTTTGCTAAAAAGCTCTACCTTAGTCTCATCTGTCCACAAAACATTGTCCCAGAAGGATTGAGGCTTACTCAGGTATGTTCTTGCAAACTGCAGTCTTGCTTTTTTATGCCTCTGTGTCAGAAGTGGGGTTCTCCTCGGTCTCCTGCCATAGCGCTTCATCTCATTCAGATGACGACGTATTGTTCGAGCTGACACCGTTGCACCCTGAGTCTGCAAGACAGCCTGAATTTGTGTGGAAGTTGACTGAGGTTGTTTATCCACCATTCGAACAATCCTGCGTTGCATTCTTGCATCAATTTTTCTCTTTCGTCCACGTCCAGGGAGATTTGCCACAGTTCCATGGGTTAAAAACTTCTTGATTATATTGTGCACAGTTGACAAAGGAACTTTAAGATCTCTGGAGATTGACTTGTAACCTTGAGATTGTTGATATTTTTCCACAATTTTGCTTCTTAAGTCCTCAGACAATTCTCGCCTCTTCTTTCTCTTCTCCATGCTTGGTGTGGCATACACAGGCAAACAACACAAAGGTTGAGTCAACTTTTATACATTCCAACTGGCTTCAGTTTTGATTTCTATATTGCCAGCACCTGTTACTTGCCACAGGTGAGTTTAAATGAGGATCACATGCTTGAAATGAAATTATTTACCCACAGTTTTAATAGGGTGCCAATGATTTTGTCCAGTCAATTTTTGAGTTTTGTGTAAAATTATGTCAAATTTGGCTTTTTTCTTCTGCTTTTTTGTGTTGTCCCAATGCACTTAAAGGAAATAAACGTGTATACCAAAACATTTGTAATTTCAACACTTTTTCTGGGAGAAATGGTGCATTTTCTGGAAAAGTTCCAGGGGTGCCAATACTTTCGTCCATGACTGTATATATATGTCTAAGAAGAAAATTAGTTGCACAGAACCTTTAGAATAATAGCATGTTGGCATGGCATGTTGCATGTTGCTAAAAACAAAAAATAAAATAAAATAAGATGAAAGTTTGTCATAAAGTTTTGCAATATACACGCTCTATCTTCGCGATCCACCGGTCAATCACGTTCGACGTATTGGGATCCCCTGGTCTAATGACATTTATGTGAGAGGGTATGCTACCTCTTGGCCAGTGGTCTTTTGCGTCTTGACATGGTGAGGTTGTGGGACGGCAGGTCCTCCAAAAGAACTAATCCTTTCAAGCAACCTCCTTTGGGCGTGGACTAGTAGAGGAGTTACTATCAGGGCGTAACGTTCCCTAGAATAATATACAGACAGAAAAATGTACAAACAATAGAAAACATGTCCAGAACTGCATACCTAAACCATAAAAGATATGTGCTTTTGTGTGTAATATCCACAATAATCATACAATATTTTAATGAGTTCTGTATATTACACTATTTTGAGTTTTTTTGACTTCCTTTACTGACCTTTGTGTTTCCTCTTTGCAAATTATGAAGTCTGCCTCAAATTCCCTTTGGTCATAAGATCTTAGTGCTCATCTTCACTCCACCCTGTCTGTTTGAAATGTTTCTGTACTTACTCACCGAGTATATGTGTTGAAAAGAATGGCCAAGTGGGCCAGGTTTTCCCATTTGCCACTGTCGTGAAGGCACTCCAGAGTGTGCAACACCAAAGTGCGGATCCAGCGCAGGTCCACGTGGGTGCTGTCATCCAGTGGGGCTGAGAAGTGAAGCCTGGATTCTAGTTCCTCCTCAGTCAAGTCGTTGTCATACAAACTCCACAGCTAGTGAGCACAAAGACAAAAATGAAAGTTACAACCAGTATTTTGACATCTTCACTGTGTTGCTGTAAATTTGTTTTCAGATGATAAGATTGTGGTGACCATAGTAATCATGAAAGCCTATACATCACGACACACTTTGAAATTTTGAGGTTTTGTTTTTACAATTTCTTAAGAATATAAAAAGCAGTTTATGATGCGGACCCCAAGTTTGTTTAACATATCCATGATTAGGTCAGTAGCCAGTAGCAGTAACGGAGTGAAGATGGTGTGCAGCTGGCCTGCTGTGATAGCAGAAGTAGTTTCAATTTGAGCAGATCTCTGTACTAGGAGAGTGATTCTGCAGGTCTGGTCCCACATAGTCTGACACAAATACTGCAGAGTGGTCCAGTGGCTGCCACGATGGGCCAACACCTGGAAAAAATGAATACATACAATAAAGTACAATATAAAATAATATAAAATATAAAGTAAAATGAATACCCCACATAATATATACCATGGCTCTGCGAAGATATAAAGTTGATTTGTTGAGTGAATACAGTAACAAGGCAGCGCTGCCTCTTTGTGTCTCCATTTGCTGTTCCATAGTTTGAGAGGAGTCCTCTCCCTTATCAAAATTCTCCTCTATGGCAGAATCATCAATTTGTACTGCTGGAAGAAAAGGTTGAAACTAGTGAAGAAAGACAAACTAGGTCATAGTTTTTTCTTTTCTTTTCAGTGTGCCACTTTTCTCACCTTTCGTTTGGTTCTTGTCTTTGTGTGCAGCCATCACATGAACCCTAAAAGAGGAATCCCACTCTAACGCAACTTCATATTTAGACAGCTGCTGTTGCTGTGGGTACCTCCAAACCAGGACACCAGAGTAGGCCAGAGAGAAACACAAGGCATTACACTGGCTATACCTGAGCAAAGCATAATATATTATCATATTACCAAGCGTATTTACCAAGTAACTGTCACATAGAATAACATGACAACATGAACCTTTGCCGGAGGGCTTCTCCGTGTAGCTGGTCCAGGCCCTGATGAAACAGTGCTAAATGTGCCTGGGCCATGATGTAGTTGAGGTGAGATCTCCACGGTCTCTCCTCATGGGACATGTTCCTCAGCTGACGCCGTTTCTTGTAGCATTGCACCACAGATGATATTGTGTTTAGCAGGTTCTCCACAATCTGCATCTCCCTACACATACACAAAGAAGTTCAAGCCAACGCACACATACAGTGCAATTATACCAACGCAGGTATCCACAACAAACACATACACAGATATAGTACACTGTACCTGGTCGTTTGGCCTCTCTGGAGGATACTGTGTGACAATTTCTGCTTTAGTTTCTTTCTTGCTTCATCTTGTGAATGTGTGTTCTTTTTCTGTTGGTATTTATATGCACATTTAATATTAACATATAGCAACACATAAAGTAATAATGTACTTAGCAAAAAGCTATACATTAAATTTTTTCAAAATTAGAATGGTCAATTTGAGGACTGGAAACATGCAGCCATTTTTAGTATTGCACTTCAATAAAGTGTGTAATTACATGTATGTGTGCACAATATTTTCACCTGGGGGGTTTCATTTCCTTTCAGAGCCTGAACACTGCTTTTTCTTTTACAATGGTTATTCCCCTCGACATATTTTGCAGATTGTCCCATCACTGCATCACGCCTGAAATAGACAGGACAATTCACATACTGTCATATACAGTCTGTGTTAGTACAGAAAAAAACAGCTGCGTCCATAAAGAAATAGATAGTGATAAATTGTGTGACATTTCGACAATAGCAGGGTTGATCTGAAAAGATGTGTTGTCACACCTGGAAAAAAACTGAAACATGCTTTGCCCCCAGTTTATGACAAGTTCTGGGTGTCCTTCTTCCATGGTCCTCTGGAGTAGAAGAGCCGCAAATTCAATAAAAAACGGCTTGCATCTGAACTTCATCACTATCAAAAAAAACACACATTAAAAGCATTATTGAAGAAAACTGATGATGCATTAAAAGGAGTCAGCAAGGATATACCACTTGCCACATTGGTAGGCGTCCTTTAATGTGCTGCTGGAGATCAAATCAAACAGTATGTTAGGATCCTCACTGCCAGTCAATGGCTGTGAAATCTCTGCAGAAATAAAGACAAATGTGTTCAGTACAAAGCTTAGGAAAAAACACCTGAGGACTCAAAACAAAACTATAATGAAACATTTGACTAAAGAGATGTGTTAGATGCCAACGGACTAAAAAAGCATTGCACACATGTGAAATATTCATGAACAGAAGTGAATTTCATTCTTTACTGTTAGCTTTATTTTGGGTGTCATGTTTTTAAGAACTAAGGCTGTAATTACAAAAAAATAAACTTCTTTCAATATATACAACTGAGCATTTAAATAAAAAAATAATAATAAATGTAATGAGACCAGTGTGTGGTGTTGTATTACCATTGTCTGTGGTGATGGGTGCTTCAGATATGGTTCTTTTCTTGTTTGTCCTATACAGTGCCTTCAGCAGTGGGTCTGTCTTCACTATTTTACACTACACACACACACACACACAGAAAAGCACCATGATACTGTAGGGGCAAGTTATATACTTGTGTGTGTATATACTTGTTAATTGAATCTAATGGTGAGGATAAATAATGAATTAAATAAACACTTCAGTTTCTTACATGCTTAGTTTGGTTAGAGAGTCTACTGATTTGCCGCTGGGCTTCAGAGACCTCCTGGAGTAGCCTGTGACCACAGTCCATCACTGAAGCAGCCATCTGATGCTTCTGTAGCACATGTAATGCCTGTTGGGAGGAAATGAGGAGTCAGAAATAATTTTGTACAAAGCATCTGTGTGGTCATTTGGAATTGTGACACTGTGAATTGATGAATCTGCTGAGTATATAAACTGTATATCACAGTCACCACATGTATGCATACTGTGACATGTCCTGTAAAACCTGGTATTAAAATGTACTGAAAGCACACAGTGACTTAGTACAGGATGAGTTTCATGTTAATTGTGTTAGGTCTTGTATTTTCAGATTTCTGTGAAACTTTCCTAAAAATGTGCTGGTATTTAGCAGTAAATAAAACAAGCAACCAATTGGCAGCATACGCATTAATTAAGTTACTAAGTGAATATTGACTTATATTGATATTTCTTTATGAACTAATACATAATGCTCTCATTATTTCATGATAACTTGAATATAACAAGGAGATATCTAACCTAGAAGCATTCTCCATTTCATTTTAGTACCAAATCCCACAGACCTTCCCTTGAAAGTAATGAACAGCTAAATACCATTTTTTAAATACCATTTAAGATGTGAGGAAAGTTTGGAAAGTTAGAAAAAAGTAGCATGTGTTTTTTAAGTGTAATGCTTCAAAAAAGTTGCCTTTGCTATGCTTCTCTGAAGTTGATTTATGTCTTCACATTAAAACAATTTAAGAGTTGATGCTAATTAATGCAAAAATAGTATAAACTGCACATAAACACACACACCTTTGAGAGGTAGTAGGTGATGCATGCTTCCATGTGGATTAATGAGTCTGCAATGCTTTCAGTCCATTTCTGTTTGAGAAGAGTTGAATTTTCCTCCAAAACTATCAAGCATATTTTTAGTACCTGAAAATTTGCACACAGACACACAATTGTGAATTACGTATAACATCAAATATGTTACAGTGTGAAGATTTGTATAGATGAGGTTTTTGCATACTTGTACCACAGGTTCGCAGGGGATCTGATAGAAGATTAGAGGTGCCAAGAGGTTATAGCAGCTAACAACAGATTGCACAGCAACGCTGCCATCATTCAAACACATTGCAAAGTCCATGGCCACCAGCATTCGCTCGCATTCTGCCAGTCTGGCTTCCTGCATGCACACGAGAACATATGATTTATTTATGTGTGTGATATGGCCTTTATTAATGTCAATACAAGCAGGAACTGACATAGACTTTCCTCCTGCAATGTTGCAACCGTCCTCTAATTTCTTGTCTAATTTGTTCTCTATTACTAGCCACGCAATTCCGTGGTACTACTGTATAGCATGTTAACTGCTGCATGTCCCTCTCCCCTCCTCCCTACACTCCTCCTCCATCTTCTTGTGAGTGTCTCTGGCCTGGAGTTGTGTGTTTCTGACCTGTGGAGCTCCATACGTCTGTTGTCGTGGTCTCATCAACCTGTCGAGTCTTCATGGCCTGCAGTTACCCACTCCTATCTGAATGAACAATTCTCTAACCTGCCTATGATACTGCTTATATTCAATCATTTTAGCAGCTAACTGGCCTGTGATAGAACAACTGCTGTCACTAACAGCTTTATTTATATTCATTATCAAACTGTTCTGTAACGTAATCAGCAGTATGTTGTATTTGTATCACCATTAGATTCTACATGTACGCTTTAGTCAGATGTGTGTATCTATGACAGATGTATGTTTATCTCGGAACTCCCACTGCTCTCTTCTCTCTGTTTTTCTGTCTCTACCTGGCCGACCTTAGGCAAATGGGTCCCTCCATATTAGCAGGGTTCTGATCAAGGTTTCTTCCTGTTAAAAAGCAGTTTTTCCTTGCCACCGTTGCCTTCATGCTTGCTCTGGAGGTTTCAGGCCAGGTTTTGTAAAGCGTCTTGAGACAATTTGTATTGTTATTGAAGCTATATAAATAAAACTGAATTGAATTAAATATTCCCACTACCCAAATAAACAGTAGTCATTCAGATAAGAAAATAAATCCTTACTGTACATACATATGCACTTGTCTTTAGCCCAGTTTTTTACCTGTTCCCAGATAAATGGTCCATTTTCAGAGAATGAGTCAAAATAAAGCGATCTCTGCTGAATGTTGATCTCTGTCTCGATGAAGATGGAAGTGTGGAACAAGTGGCATAGGTAAGGAGAGGAGTATTGCAGGGTTTCTTTATGCAGTCTTTAGCATGGTGAATGGGATTAGAATAGAGAATATGAGTAAATACAAGAGAAGACAAATTCCTTGAATTAAACTGTGTGGAGTGTGTGTTTCCCTCCTCACCCTGTGGTAGCAAGTCTATCTTGCACTTTATGCAGTCTTTAGCATGGTGAATGGGATTAGAATAGAGAATATGAGCAAATACAAGAGAAGACAAATTCCTTGAATTAAACTGTGTGGAGTGTGTGTTTCCCTCCTCACCCTGTGGTAGCAAGTCTATCTTGTGTGCTGCGGAACTCGCAGTCGGGATAGGTGTAGTGGCTCCATAGTTTCCTGCAGACTCTCTTGGCTATAGCATACTGTTCCGTTTGAAAAGCCACCTAAGAAAAAAGCCATCAAAGGTTCCTTATGCATAGGGTTTGTTCAGCTACAAGGTACTAATTTGGAGCAGTGTGCAGTGTACCTGAGCCAAGTAAGCCCATGTTGAGAGCAGTGGTACAGGCATGCATGTCAGCAGTGGATATGTGGACCCTCCTATAGTGTTGCCTAATAGCTTTCCCTGGCTGTTGTAGGCTGCTACAGCAAACACATACTTCAAGTTGGGCTCCAGGCCCTTTACCCTCAGCACACACTCACCAGATACTGCTGGCACCTAGAAAGAAGGCCCAGTATTATATGCACAGAAAAACATGATGATTAAATTGTGCCCCAGGAGAGCTGAGCTTCTGTGAAAGAAATTGTACCATATCTCCAGTTCCTGGCAGGCTGCAGTCTCCAAGGCGGGCTTTCTGGTTTATGCCCTTAGCTTCTCGACCACAAAGCTGGTACCAACACACCTAGAAAGAAGAAAAAATACAAAAAATAAGCTGAAAAGTATTGAAGCTGTGTGGATTATTTGCTGCTGTTTGTTAGATTAGTAAATGAATGACGCAATTAAAAGCAAATCTCACCTGTCCCTCCAGGTTGTAAGGTGCTGTGGCAAAAGTGAAGGAGTGGTCTTTATATGAGAGTAGGATCGGGGAAGGTGGAGGGTTTACTTCGCCCTCCTTCATTCCTTTAATTTCCATGATCCTAGGAGTGGTGGACATATACATATTTCTCTCTTCAATCCCTGCTTTTTCAATCAGGTTAGAGGCCTCCTATCAAGAACACATGAAGAAGCCAGTTGAATTATCTTCACACACAAAAACTCACTTCAATCACCAGTAAAAAATGTTTCCACAAGAGGTGCCTGCAGCAGCAATACATTTTTTATTCCTGTTAATTAGAGCTGGAGCCATTTGACGATTAATTGATTAGTCAGCCAGTGATTAGTCAGTATTTTAATAACCGATAAATAATTTAGTTTTTAAAGAAAAAATACCAAATATTTAATGTCTTTATTTAATTATATACACATTTATGTGTATGTAAAAGGAACAAATGTGGTTGTATAACCTCTAGCAGACTTTCGGCTTGGCTGCTGTCATTTGGTTCCATGTTGTTGTATACTAGCAAGGCCTTTTGGATCAGAAAAAGCGCTTTGGACATCCTGTTCTTTTTGATCCGATTCAACAGTTCAGACTCTGAAACTAGACACAAAAAGAAAGGAATAATGACCATCTTTAGGTCCACTGTTTGTGTCTACCATTAGATTTGTAATATTGACAGACATATTATGAATTGTTTTCACCACTTTTTGATGTCAAATATTCTGACTGGTAATGAATCGTACCTGCATTTATCTGCAGTAGCTGGAGTGATGCCCTGTGGTGGATGATCTCCAGTTCTTGATGAAGGTCTTTGGCCAGCAGAAACATACGCGTAGACTGAGTGTGTTGACTGCTGCCAGAATCTAAATCTGCCTCACCCCCCAGTTCTTCTTTTTCCTTCACACTTTCATCTTCTTCATTTCGTTCTACTGATGCTGAAGGACATGTAGACGGAGCCAATAGATGGAGGGGACTCAATTTCTATCAGAACAAGAGAATATCTAGTTATTTTTTAGATCCCATCTGAGATTCCCGGAGATCCTGACTCAAGGCAACACCTTGCTCAAAACTGTACAGCATCAAAAAATATCAGATTCAAGTTTTACCAATGTCTTTTAAATGAGAGTTGTACATGTTGACTGCCTACCTGTATAAAAGCGGAGTTAGTGAAAGCTGAGCAATCTTGGGGCAGCAGTGTAGCTATACCCTTTGCCAAAGCTTCCTGACCCCTGCTGACCACCTCACACACCTTCTGAAGTAGCTCAGTACTTGAACTCTGTAAGTGCACACAAACAAACCTGAGGCTAAATAATGTACACAGTATACTTAGTCTAAAATATACAGAAATATCATTTGACACTTTTAGACAATTATTCCATTCATATACAGTACCTTAAGAAGAGAGAAAGAGCTTAGTTTCACATCAGCCTGGTCTCCTTCAGGAACTGCTGACATAAGACATGAGAATAATATGTTTACATCCACAGTTTAGAAACAGTTGTCCTATAAACGGAAGCAGGCCAAATGGCAAAAAGGTCCACCTGTGCTCTCTAGCACTATCCCCAATGTAAGGAACATTTCGGCCGTTGTTATACAGTCAACATTTGCTAGGTCACAAGCCGAGGCCACCTCACACAGTATAGACAGGCACCACACCCACTGCACATATGTTCACAAAAAGAACGAAACACAATTAACTGGACTGAAAAATATTCAACTAATATTAATAAAGTTTTACATATTTATGTATTTCCTCATTTTTAATACATACCGTATCATGATTATCTACCTTCCGTGGGTCATGTGTAACGTGTGTTTGCAGCTGATCCCTATGCAGCACAACCTTCAGCTTACCCCACAGAAATAACACAATATCTACAACTAGGTCCCCATCTGGCTGCATCTCCTATACAAACACACACATGCAGCACATATAGTTAATAGATACAGTATGCACTCTAAAAGTCCCTCTCCATACCCTCCATTTAACTTAAATGTGAACCTAGATCCAACACATATAACATACTTACATAGGTACAACCACAAACAGACTTGTACAGGTTGTCTACCAGAGCAGTGAGCTCATCACTTATGGAGAATGAAGACTTGTGTCTGTCTGTTGGAAACATAAAAAATACTATAACCATAATATTCCTTGAGAAGCAAGTAAGTAGTGTCCAACACTGAGCACATAAATAACTGCACATGTTTATAATATGAGGGAAAAAAAGATAGTTTAATTTAAAAAGAGTTTAATTTCGACAAGCAGCGAAATAATTGTACTTATAAATCTAACATTAGCTTGGAAATACAACCAACTAATAACCAATTGTATTTATAAATTGATTTAAAAAACATATTTAAGAATCCAGGAGAACTTTTAAGGATTAATTTAAGGATTTAAGGATCAATAAAGGTTTGTCTACAGCAATACAAGGCCAACAATCATTTGTCAACAACTTTCAAATAATCGGTTTATCCATACAAAGATTTGGAGGTCATTCTTACCACCGTTAATGTTGTCCTCTAGAGGAACGCTCCTCTGAGATGACAGCAAAATTTTATATTTGTAAAGTAAAGCAAGCTCCCGCTCAGCCTTTCTGAAAATCAGACCTTCCACACCCTGTCACAGAGAACCACAAATTCACTCTCACACTCAAAATCTTTCAGAAACACAAAATGAAAACAAGTATGCAAAACTGTTTTTATTCAGTTCCCATTTTTTGTATCATGAAATTATAGTAGCTTGTGTGCTACTCACAGCCAGAACCTGCAGCATCTCCCTGGCAAATTCACCAAACGTATCAAGCTGTTTATACTGAAACAAGAGCTTGATGAACCTCACTGCAGACATGATGGGTATTTTGTTTTCTCCTAGAAACATGACATATCACATTATCTGTACAAGTCCTGTGTACATGTCTGTTGATTAATGCGTGAAGAAAGGACAAAGAAAACAGTGACCCACCTGCAATGGCTAAATCTAGTAGAGTTGATGTTGGTGTCAGTACAATAGGAGACAGACATGGCCTGTCCTCACACTTTTTCTCTTCAGTGCTTGTGACTCCTTTACACAAATGAACATACATTACTCCCTCTCTACTTCCTGACCTGCAACACCTTATTACATTTTAAGCATTGTAATGGACTTCAATCACTTATATGATTACTCCTAATTTGTGTACGTAATGTAATCACTGCAGATATTTCTGTTATGTGTTAGTTTAACAAACCAGATAATATAGTGATGCCAGCAGAAAGGAGTTCGAGGAAAACCTCCACTAGCTCTGGATCATCTGGCATCCTCATCTGTAGTGGGCGTGTGGTGCTGTCCCAAATAGCTTCCAAAATGCCTAAGAACTGTCCTGCATTGCAGTCAAACAGGCCTACGAGCATGCGCTCTGTTGGGGTACGAGGCCATGGCACCTAAGGTGCATACAGACAGACAGACAGACATACAATGTTACAAAAAACACGTAACTCGCAGAATTCTTTGACCATCAAACAACTTGCCAAGATCAATATTTACAAAATCCTTTAACAATTAAACACAATACATCTGCAATTTAACAATTCAACAGGGGTTAGTAATGTCTGGTTACTATGTCCATTAAGTGACAGTACATTTAAGGATGAAGTACATCACTAAATATGATAAGACAGTAAAGTAGATGTTATTACACTGGGTATGTCCTTCAGCTTGCTTTTGGTTTTTATACGGAACATGAGTTTGGGTCTCCTTCTGGCCTCAAACACCGCCCGCTTGAAAATCATTGCACCCAGCTGAAAAAAAAAAAAGCAGCTCTGAATCCTTTAATATGCTAAACTGTAAAGACAATACACTGTAAAGGCATGGAAAAGTAACAAGAAAATCCATAAATCTTCCGAAGTGTCCACAATAATGTCCATTATTAAAACGGCTGTAGACGTTTCCTTTGAGAAATATTAATGCAGAGCCACTATTCCATTAGAAGGTGGAGAAACCTGACCTTTTGTGCTTGGAGAGTGCACTTTAATTGTAGTAGTTTAACTGATTAGATACATAGGTGAGCAAGATTCTTTTGACTGTGAAACACATAAAGGCTTTTAATGATCTTTACTCTTATTTTATCACAGCAACCATGTTACAGGTATAATAGAAGTTTCATGCCTTGATAGAGGCTTCTTTGTAAGCTCTCTGAGTCTCTCTGGTGGCAGCAACATCACTTTGCTCCTCGAGCTTCGCTAGCTCATGGATTTTTCCAAGGGCTCTCCTAGCAAATTCCTGAAAGAATTTGAGACAGGCAGACAAAGCCAAACAGGGGATTCTGACTTTTAGAGTACCTAAAATAGTAACCTTTTTTATGTGGATTAAATTTCGTACAAAAAGCTTACATTAAACCCATGCACAATAAACATGCCACCAGCATTTTCTTTTAACTATATTTGGGACTGTAACAAGCTGGTAAAGCAGATAGATAAATATCAAACAATAATTTTCTAAAAAGTCCTACGTAATCTTCTTTAAACCAGATTAACGGTAAACTGTCCAACAGAAAACTGGAGACAGATCAGGTGACAGAATCTATAACTTATAACTATTTAGAAGCTGATTTGAAAAGCCTCTAAATATCCTATTTTGATGATTGATGATTCACCTCTGCCTGCACTTCAGCTCGGTTGTCATAGTAACAGTAGCAGACAGCACAGAAGATTGTGAGGAGCAATGGCAGATACTTAGCTGTCATCAGAGGGATGGACAACTCTAAACTGATGCTTGCCCACAGAAGGTATTCCAGTGCCTGAATAGGATCATAAATCGTGGCACAAGATATTAAGAGTGACAGAGACAATTAATGTACAGTATATGTGCATTATACAGTATCCATTTTGTTGATTAACTAAGACAACCACTCAGTTTTAGGAGTTGCATATAATTCAATGTGCAGGAGAGTATATAAAGAGAGTATATAAATTACAGTCACTTGTAAAAGCTAGAATTAAAATAATTATGGTTTTGCAGATCTTTTTCACACAGCACAACGTCACCAACTATTGTGAGTTCCAAACTGTTCCATACCACCTATCTCAAAGTACCTGTGCACTGCATTTCATAGTCATCAAGTAACGGCAGATGGTGTAAATGTGTAATGAACCTGGAGGGTAAAAAAAGAAAAAGAGATAACGTAGGAGGCTAGTTATGGAACATAATATCAAACACAACAAAATTTTAAAATTGGTCACTGAAGTTTAAATGGTGGATGCATTGTCAATTTTTATATACATATATAAACAAAATTGTGCTAAAGTTGTACAAGTTGTATTGTTATACCATTATATATTTGCAGGTAGAGGAGTTCATGTCGCTGAAAAGCCTGCATCATGATTCTAATGAAGTTTAGCACATGCAGCAGTTTACAGAGTCCTTTCTGGGTGAGAACGCTGTGCTTTTTTTCCTGCTCAAATATACACAGGACACAGCCTTGCATTGCATGGATCTGTGCACGCACGCGCACACACACACACACACACACACACACACACACACACACACTGTACGTATATACTGTATATGACAATGTAAGTCATACTGTGACAGTATTTTGGTGCAAACACCTCAGAATGTCTATGACATTTATCCACATGACAAAACCTCTTAATAACAAAAGTTAAAAAGTTAAAACAGTTGGTGACCAGCACACAGGTTCACATAGTACAGTGTACCTTCATGGCAAAGGTCTCTTTGTCTGAATCAAAACCTTCAGGAAAGAAACAGGCCATTAGGTGGTCCACATCTGTGATATCAGTTATTTTCACTGGGCTGAACTGCAGCAGGTGTAGACTGTAGCCCTGCCACAGAGCCAGCCGGTACAACTAGAAAGAAAGGGCAGAGTGAAGAAAGATGAAATAGTAACTGTGACACTGTTGTTCAAAAGACATCTTGTCTAAATGCTGGAAATTGTTTTTGAAACCATGAAATCATAAGATCAACACTCCCATCCAAGTAAGCATACTATGCACATCAACCCAACACTGATTGCCTTCCTTTGATCTCAGTGTTTCTCACACATCTTTGACTGATAAGACTTTGAAGCCAAGATTAAATTAACATTTGATTAAAACAGTTGGAAATCAGCTGGAGCTATGGAAACCAGATATTAGCAGGCACCATTTGGACTATGACCAGTTACCTTTATTCCAAAGAGGAAATCAGCAATCTGTAACATGTGCTCTTCGTATAATGTGGAAGGCAGTCGGTGTTTGTACTTTTTCCATATTTCCACGAGGATTTTGATCCTTCAAAATGAAAATCGAATAAAAACAGGGTCATTTAAAAACTAATAAAACTAATAATGTAAACAAAGTGACAGCAGTGAATTCAATTTATGTGATCTGTTGTGTTTTTAAAGGTGGGGATAGAAATATGCAGGGCCCCAAGGTCGACAAGTTTGCATTAGCACCAGCTAACGTTATAATGGCCCGCAACAATATCCTTAGCTACAAGCCTGCAGGCAAAAAATAACCATGTATTATTCTGTATTTCTAAATGCCCAACAATGTTGTTAAATATTAAGAAAATATATTACTTTTTCTCTCCCACGTTCCTGTAAAAAATGACTGAACAGTAAATTTTATGTACTTAACTTGCTTTTGATGCCTTACCCTTTAGCATAGGAGCTATTGTCTTGGCTGGACGACGAAGCGACTTGTTTCATCAGTGTTAAAAACGAGTTAATGTCTCGTTTAAAATCTACGATAACTGTGTTTCTTTTATCTAGTTTTCCGTAATATGAAGCCGGTAAATCCATTTTTATGGCAGGTGAACGTAATGTTTACCAACTAACGCATTTCTGTTTGCTCTTAACAACGACGCACTGCTCAGAGCGACTTTTGTCACCATGGCAGTGTCGCCAACTCCTCAGTAAAGAAAGTAGCTATTGGCTGTCCTAAAAGTCGCTAAATTACGCCATCGGCTAATTTGCATAATGCAACATTCTTCTGTAGGTTCTTGGTTGTCTTTTTGTTTTTTTATTTTGCCATTTAAATAGGCCATCACCTCTCTTTGTGTGGCTTTGCCACACAAAATGAATTTTGTCCTGTATTATTAACGCTACTCCTTTATCCGGGCTTGGTATTGGCCAAGTGACTCAAAAGAGACACTCTGGCAGAGTTACTTTTTTTTTTTTTTTTTTTAATTTTCTTAAGTTTGGTTTAGTTTCTAACCTTATGCAACACTTAGGAGCCTACAACAAGTCACAGTAAAACATGAGAATTTTTTGCCATAACTATTTTTTAACATTAATTGTATAAACGGTTTTAACTTGACAAAAATAACAATCTAAATGGATTATTATTTTATTATTTATTTTAGTGTGACGGTGAAGAAACATTTACATCCCGCTCTGTAAACGAGGGCTCATGCTTTGCGCATGCGCCATTCATTTGCAGTCTGGACGCGGAGTGGCGTTTGTCTCCCTCTCTGCTCTGACTGCTGCTGCGCGGGGCTAATGTGAGACTGACCGCCTGTGAGTGCTTTGGGACGGGGGAGGGGCTCACGGCAGCACCTGCTGCTTGTTGAGGACAATAACTGAAAACCGATATGTGCTTTCACGTCAGTCTCCAAGACACTAGAAAAGTCTCCAATAAAACCAGAAAAAGTCGCTAGATTTGTCGCTAGTCGCTTTTGACAAAAAAAAAAAAAAGTCGCCAAGAGGATTCGCTGGATTTAGCGAGAAAGTCGCCAAGTTGGCAACACTGCGAGCAGCCCCTGCACCTCAACGCCTCTACTCCCAGGGGATCCTGCACTGTGGGGGCCGGTTACGGAGCCGCTCCGGGAAGAGGCGATCTTCTGAGGGCCTGCAGCTTTCCAGAACCGGGCTGCCAAGCATGTTGCATCGGTGAGGGAGTCCGAATTTGGGAGTAGGACACGCTCCCTCACCAACGACCTGCTTGCGACATTTTGAAAGCTTTGAAAGTGGTTGCTTATTTATTTATTTATTTGAAAATGGAGGACACTTCCTTCCCTCTCTATGTAGTGGGTCAATTTTGCTAGATTATACTGATGCCGATGTGTTTTGTTTTCATAACATCGTGAGTGAGTGGCCTTGACAAGAGAACATAGTGGTGCATTTGTAGTTCTATGAGCATTTGCACATCTGTACATCAAAATGCACTTGATGACAGTTAGTTATTGAAGTATTGAGTTACTGTATATTACTGTAATTTATTCTGTATTTTGCCAGATTATGGTGATCCTGGGGTCGTGATGATGGGGCCCTTGAATATTGTTGCCCAGGGTACAGTGAAGTGTTAATCTGGCCCTGCATAAACACCTACTAATTTATACAGCACATTTTACCCATAGTTCCTCTATGAGAGATCAAAAGTAACTCAGATATCTAATCGCATGGGCGTGGTAGTGGGGGGAAAAGAGGACCTGACTACCCAGGGCCCGAGTAGGGAGAGGGCCCATGAAAATCCAGATATTTTTTTTATTTTTTTTTTGGAATGAATTGGGCCCTCCAATTAATTGGTGTCATAGTGTATTTCAAATATATTGATAACATCAACTGAGAGAATGAACTGTGTCACAGCCCTCTCAACATATTGGACATTTTGGGGGCCCCCTCTTGCAGACGCAAAATGGTTTAGTCCGCCCGTAGAGAGCGGCCGGCGACAAGTACGTCAGTGAGCGCAGGTTGAATGACCTGGAGGCTAGCTGCCATTATATAAACTCCAAAGCGTTAATGATCTTCCTCGACTTTTACAAGGCATTTGATTCAATTGAACACGCCTTCATTATACAAACCCTACAAATTCTTGGTTTTGGTGAAAAATTTATTAATAGCATTGTCATGTTTTATAAAGACATAAATAGTTCGGTCATTCTGTATCCCAGAATGTCCAAAAGGTTTCCTGTTTCTAGAGGTGTACGCCAAGGTTGTCCTATCTCCTGTTTTTTGTTTTTGGTTGTTGCCGAGCTTCTATTTTTATCTATCTCGTGCCGCCCAAATATTCAAGGTTTAACAATCTTTAATCGAGAAATAAAGATTTCACAGCTGGCCGATGACACCGTTTTATTTCTCAAGGACAACTCGCAGATACAAACTGCACTGCAAGTAACTGGTGAATTTTCAGAAGCCTCTGGTCTTAAACTTAATATTAATAAGAGTGAAATTTTGTGTTTATATGAGACTGGTGAACAGCTTATACTTAATATTCCAGTTAAGCAAACTGTTAAATATCTGGGAATTCACATTACAAAAGATATTCAGCTTAGACAGCAACTTAATTTTCACCCAAAAAACCAAGTCAATGTGGCTGCAGAGAGACCTCTCCATTTTTAGAAGAGTGTTACTATCAAAAGCTGAAGGTGTATCGAGGTTAGTTTATCCTGCTCTGTCACTCTTTCTTAATGATGCACTTTGTAAAGAAATTAGTAGATTATTTGTCAACTTTGTTTGGAAAAATAGACACCACCATCTCAAGAAAGAAATCCTCAGTTTAGAGAGAGCAGAAGGAGGTTTGCAGGTTTTGAATTTTTTTTTCATTTAAATTCCGCCTTTAAAGTTAAATGGCTTAAAAAATGTTTGGAACAACCAGAGTTACTATGGAATTTTATTCCACACAATATATTTAAAAAAGTAGGAGGTTTAAGTTTTTTATTGAGTTGCAACTTCACAGTTTCTAAATTACCTCTGAACCTCTTAAGGTTTTGTCAGCAGGCTTTACTCTCTTGGAAATTATTTTATGTTCACAACTTTTCTCCACACAAGGAACTGCTTTGGAACAATGGTCTTATTACTATTAAAAACAAAAGTATATACAAAGAGAGCTGGATTGAGAGGGACATAATATTTGTGACAGCCTTATTTGATGATAATGGTGGACTCTACAGTTATGAAGACTCAATGAAAGCTAAAACCTTTCCAGTCAAATACTGAGAGTTTGTTTCTATTATAAAGGCGATTCCCACTGGTATGATTGAGTTAATAAAATGTCACTTAAGTTATCAAAATATCAATATTCAGGCACTTTCTCTTAAGATTGACGGGATTGACATAATGGATAGAAAATGTACAAACATTTAACAACATCTAAGGAAAGTATTACAGAGTCGTAATAAGATTTCACCCAGAGGAAAGTTTATTTGGGGCTCGCAGTTGGCTGGTATAAACTGGCGTAAGACCTGGTTGTGTCCCTTTCTGTTCTGTCTTTCAAATAAGGTAAGAGAGGTTCATTTTAAAATTTTGCATAATATTTACCCTTGTAACAAATCAATTTCTAGGTTTGCAGATGTGGACGAAATGTGTACTTTCTGTGGAGATGAGCCAGAAACAATTTTGCATTATTTGCCCATCATCATCTGTATTTTGGAAGGACATGGAGAAATTTATCTACGATAAAACTAAACAATACATAATGATAAGACCCAAAGATATTATTTCAAAATTTGTGTGTAATGATAAATCTGTTTGTTTCATAGTAAATCTCATGATTCTGATCAGTAAATTTCACATCCACATGATGAAGTTCTCTAAATCCCTCCCTAACTTTAATGTCTTTATGAAAGAATTTAATGTTTATATAGACACCTTAAAATTAATGACAAACAAGAAAAGTGAGCACACATTGCTTTGCTTAGAAAATTCATTTTCACTTACCCCAAGATAAGTGCCTGATTTAGTTATTTAGTTATTTTATTTATATTTCTGATTACATGTATTATTTATTTTATTTTAATATAGTATATTGTTTTATTATTTTTGTATCGTCCCACTTGTCTGCTTCTATGCATGTTCTGATTGTCTGTACTTTTTCAAATTCTCAATAAAGGTTTGCATTTAAAAAATTAAAAAAAAGGAGGCTAGCTGCCATCATACCGCCCAAAAAACACAAATCGGGGTACCAGAAAAAGAAAGAGTGGAAAGAAAAATAAATAAGGCAGAATGAGGGGAAGGAACTGTTAACTGCTTTCTTTCCGAAAGGTGAACCGAATTTACTTGTTGTGTAACTGCATCCAATTAACGTTAATGTTGTCGTGGTCCAGAGTCAGTGGGCATTTACTGGGATGTAAATTACATCCTTACATCTCGTGTAAGGCTTTAGCAAGGCTTTATTTCTTTTTCTACAAGCTGAAGAACAATTTTATTGAAAAATGAGATAGTTTATTTGATTTGATTCTCTGTGTACAGTTGTTGGTTCCTGTTCAAGAACAAATGTTTTTAAATCAAAATGTGTCATGGATCAAAACGTTAGTACACTAACCAGATGTAGCCTAATGTTTATAGGTGTTTTTTAGCACAAGTAGGCCAGATGCATCAATTCAGGTGGTGAATGAAAGAACCAGTCATCAGTATAATCTGATCTGGTTTTAGCTTAAAACCCTATTTATGCTTGTTTATTTATAAATAAATACCCCAATTTTTTTTCCTTGCGCGCTTCGTGCACTGGCATTGATAGGGGCCCACTGACATTAAGAGTGTACAGGGCCCAGAATTTGGTGCTACGCCCCTGTCTAATCGACAAGAATTGATGCATTGAAGAACTGCTGCTCAGTTCACAGCAGCAAGGGATTTTACTGCTGGCCATACTTACCATACTCCGAGCACTTTAACACTGTTTTATCTACCTTGCAGTGACTATATGCTTTTTCATCAAAGTCATCTTGGCCTGTCCAAGTGATAGCCCATTAACAACACATTAATACTGGACAATTATGCAGCACAGAATTTATTGATGATAAAAAACTTAATTGGATTGTTCACTGGCTCTGTTAGTCTGGCACAATACCAGGGCTTGGCTGACTAAGAAAAGAGTGGAAAGCACTAATACAGTGCTTGACAGTGTCAGTTAATCAGTTGTGTGACCATTTAAACAGGAATGGTTTGTTTGAAGAGTCTCAGTCAGGCTTTAGAGTTCAGCATAGTACAGAAACTGCTCTGGTTAAAGTTACCAATGATCTCATGACTTCAGACAATTGAATTGTCTTTAAACTTGTTCTGCTAGATCTTGGTGCTGCATTTGACACTGTTGATCACAATATTTTACTACAGAGACTTGATAGTGTGATCAAGATTAAAGGAACCACATTTGACTGCTTTGAATCCTATCTGTCAGACAGATTCCAGTTTGACCATGTCAACAATGATTCTTCTACTTACTTATTCTAAAATAAGTTATGGAGTTACTCTGGGTTCTGTGCTAGGACCAATATTCTTCACATTATACATGTTTCCCTTAGGCAATATTATTAGAAAACACGGCATAAACTTCCATTGCTATGCAGTGACACCCAGCTATATTTATCCATGAAACCAGATGAAACTAATCAGTTGGTTAAACTCCAAGCATGCCTTAAAGACATAAAGGCTTGGATGACCTGTAATTTTCTACTCTTAAACTCAGACAAAACAGAAGTCATTGTATTTTGCCCTAAACATCTCAAAGATCTAATGTTATCTAATCACTTAGTTTCTTTGGATGGCATTACCTTGGCCTCCAGCACTACTATGAAAAACCTTAGTATTACATTTGAGGAGGATATGTCCTTTAATTTGCACATAAAACAAGTAATCAGGATTGCCTTCTTTCACCTGCGTAATATTGTCAAAATTAGGAACATCCTATGTCAGAGTGATACTGAAAAACTAGTTCATGCTTTTGTGTCTGCCAGGCGGGATTATTTATTTATTTATTTAAAGAGGAGTGCCTCTTGAGATGTGTCATCTCATTTTCGAGAGGATCCTCGATACAGAACACAACAGTACAGGGACAAGACACCTCAATACAGTACAGTACAACATACACATTCATTCACATACACCCCCCTCCCCCTACCCCCAACAGCTCCCATTCCCTAATAATTTTAATATTAGAATTAATCAAAACAATATAATGCAGAAATACAAACAACATATATATATACACATATGTACAAGCATAGACATACATATCCACATATATATACATAGAGACACACAGATTACTGTAATTCATTACTGTCTGGCTGTCCAAATAACTCTTTAAAAAGCCTCCAATTGATTCAAAAATGCCACAGTAAGGGCATTTACAGGAATTAGCAAAAGAGATCAAATGTAGTTTTAGCTTCTCTTCACTGGCTCTCTTTAAAATCGAGAATAGAATTTAAAATCCTCCTCTTTACAAATACAGCCCTTAAAGGCCTAGCTCCATCGTATCTTAAAGACCTCATTGTACCATATCATCCCAATAGATCACTTCGATCTCAAAGTGCAGACCTACTTGTGGTTCCTAGAATTTCAAAAAGTAGAACGGGAGGTAGAGCCTTCAGCTATCAGGCTCCTCTCCTGTGGAACCAGCTCCCAGTTTGGGTTTGGGAGGCAGACATCCTCTCTACTTTTAAACAAGCATAATCTCTGTGCCTGGTGATGACACAGATGACACAGATTTAACATGTGCAGAGATGGAGAGAAACTGGTCGGCACCATTGGTTGGCACAAGCACTGGACGCGACTTCATATTTTACATCTGAGCTCATTGCAAAATTATACAGGCTTAGAGTGTCACCTAATGCTGTCCCATACAAACTCATCAATTCCCATTCAATCACACATCCAGTCTACACACAAACCTAAAGCTTCTGGCACTCATTGCACAGCAGGCTAATGCTCTGGCAGCTGTTCCTCAAACAAACACTCACAAAATCACACGCACACACCAGACAGCAGCATTTCCTGGGGAATGAGCATGAGGGCATCAGCAGTATTCCTAACCGGTGTCACCTCATGACTGGGAACACAAGGAGAGATACAGAGTTATAGAGAAAAAGAGGGAGACAACTGGTCGCAGTCAGACGGATGAAACAATGGGAGCAGTGGAGAGATAAACAGTTGACATCATTGTTCCAGAAAGATCAGCCCGTTTGGCAGAGTCTCTCTGTGCAAGTGTGCATGGGAGGTTATAGAGGGGAGGGGGTTGCATAGGATGCGTAGAAACAGAGTCTGAATGGGAAGGGCCTATAAAATGCAGATCGGGAGTGCACAACCGCACCCATCACAAACAAAATCACACCAAAAGTCAGCTTTCCTCTTCATCTCTTCTGGATTCTCACAATGGATATCCCCATCCAGTATCCCTGGTACCGTCGTGCCTTCCCACATCGACTCTCTGACCTCTCCTTGGCAGAACCTCTCGCTGAGTGGCCACTGATCTGGCCCTTCACCTGGTCCTTTCCTTGGATGCGGCCTTCGTTCATGCGCTGGTTCAACTGGCCTGAAAATGGGCACGGTGAGGTAAACTACCTTCTTAAAATAATGATTTTACTTTGGTTAGCTGACTACAAACCAATATCATTTGTTCATGCCTGGCTGACTCATTTCTCAGTATTGCTCCTAATAGTTGTACTGTTTGTATAGATGCACTTGGAAAAGGATCGCTACGTAATTTTTGTGGATGTGAAGCATTTCTCCCCTGATGAGCTGTCTGTCAATGTTAGTGACGAGTTCGTAACAATCCACGCCAAACATGAAGACAGACAGGTTAGAGGAACAACAGAACTGCAGAAAGAGTGAACAGAACTGGTTCTGGAGATACTTTGCTGATGACTATTTCTGTTTTCAGGATGACCACGGCTTTGTGTCAAGAGAGTTTCTGAGGAAGTACAGGCTACCTTCTGGTGTGTCAGGGGCTGACGTCACCTCCAGTCTGTCATATGATGGCGTGCTGACAATCACTGCACCTCGGTCCTCTGGCCCAGAGCGCAACATTCCTATTTCCTGTGAAGATGGAACACCAAAACAGAAAATGTAGAGCAGAGTCTGAACAGAAAGGGAAGTCTTTGTCTTTCCTTGATCAGACATTTGGATCATAAGCAATGCCTGTATGAGCCTGCACTTTTGTGACAAAATTGTATACATTTGTTAACTGAATCCAAATTAGCTTGCAGCACCTTTCAGTTCATCTAGCTGAGAGAATGTGTGGGGACAAATGTTCCACTAAAGATGATAAATTTGTTAAACATAACTGTATCTACACAGTACTGTGTGAGTGGGTTAGGTGCCAACTGTGCTCTGTTTATCCTGTAAGAGTTTTTTGTATGTGTGAGGAGCACGTTCTCTGGAGGCATATACTGTAGACTTGTTTAGAAACAGCCACAGAAGGAGGGAAAGTAATGGATGAGGAGAGCAACTGATGCTTTGACAGGATTTACCACTGAGCTCCTTTCCACTGAGGAGCATGGCCTCTAAGCTGCTAAGGATAGTGTTCGTGGATGGATGTAAGAGTGAGTGCATTTGTACTTGTAGATGCAAGAATTACAGCTCAGTTATACTGGTGACAACCATCTGGCATATTAACACAGAAAACAAAAAAATAGAATAAATGCTGAAACTGAATTTCTCTTGTGTGCGTTTCTGTTTTCAAAAAGAACTTCACATTACAACACACAAAAGGTCTGGAAAGAGCCAGATGGATCGTGCTGCGCTCTGATTTAATAATAATAACAACAAACAATAATTTTGGACATTTTTAATAATATTGGAAGTAGAACACAAAATCTGGGACTAAATTAAAAGTTTTGCAGCATATTGAAGTAGACACAATCGCAAAAGTCTCCTCTAATAAAACAAAATTTTCTGCTTCACTACTGCATATTTTTGTTAGACACAGTCAATACAAAAAGAAGTTGCTGAAAACAGGCAGAATTACATTTCTCTCTTTTTTTAAATGCATCACTTATTACATGCAAAATTTACATAAACAGAACAGCTTTAAGCAGCAGCTATTCATCTCCTTGCATACACTTACAATCATTTATTTAGTATATGTCATCTTATAATAGCCATTTCTTGGTAAGGCAACATCAGTAACAGTAGAAGTCCCATTTCTGGAATAAAAAAAAAAAGAGTTTTGAATTAGGGGAAGGCTTTATGTCAAACATTCTGTACATGGATGTGTGTGTCCACGTACGGTAGTTTTGACTTCAGTGTTGGCTGGCACAAGAGCATGTGTCTCCTCAACTACGCTGCTGGGGAAATGGCCAATGCGAGCTTCCTGCTGTCCATAATAGGAGTCTTGTACCTAGTGATACAGACAACAGGTGTTAATGTTGGACATCTCTGATAGCCTTTTATGGTTAAGAGTCATGTCACAGCAATATTTATTATGTTGATTTTACTCACACTGCCAGCCCAGAAGAGGTTGCCTCTGTCTTTTAGCAGTGCATAAACGTAGACGAGCTGTCCCTGTCTGATGGGGATGAACCTGCAATCTCCTGGATAGTAGTCCTGCACTGCACGAGCTATCAAGATAGGGTCTGTGTAGGAATATTCAAGGAGAATGATGTTTATAGTAATAAACATCAGTTATATTTGCATGCAAAAAAAGCAAACAGTTCTGCATGTGTCATTGTCATTTCAACTCAACCTACAGAAATATGATATGATCAGAAGATAATTCACTTCTAAACAGAACAGACACTAGCAGCAAAGAGAAGTTGTTGCTACTTACAGCTGCATTCAGAGTCAGCGCAGAGTTTTTTATCCGATAGTTTAGGCATCTGCCTTCCAGCCTCAGAGGTTGTCAGCAAAAGCCAGACCAAAAGAGCAAATGAGAGATTGCAAGCCATGTCTGTACAGTGAGCATACCTAATGATACAAAGCTCCTGCTGCGTTTTTTATTCCCTTTGGTCCATTTGTCAACTCTGAAGGAGGAGGTGCAGTGATGGCATTTCCCCTTTTCTACTCTCCCTACCCCCGTTACTGAACGCACAGAGAGGTCCATTCAATCAATGCAAGCAGGTAAACAGGATGGGGAATGAGGAGGAGGAGGAGGGCCTAACTAGACAGACCCTTGTTTGTGTCCTGAACTCTTTCCTTCTCTCACCCTGCGTCACCCCCACTCAAACAAAAATGCCTCTCAACTCTGAAGCACTACATTCCTCAGCATTAATCTGTGTTCCTTTCCATTTTCAGCCACTAGATGTCTGACCAGTGTCTGTCTGTTGCTCCTCTGTTCCTGTCTTTCCTGCTCTGTCTCTCTGTGTATTCCTCCCTCTCTTTGCTCAATTTACCTTTTTGCCTCAGGAAGAGGTGGAGCCACTGGCTATATTCACATACTGCCAAGGGAACTCGCTGAGCCTCTCATGAGCAAACACTCCCCATGACAAACACACTCACTCACCAAACAGGAAGACCGCACCTGAGTTGGCTGGGAACTGTCAGGTAAGACCGACTTCATTTTTGTTCGAATAAAGTCAGGTGGGTAAACATAGGTTTCTATTTGTTCTCATAATTAAAACTAGTTATGGAAAATATCATTATGATGTGTTTTAAACTATTTTAAATAAGATGACAACATGGTTTAGTGGCAGTAAGAGGTATTAACAGGGGAGACAGGAGGTGGTGACATACATCTTAAAGAGAGAAAAGATAGGGAAGACTGACACTTCCGTGTGAAATTGTATTTTGACAGTTATTTACTTTACTATTTACTATTTACTGGTTTATTTTGAATAATCTGGAAATAATATGACACTGTATATAGCTTTTTGAAACTTAAGACTGGAAAAAGAAAGCTGTAACTGTAACCTTTTCTGAGTACATACAAGACATTGCTGCAAACAGTGGAGCGCAATACCTTTGGAATTCAGGTAGGGGAGCAGAACAATGATAATAGTGGAACTGGCATTTCATTCAGAGTAACAAAAGCACCTGTCAAACAAAAGACCTCCTTCTAGGTGTGTTAGATTATATTACCAGAAAACAGCTACTCACTAATCTGTTTCTCACACACAGATTTACTTGAATGACACCCACTGGCACCGCAGTGGAGAACAAGTTTGGCAGTCTGGATAACAAACTCGTAAAGCCATTAAATCACTTCATACCAAATGCCAAGGAAAATAGTTGCTGACTTTTTTTTTTTCTTTTTTTTACACAAAATAAATAATGGCAATTTATCTGCCACTTATGTGAGCATGCAATAGAAGTCCAACACCTGGGATGATGCTTTCTAACTGACCAAAACTCTGCATCTGTCAGCAATGTTCACCCCGAGGAAAAGCAGTCTCCCCTCACCCAGCTTGGAGGACTCCTTCTTTCCTCTCTCCTCATCCTCCTCGGGCTCTCTTTCCTTTGCTCTGCCCTCATCTTCTCCTGGTAGCATTGAGAGCAGAGGAGGGATTGAGACTGACCTAATACTGGCTGCAGAGCTGGGGCAGGCTTTACTGGAAAAGAATGAAGAGCTGGCAGCCTCTCTGGAGCAGAGGGAGACGGAGATTGAGGTAAGGACAAAGCTGCTCCTGTTGACTGTGTTTTTCATAATTTTGCAAACTTTGTAACACTACTTCACATACAGGTTGGAGGAAACAAAAGGAAAACTAAAAAAAGTTTACAGCAGCCACACAAGCAAATGCCATTTAAATTATTTCAGCCTGTAGCGTGAGGAACGGAGAAAAAAACTTGCTCAGTCTGTAGCGGAATCTCAGCGGAATTCAGATTATTGGGGTTTGTGGAGTATTGCTGATGCACTGTGGGGGCATAGTTTGTCATTGTAAAATATGCCAAAAGATAGCCATCTGAATGCCCCCCTTTCTATTTTTTTCTTTTTTTACATGGGGCCCCAAATAATTGCTTGGTCTATGAAGAAGCGTTTTAGGGGCTCGTGTCACTGAATCTTCTGCCAGGACACTTGTTGTGGTTTCACTTTACATTTAGAGGATGACAACCATATTCATGCATTCTTTACCGGTGTCTTGAAGTCTTAATGTGGCTTTTATTATCTCAGGTCTTACAGCAGGAGAAGCATGTTCTTCAGAGGAAACTGGAAATGAATGAGCTGGCTTCTAGACAAAGGGAGTTAGAGCTGACAGCGGATTTAGCAGCCTCAAGAGCGGAGCTGGAGAAACACCACAGCCAGGGTCGTAACCGGCGAAAAGATGAGAGTGAGCAGATGACTCAGTTGGCCAGTCATAACCAGTGCCTGGTGGAGCAGCTTGCAGAGGTTAGTTTACGTTGATAGACAGACTTTCTGCATGAGTGCTGTGTCACATCATAGTTGCACAGACTAGAAACAATGCAGACTAACAGGTTTAGGGAGTCCTGTCTTTGCCAGTCACTGATCAACAATCTTTCTCAACTTTCCATCTCCAATCCATGATATAGGCCGTAACAATGGAGCACTCCTTGAGGACGGAGCTTCGTTCCCTCAGAGAAGAGATGGAAGAATCATCTTTTAGCCGAAATATCAGCTTTACACAATTAGAGAGCATACAAACAGAGGTATGTTTATAGTCACTTCTTAATGTTGTGAATGCAACAGGATGGTAGTATACACACAACCGAATTTGAAATAATAAAGCAGTTGCTGGGCTGTTTTTGGGGCCTAGAGTTCAGGTTATGGCACTCGTAAGTAGAAACGTCTCTGGCTGTTCACCATTTAATGGCACCGCATTTAAACATTCAGGGTGTTTTTAAATGAAACCAATGAATTTTGCCTTTAAATAACCAAAGTGTGCTGATGTTGGCCTGTATCTATTTTAATGCTTTTGCTTTAAAGTCTTGGGTGAAGGTGTAAACATTTTGAGAGTAATTTCTCGCATATGTTCAGCTGAAATGAAATCTCAAGACCTGCTAACTTGAGTCTTGAGCACTTAAAGAAATATAAAGTAAACTCACAGAGACTTGACAGGTTCAAGGTTGTAAGTATACTTATGCCAGAGCATCATAATCAGGTTATAAAATCATAGAATAAGGACAGTATTCTGTCTTTTCCCTCTTTTCCATCAGAACACAGTTTTGAAGGGGCGTCTGTCGCGCATGGAGGCACAACTAAATGCTTCACAGGAGGACAGCCAAAGACTTCGCACCAAGATAGAGGGCCTGAGAGACAGACTGTCAGAACTCCAGATGACCCTGAGAGACAAAGAAGCAGAGGTGGGGATAAAAGACTGAGTGGTATTTAAGATGAACTATGTTGACACATGAAGGAACAGGATGAAAATCATGACTGCCTGAGACATTACTCATCAATAACAGAAGTCACTAACTAATCTTAATCTGCTTGTGCCTGCTCCTCACTGTATGTGTATGCTTGTTTGTGTGCACATGTACTGTAGCTAGAGCAAGAGCAGGGAGTGGTGTTTGAGTTGCGCACCTTGAATCGCTCTCTACAACAAAAAGCCCTGCACCTGGGAGAAGAGAGCTTTGTGGACAGCACACAACATGCACCACCTTTGTCTCTGCTTAGTGAAATTCAGCAGTCACAGGTACCAGCAGAGACACACTCCATATAGGAATTTTCACAAAAACTGCGCAACTTCAAAAAGTGTGTACTCATTCTGACCTTGTATTGACAGCCCTGTTTTGATAGTTAATGATATGAACTCAAAATTAACAATGTCTTTGTAGTGTTTAAACCTTTCCATCTTTTGTTTTGTGGTGTACATCTCTGCTTCTAATCAGGCTAAAGACGCTCTTCTAGCTCGATCCACAGTGCTGCAAGAGAGAGATAAAGAAATAGAAGCACTCAACGTGAAGGTAGGTTAAGCTATAGTGTATACACACTTGACACAAGAAGCCATTTTAAGAAAAACGTTGTTGATTCATATCTCAGGTTGGCTGAAATTTGGAAAAATCTAATAGGAATAGAAAAATCTGTATTTGCTGATTTCTCTGACATATACAGCCAAAGAAGCATGGTTTTCTTTACAGGCAAGCTTAAAGGCAAAAAACACTGTGTTGCACTTGCATTTGGCTCGTGTTAAAGCCATTTATTTGGACCTCAACTGTGCAACTCAAATCTGTGTTTAAGTCAAGCGTGACTTTTTTAGTAGTTCAGAGGCCAGCCATGATTGAGTAGTCCAATGTTATGATCGTTACATTAATGTTATGATCGTTACATTAAAGTGTGATCATTACAGTTTGTGACACACTTAGCACACTTTTCAGCTCCAATCGCAACAAGAAGAACTTGAGTCTCTGAGGGAAGAAATCAAGACTTTTAGAAGCAGTCCTGGAAAGCCAAGCTACAGGTAATGCTACACAACACAGCATCTGTCTTTTTGATTTCATTAAATGGTATATGAAGCCACTACTTAATATGTTCATGTTCATATGTATATCCAGTTTCATAGAGAGTGAATTGGCCACTGTGCGCCAGGAGAAAGAATCACTAACTCAACAGCTTCTCAACACCATCAAACACAAGGTGGCGCTGTCTCAAGAGCTAGATGCCTGGCAGGTGAGACTGTGTGAAGGGACATAAAATTCCAGATTATTTCTTTTGGCAGCACTTATGTGTAAATAATAGAAGCACATATTTTTATTTTCCATCTAAACCCTATGTCTCGCTGCAGGAAGACATGCGGTTGGTGATCAATCAACAGGTGCAGCAAAGAGAAGAGGAGCGAAAGAGGGAAACCCAACGAGAGAAAGAAAGCCCTTTAGGACTCCGAAGAAGTAAATCTTTGAAAGTGAAGGGAGATGGAGGAAAGGGATTCTTCTCATTTTTTAAAGACAAATAACAGAGAGAGGATGCATCACAGAACAGGTCACAACAGCTTGTGTTTGTCACATCGTCACAGTCGGTCACTGTGAGCTTCTGTTGCCAGATAAGGGACACTATAATAATCCAAGATCAGCATCAACAAGTCAAATGTTTGTAGACCTTATATTTGCATATATGTATATAAAATATGGTTTAGACTTATATATTAAAAACTTCAAGTTACCATAATTCTACATAAATGTCAGAGATTCTATCTTTGTAGCTTTGTTTTGATCTCTTAACAATTACAGGGACAAACACCTGGCTCTTATTTTGCAAGATGCAAAGAAGAGAATAAGCTAAAGGAGTCTTAAAAAAAACAAACAAACAAAATGAGTCAATAGTCAGAACCACAGGAGTTATGATAGAAATAACATCTTTAATAAATTAATTCCCAAATGGCCACTACTCCCTTTCACTTCTCTCCATGTACAAATTATATAACGTATAAATAATACAACATTTCATATGTTAACCAGGACTGGAAATGCCCAGTTTGAGTAGTGCAGGTTGCATACAGGCCAGTGTTCACATGCCTTCATCTATATACAGTAAAGCCCTAACTCAGGAGACTGGAGACTGGTGTTCCTCAGCTTGAGGTTGGAGCAGCAGCATTTCTTTTATTTATACTAAATAAAATTAACACAATCACTTTGGGATCATACTGATGTTAAAATATGTTCCACCTATGTATATACTTAAACTCGTATAGTTGACATCACTACAGTGCAGACCCCAAAGAATGGCTCCAGATACGCAAGTGGTGAACATTTAATTGGCTTCATGTTTTCGCTCTTCATATCATGGTAAGGTTGAGAGCAGCAAGTGTGTTGTGCCTCGTCCACGTTCATTCAAACACAAGGCAGATCCAAAATTCAAGGTTTAGGAGGGCTTTACCATTTGTACAAGTTTATTTTCGAATGATACTGGCACTAATGTAAACCAATTACTGGAAAACGGGAAAAATGCATTTGTTTTATAACCAGCTGTTGGAACTAGTCAGAAAGATCAAGAACACATAAGAATTACTTTAATTTACTAGTTGTCATAGGCTAAAACATTATTTTAGTACAATTTATATACATTATACAACTTACAGTATAAAACTTTTTTGAGTTTACAGTACAGTAAGCTTTTTATCCGTTCTGGTTTGATGTGCAGTCTGGTTTCAGGGGGACAGTAACACGTCTCTGGTCTCATATGTTGATCAATTGTCCCAGAGCAGTCCTTTTATCACCCTATCACAAAACGTCACCTCCATTTTCAGAGGTAGACAAAGTTAGATGCATCGGCTTAACAAAACAGAATGTGTGTTGGTGAGGCTGATATACCTTGGAAGGTCAGGTCACTATGAAGCCTCAGTCTGAATGAATGTCCTGTGAATTATAATTCCAGCGGGGGTCAGTGGGAGATTATCCCACATTGACACCCAACCCCACTTGCAGCTTGTCACCTCTGTGATTTACAAAGGCGCCCATGATTAGAGTGGCAGGGAGCGGGGTCAGACGCTTCTCCAAGACGCCTCCTATTATGCACCGACTGTTTATCATACCTGGATATAAACAAACAAAAGGAGACTCATATACTCCACGTTTTCTTAAGAGTTTTCTTTGAGCCGTAGAATTTTACATAAGAAATTTACCACGAAAAACCATGTTGGCCTCTGGAAGTTCCATCTGGTACCCAAACGAGGTTGTGGTCTCCTGAGTTCTGGTACTGGCTTCAAACTCTACCCCAATTTGTATCTGGCAAATACAAAAATATACATTTGCAATATACGCTTAAAGTAAATTGTGTGTTTAAACTGTAATGCTGTGTTGGGTGTACCTGTTTGTTGGCTCTGTGATAGTAACTAGCGTGAGCGCCTCCTTTCCCAGCATTCAGCGTTGCCACCCAGTTTGGTTCTGCAGAAGTAAAACAAAACAAAAAAAACAAAGAAAAAACCATGAATCATTGCTAAATTGCTTGTTAAATGAAGCACAACAGCTCAGCAATGACACAAGCTCAGTTAAGATCACATATTTAGGGCAGGTTCCCAGATATCAACTCAAACTGACTTGAGTACTGTCCAGCCAAAGTCAGAATTCCTCCTTCCTCTGCTCGCCCCCGATGGTAGACCAGCTCCCCACCTAACACCAGTCCAGATGACACACTCTGCAGGAAGTGTGCCACAAGGATAACTGTCAATGAAAAACATATAGGTAATACTCAATAAAGCATAGTACAGAAAGATCTGAAAAATGTCAAAAGAATTTTTTTTTTTACCAATCCTTTATTTCTATTATTGTTGGATAGTGAAAGCAGACCGATATGTTACTGCATCTTTATTACGACCTGCTGATGGCTCTTTATTATTCCACCTGTCATTTCTCACCTGACTCTTTGAGGACGTCTGGGTTCGCAACAGTCACAGCAGCAGTGAAGTCGTTTCCTCTGTACTCAGTTTCAAACTGCCACGTTACAAACTGAGACTGCTGTGTCTAAAACGCAATCAAAGACTCAAACAGTGCTGCATTGAGTAAAGGCTGTTGCATACTCTGCGAGAAGCGACAATTTTGTTCTTGCACCTAGGGCTGCTATGTTCTTGTCACATCAACTGGGCAGAACTTTTTTCTCCTGAGGAGTCCAGCAACTATTCTGTGATTGGCCAGGAAGTGGGCGTTGTTAACGCGAGAAAAGTGGAAATGTTAGCACCCATTCTGTGAGTTCCCAGATGCTAATATTTGCAATGTGTAAAAATTACCTGTCGAACACAAACCTTTTTTCTATTTTTCTAGCAGCGCTAGAAGTGAGAACTAATTTCTCGCTACTCGTGCAGTATGTAACAAGCTTTGTTCTTGTACTTGCTCACCTCGAGAACAAGAACTAATTTCTGACTTCTCGCGGAGCATGTAACAAGCTTAAACTAAGCGGTTTATTTAGACAGTCAGTGAAACGGATGTAAACAAATATTAGGACCTCACCTGGAACACTGTTCTGGCTCGTACATGTTCAGTGAGATGAAGCAAAGCGTGAGCGTTCAAACTTCCAGACGAGTCCATCTCGCCAATCAGTGCTGGGGCATCCTAAATCATGAGGAACGAATGGAATGCAACTTTTCAACCTAAAAAGGCAGCAGTTCAATTTTTCCAGTTACAGCTAAAAATTATAAAGTGGTGGTAATAGCTTTTTGGTGATTCATGCCTACCTTGTCCTTGCTGTAGTTGTCTGACTGCAGGTGCTCCACGTGGAATCGATAGTAGGAAGGACTCACAGCACTGAGGTGGAGAGTGTGACTGACCTGGAAGCAAGCCCATTCCTCAGGTCAAAACTCAACCATGGTTGTCTTTAAATGCCAACCGTTTGGATGTAAATTAATGCATGTGGAAGAGTCACCTTGAAGAAGCTGCTCAGAGTTTTATTGACGGTCATCTTGACACCCTCAATCTGCTGAGGAAACACATCTGAGGAGGTAGAGAGAAGGAAACAACTTGGTCGGAAACAATTTAATGTGTTATAATGTCTGATCGTTTTCCATTTCAACAGTAATTGTATCCAGAAATGCCCAGACTACTTTATTACACTTTAATATGCATTATTTTGGTTAGTAATCGACATCTTAACTTTGATTTTAGAATAACCATCCAGTTGAAAGCATTTTCACTTGAGCCTAATATGGAAGTAATCTTTTGGTGTGGATGTAAGCACCTTTTGTTCCCACGAGACAATTACTCTAATAGAAAAAAATAGTACATTTAATGCAAGAAAAACACTGGCTCCTTTCCTATAGGCAAAGGTCCCTTTGCATCAAGCATACCGCAGCTTTTCTATACTTTTCTATATACCTGCTCCTGAGCCAGCACCTCTTTGACCACAGCTGACCACTGCTTTCAAGATAAAGTACCTTTGCAGCTCCTGTGGAGAGAATGAAAGCTGCCTGGGTTGGGCAGACGGCCATCTCTCCTCTCCCAGCGTGGAGGACTGTCCCAGTGAGCAGGGTGTGTGTCCCAGCGAGAAGGAGGTGGATCCGTGGAGAAAGGCCAGTTCTGAAGGCCCGGATTGGAAGACAAAGCCAGAACACTGCCCATGTGGGTGCAACACTTCCTGCTTTAAATTACAATTAAAAATAAATCATCTTATCATTGGTCAACCACACTCTGTGATAGAACACCGTTGGAGGAATGACAACAAACACAGCAATAAAATTAAGAAAACACACACACACACACACATATATATATCTTAATCATTTTATAAGAAATGTAAAACAAGAATTGTAAAAATGATTACGCCTATCACGCCAGGCTATCTGTTGTTTTCATGTACAGGTGCAGCCATTCCGTTAGCTACCATGACCTTAGCATAAAACAGAAATGTATGTTGACTAACTGTTATACTACCCACTTCCGATGACACCAAGTGACCTTAAAATCCAGAGCGGAAAAGAGAATCGCGCATGAGAAAAACTGCTGGGTTAGTTTTATGATCTCGTAAACTTAATTTGCTAGGGCAACTGATACTGTGAGCAACTGATGCTGCAGATAGCTCCCTCCTCCAGATGTGATGCGCCGCCCTGCTAATATGTCCCTCTAAAAACATGAGGTGTGCTAAGTGTTCTGGACAATTACAACTTTACATTTACGCTTATAAATCGTCGGTTTACTGGTAATATTGCTAAAACTATACATTTTCATCTCCCTATTTGGAAACCATTAGTTTGAAGCCGCGGGGACATGGAAGGAACTGCATAACGTTCCTCAAGTTTCTAGTCGGACCACTGTATCTGCGACACCGCGTCCAACGCAAGCTGCTACAGGTGGGAAAACGTTCGGCAGCGCCGAGGAGCAGGAGAATGTTGTCTGCGTTATAATCCAGTACACTTAATTATCTGGTTTGAAGTCGAGACAGTCTTAGACAAAAAATATGGTCGTTGCTAACTAAAATAGTATATCACCACGAAGATATTAGTCTGCGAAGAAGACTTAACGCTGTCATTATTCTCACTCGTACAGGCGCCTCTTCCCATTCCACTCAGGGGCAACTTTTCTATGTATTGAGGTTTCTTTTGTGTGTGTGTGTGTCCCACTTTCCCTTTGGGTTGGATATGTCTCCTCCACGGTCCATATTGCTGGTGGGAGAGGGGAACTTCTCCTTTTCTGTGTCCTATGCCAGTCAATTACACTCTGAATCAGAGACTAGCATAACGGCTACTTGCCTGCAATCACAGGAGGAGGCACTGCGGCACGAAGGTGCTGCCAGTAACATCCAAACGATCAAGGACTCAGGTCAGTACATACTGTAATAATTGCGCCCTGATTAAATTTGTTGGGTTGTTCCTTTTTTGACCACCTCTTTTTTTTATGTCTTATTCAGGTGGAAATGTGATTTTTGATGTGGACTGCACAAAGCTGGGGGAATGTGCTTCTCTGCAGAGTTGCATATTTGACTGTGTAGTGTTTAACTTTCCTCACTGTGGGAGAAAGAGTGGTGTGAAAAAGAATAGAGAACTCCTGAAAAACTTCTTCCTTAGGTATAGCTGATCATACCTTCACTCACAACATCTTCTCATGTCAGAGATCATGTGTCTCCACATATTTATATATAGTGTGAGATGATGTGTCAAAGAAAAAGTTGGCCATTCACTTCACAAAAAAATTATGTTAGTGTTTTTACTTGATCTTTATCAAAATAGTGTTTTTAATTTTGATTTGTGACCGGGTATCTCACTGGTTTTTAAGATATTTTGTCCAATAATTACAAATGGAGAACGCAGCTTTTTATATTTTTCATCTACTACATACTACCAACTACCAAGTTCCAAAAATTGGTTGAATGAATGTTCAAAGAATGAAGTCTTGCTCAGATATATTTCTGCTTATTCTTTGATCACAGAGTTCCTAATTTAAATCAAAATTTGTTCAAACTTTCTGAATATTAAAAACGATTACACTTACCCTAATTTGCAAATATTGTTATTTCTGAAAGTGGGATACTATATGATTATTATTTAGTCTGATGATCAGTAGCCTCTGTGTATTTTCAAACGTTGTTTGTGTTTCTGTGCATCCAGTTGCGTTCAGGTGTTGGCAAAAGATGGGGAAATTCATGTGTCTCTGTGCAACGGGCAGGGAGGGACACCGGCAGACCAGCCGAAGAGAGAGTGGCACAACAGCTGGCAGGTGGCAGCTATGGCAGCAGAAGCAAATCTAATCCTTAGTGCTGTTCGATCTTTTGAAAGCGAGAAACACCAGAACTACAAGTGTACTGGATACAGGTAAGGCCATAAAGGTGAGTGTTGTAGGACAGAAGCAGCTCTTTGTGTCCTTGTGTGTGTACACACTCACAGTGTCTAATAATGGGGGATCTGCTGTACAGGAGCCAGGATAAGGGCTTTCATGTGGAGAAAGCTTTACTCCATGTGTTTACTCGAAGCCTGCCCTACACCTCCGCTCAGACACTTCAGGTGGAGGAGACTGTTGATGGAAAGAAAGTCCAATACAACATACCTGCTGAGCTCAGTGATTACAGCTTCAGGTACAGTAACACAGGAACTGTCATGCACGGAATAAGCCAGTAATGTGTGTTTACGTTCTTGTATTCTCTTCATCAGGAGTTTTCTCCATCCAGATTCTGTCCACCCCATCAAATTGGTTCAAAATTTTCTTCTTGAGGGACTGGCAGATAAGTGGTCAATCTCTATGATGACAGAGACCGCTCCCTTCCTCCTCACAGCCAGACATCTGCAGACGTGCTGTTGTGACATTAAGAGTACACACTGCTACTGGATCTACGTGCTTCAGAAAGATCTTACATCTGATGATCCCAAGTCCACAGACAAACAAAAAGTTCAGGGATGCAGAGACACGCAGGAGGAAACTCTGCCAGCCTCATGTGTTACCACTGATAAAGAGGACAGAGTGAGGAGAAAAGTAGCTGAGAGCTTAAGGCCTACATGCTCCCTTGATGTTGATCCAGACGGAGAGAGTGGACTTTATATGCTGCGTCCATGTCTGCTCCCTCAGCTAGAAGAGCTATTGACCAAAAATGAGGAGATGATGAATAATGCACGGAGTCATGGGGAGAGTGAGGTGAATAATAAATGTGATAAAGTTGAGGAAGACAAGAAAGAGGAGACCTGTGAGGGCTCTAATGGTGTTACCAACTTGCTATTTGGAATCAGTGGTGTCGTGTTCAGGGATATGTCCATCGACCTCTGGGCTCTGCCTGCCTTTCACGAATTAATCCTCAGAGGTGTATTCCTTTCAGAATGTGAGCCAATTAAATTGCTTGGTGATAAGCTGGAAACACTACTCAGTCCCTATGGGGTCTCCTTAGTAACAGAACAGGGAGGTCTGCGACTGATCGCACAGCCGATGGGTTTGCTTGGTAACGTGTTTGCGAGCAATTCCACCGACAACAACAGCCATGTCCACATCACTGTGTCCCTAAATTTGGACCTGCTCGCTGTGCTCCTGTTTTCACTACCCGATTGGCGGTTGCTGTGGTCACATGACCCACGCTTCTTAAAACAGTTTTCACTTCGGCCTTCACCAGGGAGTCCTTTTCGTCCATTTTCGCTGTATCCCGAACATTTCAGCTTTGACATCAGCTTCTGGACAGGGCCGACGTGGGAGGAGAAGAAGTTCCACGCCGTGGTCCGAGAGGCCAGTCATGGGACCGTGGAGCAAGTTAAACTCATTGATACGTTCTCACATCCTGACCTGAGCCAGACCAGCTACTGCTACAGACTCATCTACCGCTCACACACACATTCTCTATCTCACACACGAGCACTCCAGTTTCACAAACACTTAGAGTCTTTACTTTCCTATCGAGTGCAAGTGACCATCAGGTAGCAATAGCCTCTTTAAACTTACGAAAGAACAAGGAAAGAGGCATGATTACAAATCATCCTGTAACTGCAATGACAGTTATAAGCATATAATCGGCAAAACTGTATTTGAACAGAGTTTACAGTAGTTGAGGCATTTCCTGCTGTACCATGTCTTCAAAATGTGTTTGGAAATCTGTGTATCTGTGTCTCTTAATTGTACAATCAGCCTGTTATCTAACATACATTTGTAGTCTATCAAGAATCATTGAAAAATAGTAAAAGGGCCATGTAATAAAACTGATTTGAAATCAATTGTGTTTATTGTTATTGTAATCAAGTTTCCCCAGGAACAACTAATTGGAGGAACAATTGAGATTTATGAAGATGGTGGCATTTTGTTAAATTTATAAACCATTGGATTTTCTTGGAAAATATTCTCCACTTAACCCAAATATATATTAAGTCTTATTTATTTCTGATTGAAAACTTAAAATATTCTTACTTTATGTTGGAAATTCACGTATACTGATTCATTGCAAATGCATGAAATTTAAGTTATAGCTACCATCTAAATAATGAATCATAGGAGCATATGACTGATTGTAAAGACAATTTTGATTTATTAAAATGAATATCGAGGTAGCCATCAGATCTCGCTAACGGACAGAGCCGAAGATGAACAGCGACTCCGGAGGGGGGGCTCGGGAGCAGCATCGGCAAACATGGCGGCCAAGGCGCTTCGGCAGCGAACCAGGCGAGGCAGCAGACAAGATGCAAACAACGTGAACGTCCCAGGCGAAGCTCGGCCTACAAAAGAGGAGAAAGCCAGCGACGACAGTAAAGTCATAGAGACTCGGCAAGAGTGAGTATGAGCCGGGAAGAGTGACGTTAGACTCGCTGGTGCTTTGATCTCCATCCTCGATGAGACTGACGGCAGGAGCAAGGGAAGCTAACTAGCTAGCTAGATACATTCATACGCGAGTTTTCACCATAAGGACAAGTTAACAATAATTGGTAACGTCTATAACACGACCAAAACGACTGCGTCTTTACTCTGATTGAACTACACGTTCTGTTTTATTGTGCTTCCGCCCTAGTTGCACGGTATACGTTTTAGCAGAGCAACGACAATTACCTGGTCAGTTTCATTCATTCACCCCCAGCTATTGACTATCAGATTTATGAAAATAGTTCAGCTGCCAGGAGTAGGTTCACTCATTGTGGGACACGGACCTAAAGGTTTATTTTAACTCATTGTGTCTCAGTGTTGTTGCGGAAGCCCTTTGAAAGACATTTTGACAGCTTGCAAGGTGACGTGTCATAATAAACGTGAGGATCAATACTGAACTGCAGCTGAGCCACTAATTTAGTTGTTTGCTAGATTTGGTATCGATCCGATACCGAGTAAATACAGGGCCAGTATCACCGATACCGATGCAGATATCGATACTGTTTAATAATTAAGACGGGTGTCTGTGAAGGTTCTCAGTCATCCAGGTCATGGTATATCCAAAAAAGGTTCAAAAAAAGGCAACTGGACTTGTAGATTTTTAGAGAAGACGTTTCACCACTCATCCGAGTAGCTTCTTCAGTTCTAGGGGACTGGTGGGAAGTCTGAGGTTTAAATAGGAACTCCTCCTGAAAAAAACTTGCTTGTTATGCTAATAACCAGAAACTGGTGCAGCTAATTTCCATTAACGACTGGGTACTTACCTGTTGTGGAGGGGGGACTGTTTTTGTCCCTGTCCTCTTCCCTATGAATGGTGCTCTAACGACTCTTGTCCGTCAGAGGCTCCAGTGTCAAGGTGTGAATGAGGTTGAAACTTCTTGGGGACAGAAGTTAAAACTGTATTGTAAATAGATGGCAGATTAAATCTCAGTCCACCTCCTCTGTTTAGTGAAGGTAAAGGTAAAGTAAAGTAATTAAGACAGATGCGTCATCAATCTGAATCAATCTAAACCTGAATTAATTTTAATGAGCTTTAAGTGTGATTTGCCTTTTGGATTATTAATCAGTTAAAATCCAGTACAGAATTTGGGCAAAGTTTATAAGTAAATAGAAAATACTTCATTATCACAATAAAAAAAATCTGGTAGCTGGTAGTTTCCCCTCCATTAAAGATTTCCTAATTGGAATTTTGTCCCGTGTGTCGAGTGTCTTCACAAAATTCCTGTAGCTGTCATCTTCCACCATGGAAAGAGGTTGCAAGTCCTTCACAATCATTTATGTCATTTATGTCATCATCATTATTTGCACATCTACTTGTAGTTTAAATATAGTAACTATACAGTATCCCTTTCACAGCTAACACAAAAGGCTAATTATATTCAAATATCAATCTGACCTACATTATATTCAGTATATTTGTTTCAATTCCAGTAAATGTATTCATTTAAATAACACACTTCAAAGAGATAAATGTATTATACCAATGTCTTAGCATAATTTATACTTTTTAAATTGGCAAAAGTAGCAAATGACCAGTTGTTAATTACAATGCCTGGACAAAAGAAAAGTCCAGGCATCGTCACAAAAAAAAGGTCACACACTAATATTTTGTTGGACCGCCTTTAGCTTTGATTACAGCACTCACTCACTGTGGCATTGTTTTGATAAGCTTCTGCAATGTCTCAAGATTTATTTCAATCCAGCATTGTATTAATTTTTCACCAAGATCTTGTATTGATGATGGGAGAGTCTGACCACTGTGCAAAGCCTCTTTCTCCAGCACATCCCAAAGATTATCAATGGGGTTAAGGTCTGGACTCTGTGGTGGCCAATCCATGTGTGGAAATGATGTTTTATGCTTCCCGAACCACTCTTCACAATCTGAGCCTGATGAATCCTGGCATTGTCATCTTGGAATATACCCGTGTCATCAGGGAAGAAAATAATCCATTGATGGAATAACCTGGTCATTCAGTATATTCAGGTAGTCAGCTGACCTCATTCTTTGGGCAAATAATGTTGCTGAACCTAGACCTGACCAACTGCAACAACCCCAGATCATGGCACTGCCCCCACAGGCTTGTACAGTAGGCACTAGGCGTGATGGGTGCATGACTTCATCTTCATCTCTCTTCTTACCCATCACTCTGAACAGGCTTATCGGACCAAATGACCTTCTTGCTCCAGAGTCCAATCTTTATGCTCCCTGGCAAATTGAAGCCTTTTTTCTGGTTAGTCTTATTAATTAGTGGTTTTCTTAAGGCTACACAGCTGCTTAGTCCCAATCCTTTGAATTCCCTTCGCATTGTACTTGTGGAAATGCTCTTACTTTCACTATTAAACAAAGTCTTGAGTTCTACTGTTGTATTTCTTCGATTTGATTTCACCAAACGTTTAAGTGATCACCAATCACGATCAATCAGGATTTTTTTCTGACCACCTTTTTTCCTCGAAGACAATGGTTCCCCACTATCCTTCCCATTTTTAATTATGCGTTGGACAGTTCATAACTCAATTTTTGTAGTTTCTGCAATTGCGTTAGATGTTTTCTCTGCTTGATGCATGCCAGTGATTTGACCCTCCTCAAACAGACTAACATCTTTTCCACGACCACGGGATGTGTCTTTCGACATGGTTGTTTAAGAAATGAGAAGCTACTCATTACATCAGTCGCGGTTAAATAACTTGTTGCCAGCTGAAAGATAATCACCCATGCAGTGATTATCCAATAGGAGACTCATACCTGTTTGTTCCAGGTATGAGCAAACAGGTAAATCCAGGTGGCAACTTTTTTTGGCCAGGCAGTGTAAGTAATGCTGAAGATGATTATATACCTGAATATTCCCTGCCAAACTGAAAGGCCTTTTTTTCTCCTCGTCTCTCCGTTTCTGAAGATCTGCATATTCTTTTCCAGGATTTTTTATTTGCTTATAGAAGTTTGTTGTGTCACCACAGTTTCTTACAGCCAGTTTACAAATAGTGCAACTTGCTTTTGTTTCATTTTCGGCCTGAAAATATAACCAAACAGCGCTGCTTTTTGTCCCTGCCATTCTCCTGCTCCGTCTCTGTGCTGTGTGTAATGTGCTGCTGTTGGCCTGGCTGGTAGCGGTGGGCGGTGCTTGGTTGCCTGGCACCCCTGCGTCACGTGACTGTACAACAAACACAAGAGAGGGGGAGGAGGAGCAAAGTGAGCTTGCTCTGCTCTGTGACATCAGCAGCATTTAGATAAACCATGACAAACACAGTCAGGTCGCCTCTTTAATGAAACCACTGCAGTTGTACAAGAGAGACATTGAACTTGAGTATTGATCTCATTAGATAGGTATCGATCAATATCGATACCAACGTTGGTGTCGATATTTGGGTCGATCCGCCCACCACTACTAATCTGATTTATCTGACGATGGGTGTGAACAAAGGAGACACCGCTAGACATGAGGAGGACTGTTGTCATTGCAATTATTGTATTATTTTGACAGCACCATTTTAGTCGGTGGGCTAGGGTAAAAACAATAATATGTTTGGGTTAAATTCAGTACAGTTTAACAGCACCATAAACTCCATCTCCCAAAAATGATCTGTTTCAACATAAAGTGAATAATAGTCAAGAAGCTAAGATGTTGTGCAGTACTGTTGCATCAGAATGCTTTTGCTTTTGTATGCATTCGTATACTGAAAGAACAGGTGGTTAAACATGAAGCACATAATGTATCCCAGCGGCAGGAAAATAAAATAAACAGGTAAAAAAAGGAAAACAGCCAACAACAGTTGGAGAATCTGAGAAATGAGATTAGATGCTGTGAGCTGGAAACAGACAGTAAACAGAATAATAATGAAAGCAGGAATAGGAGTATTAGTGGAGGACCACTCTGCCGCAGTATAATTAGTTTTGATAGTAGTTTGAAACACTTAAGTGATAGTACTCTGGCATAGTTCAACCATGCTCTCTGAGAGACAGTCTTTCCTTACAATAATTGGGCCTAGACTTTTTTCTGCGGTGAGCAGGTATTTACTTTCTGTTCCACCACATAATTAATCTTTTCAGTAATTGCATAATAATTACTCAGCTCTCAAATGAATTCTATAGTTTGAGTCATAATTGGTGTTTTACTTAAAGCAAGTGCATTAGAATGTTCAGAGCCTGTGTATGTAAAATACTCAGACACACAGGTATCTGTTACTTTACAGGTGGCTAATATGTTTCTATTAAACTTGTTTAAAGTAGACATGATTCACCTTTTCAATTGACATGTAATAATTGTGCTTTTTTTTTTTTTTTTTTTAAAAAGATCAATAAGTCGTGGAGGACAGGTGTGGGCTCCAGAAGGCTCGACTGCTTTCAAGTGTCTGCTCTCTGCACGTTTCTGTGCAGCTTTGCTGAGCAACATCTCAGACTGCGATGAGACCTACAACTACTGGGAGCCTGTGAGTAATACTCAGATCAGAAATTACAAAGAGATTATCTGAGGGTTTTTCTAACCTACTGCCTGGTCAAAACAAAGTCGCCACCAAAAAAAAGGTCACACATTCTAATATTTTGTTGGACCGCCTTTAGCTTCGATAACAGCACACATTCGCTGTGGCATTGTTTTGACAATGTCACTCAATAGCTCAGTGTCACAAGATTTATTTCCATTCAGTGTTGCATTAATTTTTCACCAAGATCTTGTACTGATGAAGAGTCCAAACACTGCACGAAGCCTTCTCCAGCACATCCCAAAGATTCTCAGTGGGGTTAAGGTCTGGACTCTGTGGTGGCCAATCCATGTGTGAAAATTATGTCTCATGCTGAAAAAAATTATGGAATAACCTGGTCATTCAGTATATTCAGGTAGTCAGCTGACCTCATTCTTTGGGCACATAATGTTGCTGAACCTAGACCTGAGCAACTGCAGCAACCCCAGATCATATCACTGCCCCCACAGGCTTGTACAGTAGGCACTAGGCATGATGGGTGCATCACTTCATCTCTTCACCCTGATGCCCCCGTCACTCTGGAACAGGGTAACTCTGGACTCATCAGACCACATGACCTTCTTCCATTGCTTCAGAGTCCAACCTTTACGCTCCCTAGCAAATTGAAGCCCTTTTTCAAGGTTAGCCTCAATGATTATTATTTTTATTTTCTTAAGGCTACACAGCTGTTCAGTCCCAGTTCCTTGAGTTTCCTTCACATTGTACGTGTGGAAATGCTCTTACTTTCACTATTAAACATAGCCCTGAGTTCTGCTGTTGTTTTTCTTCGATTTGATTTCACCAAACGTTTAAGTGATTACTGATCACGATCAATCAGGATTATTTTTCAACAACATTTCTTCCTTGAAGACAATGGTTCCCCACTATCCTTCCAGTTTTTAATGATGCGTTGGACAGTTCATAACCCAATTTTAGTAGTTTCTGTAATCTCCTTTGATGTTTTCTCTGCTTGATGCATGCCTTGATTTGACCCTTCTCAAACAGACACAACATCTTTTCCACGACCATGGGATGTGTCTTTCAACATGCTTGTTTAAGAAATGAGAAGCTACTCATTGCATCAGTTACCAGCTGAAAGATAATCTACCATACAGTAATTTCCCAATAGGAAGCTCGTACCTACTTGCTTAGTTAAATCCAGGTGGCAACTTTTTTTTGGCCAGGCAGTGTATATAACAATATTTCTAGAACGATAATTTTGCATTAATGTTCCATCAAGTTTCCGTTTGTCTCTCTTTAAGTTGTCTTTAATTGTTTTAACAGATGCACTACCTGCTGTATGGCACAGGAATGCAAACATGGGAATATTCTCCACTGTACGCCATCAGATCATATGCTTACTTATGGTTACATGCTCTCCCTGCTTGTTTGCATGCCCATGTTCTACAGACAAACAAGGTAAACACGCCATAGTCTCATTGTAACATGTTTTTTTATATATATTTTAATTGTCTTCTGCTGGTCAACAGTATAATCAGCACCTCTTTTGCGTGTTTGTGTTTTTCTTCTCTTTTAGTAGAGAACAATGTTGTTCTGTCATGAAAACATTTTTAGGAACATAAAATCTTTTCAAATTAAATTAATAAAGGTCTACTTTTTATGAAAGTATATGTGTTTTTCAGGAGGAATCTTGTTAATTGATTAATTTCATTTTCACTCACCCAGATTCATTTAATTCGTATTGCACAAACACACAGAGGTGTCTGTAATATTATAATTCTGATGTAGTTACAGGTTTGTGTTATGACTGTGTTGCAGGTGTTGGTGTTCTACTTTGTACGATGTGTCTTAGCATTTTCCTGCTGTGTCTGTGAGCTCTATTTCTACAAGTGAGTTCCCCTCTTAAATATAAGTGGACCATCTAGTGCTTTTGCTTCAACTTTTTGGGCTTATTATGTAGATATGTGATATTAAAGTCAGCCATTTGGCTTTTTTGTGACACAGGGCAGTTTGTAAGAAGTTTGGTTTACACGTCGGTCGTCTGATGTTGGCATTCCTTGTCCTGAGCACGGGAATGTTCTGCTCGTCTGCAGGTCGGTCAGATTCATTCACTAAGGTGATCTGTTCTTTTGTGGTTACATACAGGTTTTTTTTTTTTTTTTTTGTTTGTTTTTTTATATTTATTGTCTAGTTACACTGACCAAAATAAGAGCAGTCGTGCCATGGAGATTCAGTGTTGCATACGTACACTAAGCAGCATTTCAAACATGTGATACATTTATTTTCGGTGTGTTCACTTTATGCCTCCGTTCCTATGAAAATTATATGTCTTTGCTGATGTGACATGTTTCCTTTTCTTTGTTCTTTCTCCTCAGCATTCCTACCTTCCTCTTTCTGTATGTATACAACTCTGGTTGCTATGACTGGTTGGTTTCAGGACTCAACAGCATTAGCCATTTTGGGCGTGGCTGCTGGTGCCATTGTTGGATGGCCGTTCTCTGCATTGATCGGGTATAACCAAATGCTTGTTAACGGCAGTCCTCAAATTTCTATTTTCACAGTCTTGTCAAAAAGTATTACTTATAATTCTTTTTTGGTGTATTTTTCTCTACAGGGTACCGATTGCCTTCGACCTGCTAGTGTTAAAGAGACAGTGGAAAAGTTTTATCATCTGGTCAGCCATCGCTCTGCTTCTGTTTCTGGTAAGAATATAATAGGATGTTACATTTTCTCCTCAGTTTTTTTTTCATGAGTCCTATAGAATATTACAAAAACACAGAAATTATTTAGTGTAAAGATTTAGATGTATCAGGAGTTTTTAATGAATGTGTAACTAGAGCTAAATGCTTCCAAGAACTGAGTGTTCACTTTCACCTGTGTTTACCTTGTTTGTATTTTCGAGGTACCCTTGGTGGCAGTGGATTCTTTCTTTTATGGCAAACTGGTTGTAGCTCCACTCAATATTCTACTCTACAATGTCTTTACACCCCATGGACCAGACCTATATGGTAAATTCCAAAAGCACATACACATTTAGTTTGTCATTATTTTTTTAATTCCTAAATTTCCAGCGATTAACTTGGAGGCACCTATTCTCCAAATAGTGTTTGTCATATAATTCCTCTTGCCTCTCTTGTGTAGGCTACTTTCTTCATTATAGCAAGTGTAGAATGAATAAACAGCTGCATGAAGTAAAACTGCATTTCGTCACACTGTTAAAATAATCGCCTATGTCATTTTTTGTCAAAATAGTTTTTTTTTTGCCTAAATCATCTCCTCATGACGCCGGCCACCTATGGTAAAATCGCCTACATCCTCAGTTGATCAGATCATGTGATTTTACCCCTTTAAGATAATGGCCTATGTCAAGTGTGTGACACTTTTGGTGAAGTTTTTTGTGTTTCCTGAAAAACTTGAAAAAATGAGTTAGGCGATCATTTTAACAGGGTGACGATTTTGTAGTACCAGGTTATATGCAAATGTCAGTGACGTTTCCATCTGTAGTTTTGACATACTGCACCCGATATTTACATACAACATTGACATTTTAACTCTGTTTAAAAAGACAGTTAAAAACTGCAGGGGCCTGAAAACCTGAACAATTTAATGCCACAGTTTTTATTGACAAAGGTCCAACCCTCACTGGGAACAGGTCCGACTTGCTACCAGCTACACGAACCAAACTCGCACTCCTTTGCTACAGGGACTGAATGGCCCTCAATAAGGGCCTATCCACCCCATACTCCCGGAGCACCCCCCAGAGGATGCTTCTGGGGACACGGTCATAAGCCTTCTCCAGATCCACAAAACACATGTGGACTGGTTGGGCAAATTCCCATTTCCCCTCCAGCACCCTAGTGAGGGTAAAGAGCTGGTCCATGGTTCCACATCCGGGAAGAAAACTGCATTGTTCCTCCTCAATCTGAGGTTCAACAGTCAACCGGACCCTCTTTTCCAGCACCCTGGCATAGACGTTGCCGGGGAGGCTGAGGAGTGTGATCCCCCTATAGTTGGAACACACCCTCTGGTCCCCTTTCTTAAAGATGGGGACCACCACCCCGGTCTGCCACTCCAGAAGTACTGCCCCCGATGTCCACGCAATGTTGCAGAGGCGTGTCAGCCAGGACAGCCCTACAACATCCAGAGCCTTGAGATACCCAGGGCGGATCTTATCTGCTCCCGGAGCTCCGCCACCGGGTTGTTTCACTACCTCTGCGACTTCTGCCCCAGAGATTGGACAATCCAACCCCAGGCCCTCTGGCTCTGTTACCTCTATGGAATACGTGTTGGTGGGATTGAGGAGCTCCTTCCACCACCCGACGATATCCCCAGTTGACGTCAGCAGCTCACCACCCCCACTGAGAACAGTGTGAGCGTGTTGCCGCCTACCCCCCCCCCCCCCCCCGAAACATGCTTTCATAACCGAGGATCAGACCGCCAAGGCCCCCGCCTCTGCTGCCCAATCCACAACGCACCGGACCCTTCATGCTCCTCCTGCGGGTGGTGGGCCCACAGCCCATGTCTCCCGTTCGGGCTGGGCCCGGCCGGACCCCATGGGTGAAGGCCCGGCCACCAGGCGCTCGCCCATGAGCCCCAGCCCCAGGCCTGGCTCCAGGGTGGGGCCCCGGTAACTCTCCGGGCCGGGTACACGGTCTCTTGGTGTGTTTCTTCATAAAGGGTCTTCCGTTTCTGTTCATAATTTTTATGGACAGAATTTCTAGGTGCAGCCGGGTGGGGGAGGGTGTCGGGTTCGGTGATCGGAGGATCTCGTCCCTGCTTTTTGTGGATGACGTGGTCCTCTGAGCTTCGTCGAACAACGACCTCCAGCTCTTGCTGGGGCGGTTCGCAGCCGAGTGTGAAGGTTGATGTCTTGAGATGTTGCTTCAATATTTCCACATAATGTTCTTTCCTCATGATGCCGTCTATTTTATGAAGTGCACAAGTTCCTCCTGCGGCAAAACAGCCTCACAACATGATGCTACCACCCCCATACTTCATAGCTGGGAAGTTGGGATGGTGTTCTCAGGCTTACAAGCTTCCCCCTTTTTCCTCCAAATGTAACGATGGTCATTATGGCCAAACAGTTCCACTTTCAGTTTCATCAGATCACAGGACATGTCTCCAAAAATTAAGATCTTTGTCCCTGTGTGTATTTGCAAACTGTAATCTGGCTTTTTTATGGCCTTTCAGTCCATGTCGGTACAAGACTCGTTTCACTGTGGAGAATGACACTCTCTTACCAGCTTCAGCCATGATCTTGACAAGATCTTTAGCTTTTGTTCTGGGGTTGATTCGCACATTTTGGACCAAAACATGTTCGTCTCTGGGACATAGAACCCGTCTCCTTCCTGAGCGGTATGATGGCTGGACATTCCCATGGTGTTTATACTTGCATATAATTGTTTTAACAGATGAACGTGGCACCTTCAAGCATCTGGAAATTGTACCCAATGATGAACCAGACTTGTGGAGCTCCACAATTCTCTTCCTGATAGCTTGGCAGATTTCTTTTGATTTTCCCATGATGTCAAACAAGGAAGCAGTGTGTTTGAGGTGTAGCCTTAAAATACATCCACAAATGTGCCTCCAATTAACTCAGATGTTGTCTGTTAACCTATCAGAAGCTTCTAAAGTTCTGACATCATCATCAGCGCTTTCCTTCATTGTTTAAAGCCATAGTAATCTTTGTGTATGTAAACTTCTGACTTTGAAGAAAGTAATAAATTCTCTCTGTCATTGTGGCATTTAGCAAATAGAAATCATTTTAGTAATCTTAACTGACCTAAAACAGGAGAGGTTTAGTCTGATTTAACTTCAGACAGTGAGGAAAAAATGTTTGTGTCTTTTAGCACAGTGTATGTAAACATCTGGTTTCAACTGTAGTCATAATGCTGCTGGTCCTGTTATAATAATTTACACATGAGCTGTAACATTTTGTTTGTGTTATTTATTTTTCAGGCACAGAGCCGTGGCATTTCTACTTTGTAAATGGGATCCTGAATTTCAACCTGGTGTTTGCTCTGGCACTGTTTTCCCTGCCACTCACTACTCTCATGGAGACACTGTTACACAGGTTCAATGGTGAGGAGTGTGTGTATGTGTTTGCTGCACCAGCACTAAAACTTTGTCTTTGCATGCAATGCTAATGCTGTACAAAAGTAACAAAGTAGTCTGATTTGCAGACTGACTGCTTATATTTAATCAGTGACCATTTCGCATCAACTTTAACATCATGTTACAAAATATCTGAAATGGATCCAGCCATAAATACTATGCTAACATAGCTCATGTTTAAATTGTTTATTTTTGCTGGAACTTGTCTTGTGATTTCATGTGCATGTATGCTTGTGCACACTTATGTTTTCTGCAGTGCAGAACCTGGGTCGTCCATACTGGCTGACTCTGTCTCCCATGTATCTGTGGATGTTGGTTTTCTTCACTAGACCTCATAAAGAGGAACGTTTTCTGTTTCCCATCTACCCTCTAATCTGCCTCAGCGGTGCAGTAGCCCTCTCCTCTCTACAGGTTTGCCATTTTCCAATTTTGAATAAGAAAAACATTAGTTTGTGTGAGTTGGTTTAATTTGTTTGAACTCCCTTTAGTCATGTAAAATGAAATTAATTTGATATCCCACAGAAATGCTACCACTTCCTGTTCCAGCGATACCGACTGGAACACTACACTGTGTCCTCCAACTGGTTGGCTCTTAGCGCAGTTGTGGTCTTCACAGTGTTGTCACTGTCTCGTTCTGTTGCTCTCTTCAGAGGTGTGACCTAATTCTCCCTAAGTAGCAATATCAGATAACATAATTGACAATTAAGGATAAAATTGTATTCTCTGTCTACAGGCTACCATGCTCCTTTGGACCTGTACCCAGAGTTTCATCGCATCACCAAGGATCAAACTCTACACTCAGTCCCTGAAATCAGACCTGTCAGTGTGTGTGTTGGCAAAGAGTGGTATCGCTTCCCAAGCAGCTTCCTTCTACCACACAAGTCAGTATCCAGGATCACTACACAGGTTTTTACTGTCCAAACAAAATATAAAAAGTGTGTTGTACCATTTTCAGGTCTGACTGCGACTGTATCTCTTTCTAATCTCCAGCTGGCAACTGCACTTCATTCAGTCTGACTTTAAGGGACAGCTGCCTCAGCAATACGCCTCTGGTCCTCTGGCCACACAAATCATCCCAGCTAATATGAATGACCAGAACTTGGAGGAGCCATCCAGATATGTAAGTCACTCAGTGAGTTGTCGACAGACAGTACAAAATTTGAGCAAATCAAACCTAAATCTTAAGCCTAACTCTGTCTACACAAAAGGTTTTTTTTCTACACCACAAACTTCCCCTCATAAAGGCCGCCGGCTGAATTGTGAGGCAAAAAGAGACAAAAAAATATTAAGAGCCTGTCTTCACCGGATTTCCTTCTTCGTCTGTATAACATGCACTAGTTTTAGCCATTCTCTCATTTACAATCACACTTATCCTGCCGTACATACAATAAAAGAGCTTTTTAGAGGATCAGTAGTTTTCTCTGTTCATTCAGTTACTGCAGATAAGCTAGTTAGTCAAGTACTTCGTATTAAATTGTGAAATGTACACTCCAGGTGGATTTAAGACAGTGCCACTACCTGGTGGACCTAGACACGGATGAAGAGACAAAGCTTGAGCCACGTTATTCAGCCAACAAAGAGGAGTGGAGCGTCATCGCTTATAAACCTTTCCTTCAAGCATCAAGGTATTTATACAACTACACATTTTACACAGAAATATGTTAAACTCTCTTTCTTATTGTTTTGTTTTATCTTTGTACAGTGTCCTTGTGTGTGCTGAAAGGCACTTATAAATAAAATGTATTATTATTATTATTATTAAATCAAAGGAAAAAATAGTCAAAAGCAAATGTCCAGTAGAACTTCCATTTGTGAAGCAAATTATACTTAACAAAACTGAATATAAAATTAAGCTCGTCTTTTTTTCCTGCAAACAAAAACTGAAAAGAGATTTATTTATTTTTTTTTTTTAACAAAGCATTTGTCCTCTTAGGTCGTCTCCTCTTTTCAGAGCATTCTACGTCCCCTTTATATCAGACCATCACACTACCTACAGGCGCTATGTCATCTTGAAACCACGGCGGCAAAAGCAGCCTCGTAAGCGGAGCCACGGCTGACCTTCGAACACGGGCCCAGAGTTCAAAATCCTACCAAGAGAAATCAACCACTTCCCCTAAAACCGCCGGTGTTTGTGTGTCAGTGTGCATGTGATTTGAAGTGTTTGTCTCATGAAACATTTGAAGATATTGGACCCTTTAAAGACATTAAGTCTGCTATTGGCCTTGTCTGTGTATGAGTGAGAGGGTGAATGTAAGTGAGAGAGGAAAGAAAATGATGTGTAGCAGCTAGATTTTATCTGGTTTTGTGCATTTGTAGGAAAATTATGGTCTTAGAGGGCCACACAGTACAAGATTTTTCTTTACATTAGCACAGGACAGGCCATCACACACAGATATATTGTTTTCTTTCCATATTACACTTGAAAGTGTGGCCTGAATGGAAGTATTTTGCAAAAGAATGAATCTAGGAAATCTTGTGTCGGCAAAAACAGTATCTTAATTGTGTGCTCTGTTTTGTGTGAATGGTGCACATGAGTGACAGCGAGGATACTTTATTAATTTAACTTGGAATGTTAATAAAAAAATGATCGACTGTGATACCACCTTTCTTTTTTTTTTTATTGAGACAGTAAAATCACTCCCAACACATGCCGACAGGTTCAATTCCTATCTTATTTTATTTCCTTAAGTAACAAACATACAAATTACTCTCACTTACAGGAGAGATGTCAAAGGATTATACATTCGTAGTAATGATATATTTTATCAGTCTCTTCATTATCATGCCATGTTTGTCAGGCTGCAGGCACTGAAGCTGAATTCGCTTTACTACTCAACTAAATAGTTTTTTCTCGTCTTTGATTTCCTCAGTATAAGACAGAGCACTGTTCTAGACATCTCACAATTTAAGGCAATGTCAAAACACACTTACATGTACATACAAAATATCCAGCCTTTGCTCCCTCAAACAGAATTGGTCTATTGTGTTTTTGTCTGTAGGTGGTAGCCTGTCTACTGTATAAACATGGACTTGGCATCTTCATGCACAGCAAACATGTCCATAACATCCATGGTTACTCAACCAAGCAAGGGCAGCATGACAAAGCCATGCAAATAGGCTGCAACACCGTTATTGACAAAATCACTCCCAAACACTTAGTTGGATCTAAATGATGGTAATGTTTTAATGTGTACAGGAAAAGGTGAAGTAAAATGACAGTTGCTCCATGCTGTATTTAATATGCGCATTGACTCAACATTACAGGGTCACGTTTAGACAAAGTATTAATTTGTTTGTGGTAATTTATCTAAAATGTTAAAGCTATGGATAACTGATTGTAGCATACAGTGAGATTGATTATTCTTGAAGGGGCAACACATTTAGCAGTAAGCCTCTGTATTAAGTCGTTGGAGCTGAACTATAGACATCATCCTTTTGTAATGTGTTCTTCTTGGCAAATCTTGTTGCCAACATAACCCATAATGCAACTTGACAGCAGTATATTTTTGTGTGCAGTTCTAATAGCGGGTAATGTAACTCTGATTCACAAATCTCAAACAGAGATGAGGTGCAGGCTACAGATGTTACCTCTAAACTTACCACCTTTCCAGCTATGTTTTTCTTTATTCAGTCCTGCAGTCATTTAGAGCCATTTCATCTGTTTTCACACAGCTCCTCTGGAGTGAAAAAATATTTGTAGAACTGTAAACATTTCTGGTGTGTAGAATTTAAGACATTAAGAGTCACAAAGGCAGTCACACAGGTGACTGCCTTTTTAAGAAATAAAAATGTATGGGGAGCAGTATTTTAATTTCATTTGTCCAACCTTTGAGGTAATTATACCTCCATTCATAAAGTATAGTGTCCAAAAATGGAGACCGACAGCACAAAACTTGAGCAAATCAAACCCAAATCTAAGTAACCCTAACAATATCCACGCAAAGATTTTTTTTCTACACCGCAAACTAATAGCCCCACAGAGGTCCACCAAAAGGCCACCAGTTGAGTTGAGAAGCAAAAATAGGACAAAAATGTTTTAGAGCCGGATTTCTTATTTGTCTGAATAAATAAATACAACATGCACCGTTTTAAGTCATTCTCTCATTCCCATTCAAAGTCACACATACCCTGCAGTACGCACAATAAAGGAGCTGTTTAGAGGATCAGTAGTTTTCTCTGTTCACCCATTCTTGCTCATTGAAATATCTCCTTTCACTGTCAAGATTCAGGCCATTTCTGTAGCAGTTCATATTTGCCTGGTATAATTTTTGGTTTCCATAGGTCCCAAGACTGGTTTGAAAAGTCTCTTCTTTGCCATTGGTGATGTATGTCTGATACAGGTCAGCCTTTCCTGTGAGACCTCCAGGCCTCAGTTTGGGGTCATAGAGGTCACTCCCTGCTCTGATACTGGCGTCATACAGCCCATGGTCGCCATACACACTGCTGCCATAATGCTCACTCTTAGTTGTACGTCGACCTAGACTCCTGTCATAAAACTCTCTGTGGCCCGCGCGACCGAGGCTGCTGTCGTTCAACTCCCTCTTTCCTGAGCGGCCCAAGCTGGTGTTGTAGAAGTCATGGGTGCCACGGCGGCCAAGGCTGAGGTCGTTGAGGTCAAAGTTGAGGAAGCAACTCTCTGTGCTTGCAAGAGTCACAAAGCCACTCTCGGTGTCCCGACCCCCAAGGTTGTCGTAGTCTCCTGTCGGTGTGTCAGGGGAGGAGCATAAAAATGAGGTGTTTTTGGTGTGTGGGCGAGCTGAAACCAGGTCATCATCCTTCTGGGAGCGAATGACGTTGTAAACGTCAGTTGGAGTTGGGCTAGGACAGAGTCCTGGGTCTGTCTGGCATACTTCTGATTTCTGCGGTTTCCTCCTGTTTTACACACAGAGAATCATAAAGTGCTGTGAACGCTCAATCAGACTTTACTACTGACAAGATACATGTTTTCTCTTCGTGAAATTGTACAAGCTGAGGTATTGTTTTAAATTGTTTTTGAGTCAAACAAATGTTACTGTCTTACAGAACTGCTTCTGCCAACAAATATTGCAGAATTATCGAGATCCAGATAAGTTTTATTTCTTGGTAAGAAAAGCACAATAACAAACATGGCTAAATCCCACAAATATCATCTTGCTACCATTCTTGTGTATAATAATCTGCCACTCAAAAAAAAGTCCATAGCAAACAGGCAGGTTGGTCCTGTTTGAGCGACACTTATGGAAAAACTGCAGTGGCCAGCTCTCTTTCTTAGGCTTTTAAAATAATGAAACTACACATTTGTAAGCCAATTCTAAAGGTTTTGAGTTCAGCAGAAAAATGGGCAGTGTGCCACAGATCGAAAAGAGAAGTCTGGAGTATTTAGAGACAGACTAAAATACAACTGTATTTTAATGTTAGACAAAGCCACTTAACGGATGTAGCTTTTAAACAGTGCCTCAAGCAGGTAAACTCTTAATAACAATCTTACAAATAGGGATAGTAAACATGACTAATAAACAGTTTTCTCTGTCTTAGTAGTAGTATTAATTATTTGCCTTCATTATGGATCCTCACCGTCTGACAAGAAGTTTGAAGCAGCAGACTCCTGTTACTGTTACCAACAGCAGTATGAGGGGAATGGTGGGAATGATAATGTAAATCAAGTTCATGGCTAAAAGAAAGACAACAGAGATGCAGATTAAGTGTCTGCCATGTGGATGCAATAAATTTACTCTTCACTCTTTGCAGAAAATTCTGGGATGTTTTTTTTTTGTTTTGTTTTTGCATCACCTGTTCTTCTTTCCTGATTGTGGTCTCTTGGATTCCAGGGCATCACTGGTGAAGGGAGTATATCTGTAATGAAAAGCATCCAAGATGTTCAAATGGTCTCACTCTATGTTGAGCTCATACACTCTTATAAATTGTGTGTTATTTTACCTGTTTGAGTGGAGTTGGGAGAGGGAGAAGATTCCAGTGGTTTCTCTGAGGAAAAGATGAATCACATCAGCAGATATTCTCAAAGCACAAAGCATGAATTCTTGTGCCACAGTACCTGCAGTGTATTTGCAGATGAAGTTGTTCTTGGTTTCGCAATTGTCATCATTCCACTGGAACATGTAGAGTTCTCCCGAACTGGGGGGAGCGGACGGCTGGTGATACATTACCACGCACACCTCGTAGCCGCATGATGGCTCATCCCAGTGCCAGTTCCTGCAAAAAAGACACACAAAGCACATCAACACTTTTTATTTTTGTCTTATGGAAATCTTTACAGAAATCTTTATATCACCATATAAAAAGGTAAGAAAGCTATAGGCTAATAAATGCAACCATTTAGTTTTTATTTATTTATGTAAGCAACTCAAGAGTGTATTTGGTACCGCTTGCCAGTGTCGATGTGGGCCTAAACAATTCTGTGCTACAGAAAGACAACACTTACAACTTGATTAATTAAAAATGATTAATTAATTAATAGAAAAAAAAAAAAAAACATGTTAGAGCCTGTTTTTCAAAATCTTCCTTGAGCCTTAGGTATGATGTTGGCACTATAAACACCTCCGAGTGAATTCCGCTATATTGGGACAATTGAAAAAAACTTCATTGATAACTGATGACACTAAATTCCTTGTTCCATTGGTGAAACAAAATGGTTGAGATAGGCTTAAAATCTACTCAAACATCATTCAAATGTGTAAATCTGTCTACACAAAGGTTGGCGTGTAGGATATATCTCTCTGCATTGACATAGTTGCGAGGACTCTATCATCAGGTTGTATCAATAGTCTATCACAGGGCTAACGCTGAGAGACAGACAACCATTCACACTCACATGCACACCTACGGCCAATTTAGAATCACCAATTAACCTAACCAGCATGTCTTTGGACAGTGGGAGGATCCCGGAGTACCCGCAGAGAACCCACGCAGACACAGGGAGAACATGCAAACTCCACACAGAAAGGCCCCAGATGGAATCAAACCCAGAACCTTCTTGCTGTGAGGCATCAGTGCTAACCACCACATCACTGTGCCGCCCTTGAAAAAGACATATAATTATAGTTTTAAAACATGTTTTAACTCAGACATGTTTTATAACATTTATATTTATAATATTTATATTATTCATTAAAAATGTATACCCTTATCATCAAATCAAGCTGGAGCATACACTACCGGTCAAAAGTTTTAGAACACCCTAATTTTTCCAGTTATTTATTACAATTCAAGTCGTGCAAGTCCAATGAATAGCTTGAAATGGTACAAAGGTAAGTACTGAACAGCCAGAGGTTTAAAAAAAAAGGTTTGGTTACCCAAAACTGAAAAATAATGTACATTTCAGAATTACTCAAAAAGGCCTCTTTCAGGGAACACGAAGTGGGTTAACAATTTAAAGCTGTTCTGCAACAATGAAGGTTGAATCAGCCTTGAAAGCTGATGCTACTAATTCCTAAAGGTGTTCCAACTTTTCTTGGTTACTTACAACCCCCTCTGTCTGCATAAAAGCAGTGTGGGAACACACTGTGGTACCAGACCCTCATGAGCATCAGGTGAACAGTATTGTACTGCAGAAAGTAGTGTGTTGCTACAACAATTCCCGGTGGGCCTGTCTGACTTTCGGGCCGCGAGGGCCGGTGTTCAATTATTATTTTTATTTGTTTATTTATTTTGGGCCGGTGTTCAGTCATGGCACTGAGTGGCTATCACGTCTATGCTGTTACCGCTGTCGCTGGGCCGTCTCCACTTGCAGCTCTTTTCTTTTTCTTTTTTTGCAGACGCAGCCTGATGTAACACGTCCGTGCACGCCGCACACTGTCAGTGGTGTTTGGAGCCTGGCTCCAGCCCCAGACATGCAAGGGTGTTTGCAAAATGGAAAATAAAAAGAGCAAGGGTGGCGCAGAAGAAACGAGAATTAAAAAGAGAAAAGCACTGGAGACAGATGCAGCCAAATGTGCAAAAATCTGCAGCTTTTTCAATAAAACGTGCTCGCGGTCTGAAACGACCAATGAAGATGATGAAACGGGTAAGACAAGATGTTGAACAAAATGCAACTTTACCTGCACCGATCAAGTTAATTAATTAGCCTATCAAGTTAATTAATTAGCCTATCAAGTTAATTAATTAGTCTATCAAGTCAATGAATTGCATGGCGTTGTAACATATAGCCAGTCTAACCTAAAGTTAGATCATTTAAATAATAGTATGATGCGATGCCACATAACTGGCCACAAACTTTGTCTTGGTTGGCCATGTTTCTTTGAAACTATTCTTGTGCAGAGGAAAAAAAGAAAATGGCATCATTAGAAAGTTAAGTTATACTGTGAATAACAAACTTGCAGACAACAGTACAATACTTATTTTATTCTTTGTTCATGTTTAAGGATAAGATATCTGTGAACACTAATTTGTTTGTTATTTTATTTTGCAGAAAAGGACATGCTGATGTTGTATTTATAAGTTCTGATTATAATGTTACAGAGTGCAACCCTTTTTTTATTTTTTCAAATTTAATATGTAATATTTTATTTATTCTTTTTTTTTAATTTGTTGAAAAGGATGTTGTGTTGCAAAGAATAACGGTAGAGATGTGCACTCATGTTGAAATAAATCCACATTGTGAAGCAACCATTACTTCCACTGAATTGGAATTATTTTAGAAAACATACACGGAATTACAAGGCTTTAGAGAACAGTGCGCTATTGTAGGCTTAACATGTAAAGTTATAATTACATTATTTTAATATAATAGGTCGTGATCTAAAGTGGGCTGAAAATGAGTCCCACTCCAGCCCTGGAAGAGAGACAGACAAGGTGTCAGTGAGTACAGTTTTCTTCACCATCAAAAGGCACTCAGAAACTGGGGGAAACTCTGACAGGAAGAGGTCTGGCAGACCCAAAGCCACAACTGAATCAGAGGACAAGTTTCTTAGAGTTAACAGCTTGCGTGATAGGCGGCTCACAGGACAACAGCTTCAAGCACAGCTTAATAGTGGTCGTAGTAAGCAAGTCTCAGTTTCAACTGTGAAGAGAAGACTTCGAGCTGCAGGTTTGACGAGTTGCAGCAAGAAAGCCATTGTTAAGATGTCAGAATAAGACAAAGAGGCTCGCCTGGGCCATGAAACACTGCCATTGGACTACTGAAGACTGGAAGAAGGTATTATGGACTGATGAATCAAAATTTCAAATCTTCAGTTCATCACGCAGGATCTTTGTACGCCGTCGAGTAGGCGAGAGGATGGTTCCACAGTGTGTGCCATCAACTGTCAAACATGGAGGAGGAAGTGTGATGGTCTGGGGCTGTTTTGCTGGATCCAGGGTCGGTGACTTGTACAAAGTGAGAGGCATCCTGAACCAAATGCGGCTACCACAGCATTCTGCAGCACCATGCAATACCATCTGGTATGCGCCTAGTTGGTCAGAGGTTCATCCTACAGCAAGATAATGACCCAAAACACAAGTCCAAGCTATGCCAGAACTACCTCAGGAAAAAAGAACAAGATGGTAAGCTTGAAAACATGGAGTGGCCAGCACAGTCTCCAGACTTAAACCCCATCGAGCTGGTTTGGGATGAACTGGACAGAAGAGTGAAAGCCAAGCAACCTACAAGTGTCACACATTTATGGGAACTTCTGCAACAGACTTGGGAAGAACTTTCTGAAGAATATTTGATTTCTATTGTAGAAAGAATGCCACGAGTGTGTTCAGCTGTTATATCTGCCAAAGGTGGCTACTTTGATGAGTCAAAACTTTAGAATACATTTTGGTCTATAAATTGTTTGCATGATTTCTTTTTCAACTCAAATTGCTTATTTGTTCTGTGCTTTCATTTCAGAGTGCAATGAGACACTAAACTAAACAATTTTCAGTAAAAAACTGGAAAAAGTGTGGTGTTCTAAAACTTTTGACCGGTAGTGTATGTCATCTCTCTTTTTTCTTTTTCATGTTTGATGCTGAACACAATCCCCATGTGATGTCACAGCAATTTTGTCATCTGATTTATGTATTTCCACAGTGAGGTCTCAGCACCAATTGCTTTGACTTAAACTTTTGAAGGCTTAAGAGTTTTCCTATGCTGTCCAAGTAAACCTGAAATCACCCTGATCATTTAGTGAAAATGACCTCGTGCAGTATTTCACTTCATCCAGCAAACCCCTGCACCTACCTGAACGTGGACTTGCTGCCGTCCAGCCAGTAGTACTGTGATGAGCAGTTGGAGCTGCTTTCCTCGCCTCCATGGTTACGGCGGAGACCTATCCAGAAGTCTCCATCAGTCGGGCGAAGCTCCGTGATGAGCTGCTCTATGATCTTCTGCTCAGATGCAGACTCTACGCTCAACAGCTGCCCTCCATCTCGTCTGCAGGCCAGCTCTGCCTCCATGAAGTTGAGTCTCCGGCGAAGCTCAGAGAAATAGGCCAGTTTGTAACATGGCCTCCCATTCCCTGCCTTACACACACGTTGACCTGCAAACAGACACGCATCACCTCATCATTGCTATCCTTGATGTGTCTGCCGTTTTCCTCATATTTCCTTGAATATCAAAAGTAATGGCTATATAATCTATGCTATAGCAATGGATAAGAGTTGTTATTAAAACTGTATTTTAATAGAAGTGTGTGGCTTACCTCTGGCTTCAAATATATCTGCTTCAAGAGCCAAAAGTCCAGCGTAGAGTCAGATTTTCAGACAATGAAGAAAGCAAAGATAGATCCACAATTGAATCAAGAGGCAAATCTTTGTGTTTTTCTTGTGTGTGCAGCTTACCTGTAATGAGGCTTGTGGCTGCAGATGGATCAAAACATAAAAGCAGAAGGTGACAAAAGATTATCAGCAGGTCCATCTTTGTCAGCTGTACTCTTTTTTTTTCTAACACAAAATCTTGTATCTTAGCTTAATCTTTCTCATTTTGCCGTTCCAATCATCACTCAGGTCACCGAAGGAGTACAGGTGAAGCCAAAGAGGTGAGCTGGAAATTCCAAGAGAAAGCTAAAGAAGTACTGGAGAAGCAAGTCTCCATCTGCTAAAAGAGGGAGTATGTGAGACAGAAGAAGCAGGGAGAGGAGGAGAAAAGGCTATGCGTGTTTGGGAGGGGGCTGTAATCTGTTAAGAGCCGTATTAATGATTGGGAGAAGAGGATGCATCGATCGCAAGACATCTAATCATGCAAGTGCTTCTCATCGTAAACGCTGACAAGAGGCAGATTTCACCCCCCTCTTTATTACTTAAGATGCAGGTATTATCATTACAAAAGTGTTATATGAAAATGATCTCCTCTAACTCAATCAGGGATATTTTAAAATATTTATCTTAGCTCTGCAACATATTTACTTACAGTGCCTGTATGTTCTCATCCCCTTGGAGGTTTCCCCCTTTTACTGCTTTTATCAACTAAACATGATCAGTAATTTGGCTTTTTTACAAAAAAGTCTTACAATGAAAACAGATTTCTAGAACATACAAAGTAATGTAAATGAAGTAAAATATATTATGTAAATAAGATGATTGTAAAATAATCCCCCCCTCAAATCAGTATTTAGTTTGTGCACCTTTGGCGGCAGTTTCATTCAGGGTTTGACCTCTGGACACAGTTTACTCCATTCTTCTTTGCAAAACCGCTCGAGCTCTGTCAGGTTGCACAGGGATTGATCGGAACACCCCTTTTCAAATCAAGTCACATATTCTGTATTAAACTGAGGTCTGGGCTTGGACCTGGACACTCAAGAATATTCACGTTAATGTCTTTAAACCATGTCTGTGTAGATTTCACAGTAAGTTACAGGTTATTGTCTTGCTGCAAAACAAATCTCTTCCAATTCCTAATTCTCTGGCAGACTAAATTACATTGTCCTCCAGGATTTTCCCATATTTTGCTGCATTCATTTTACTGTATGAATGGCCTGCTGCCAAGAAGCAGCACGCTCCCATGGTTGGTTTCTGACAAACCTGGCATCCAATCTATTCTGAAAGCTACATTTTGGTTTAATCAGACCAAAGCATCTTATTCAGGCTGATCTTGGAGTTTTGGGCAATCTCTAGTCTGGAATTAATTTATCTTTGCCACTCTCTCATAAAGCCTTGACTCCCTGGCCTCACCCAGTCAGTGAGGCCAGGCCAAGCACTCAGTTTGTGAGGACGGCCTGCTCAAGGCAGCAAGGCAGATTTACACATGTGCCATGTTACTTCCATTTTTTAAAATGGTTTTAAGTGAATTTCACAGTATGTTTAGTGACACTGGGAACTGCTTGGAGTGTTCTGTACATACATACATACATACATACATACATATTAAGTGAATATTTTTAGTTGGACATCATTTGAGACATTTTCTCTTTCTTGTCAAGATCGATACCACTCTTACATCTGTATGGTAAGCTAAAACTAGTTAGTCACTAAGACTGGAAAAAGCACAGCTAATATTAGAAATTAGCCAACAATGGCTTCTAAAATTTACTAATGAACACTTTATATCTCTTATTAGGCAACCAAGATCATGTGTTAACTCGTGAAGCACAGAAATGTGTTGCCTGGCTTGGCTAGTTGTTAGCTTTCAGCTAAGCTAAGCTTACTGTGCTTTTGATAGCTTCAAAGATACACGACAGCATAACCAATCTCAGTTATTACTTACTAGACCTAACAATATGCTTTATTGACGTATTTGATTTAAAAGCTCATATAACTCAAATTATACTGATTAATATTTGACACTACAGTTTAATGATAAGGCGTGTTTTCTCTGTTTTTCTCCCCCAGAATTTTACACTGAAATGGCAGGATCAACTGAAGACATGGATGCACATGATCTCTTTTTTAGTGCACAAATGGAGGAAAAGTGTATGTATGCAGTTCTTAATGGAAGTAATTTCTGAAATGGCCCATAAGGTTGATTTAAAGCTCACAGAGAGACAGATCAGCCAGAGTTTAAACAGCAGGATGCTTCATCAGGAATATGCTGTGTGTGCTAGTGCTGAATACGAGGCGAGGGTGGAGGGGGTGTGGCTGCCCTGAAAATATCATCCTCATGCATGCTGCTCTATCTAAATGTTGCTAATCTGTTTAGGTTAAGATTGATTTCAGTCAAAAGGTTCAGCTTTGTTTAAATGGAAGGAGTGGTACGAGACATCAGCATTATTGTGAACAATAAAAGAGAAGACAGAGAGGCTAGTGGGTCCTCAGGAGGGATTCTATAAGGAATGGACCTGGGTTTAAATTTCCTCTGTGTTTACAGCATCTGAGACCAGAAGAGGGTTTCATTCAATTAAGCCTCTGCCATTCATCCCTCCTCTCACGCAGTCTGTCTTCTTCTGTCTCTGCCTTTTTTTTGTATCCCATACATCTCCTCCCTCACTCCCAATTAGTTTAAAGGAAACCAGATAAATGTTCCCTTGGGACACCAGTACATTACTGACCATACACACAGACACTCCCTCACACACAAGACTGACGGTTCACCATGTTAGAGAAACCGAACAGAAATGTTTAGAAATTCACCGCTGTTCCAGCCAAAATGCATAAATAAAGAGAACTGCTTAATTTACATTTTCACTGAGGCAAAGCTAGATAGTTATGCAGTAAAATAACATGGCCTAAAGCCATTAAGTGGCTCTAACCGCAAAAAATCTTTCGTAACAAAATAGACTTGTTTGAAATACAATGACACACAAATTCTGTCATTTCCATCTTGAAGCCAGAGAGATAAAGAAACAACTTGATTATGCACACACAAAAAAACAACTTAACTCTTGGCTAAATTTAATTTGAGTGGTCAGAGTTTGGGGTGCTGCCAGGCAGAGTGTCCGCATTGCGTACGGCTGCACAGAGAACTGGAATTGGGTCCTGAGTCACTGACCTGAGGGGAGCTGGTTGGCTTTATCAGCAAAGCTGAAAGAGCTTTGACAAAACCTTTTACAATGAAAAGTAATGAAAGTAATTCTTTCAGTCATTCCTTATTTTTATATACTTTCGAGAGAGGCTTGAGAGAAAAAAAAACTCAGTAACCTTTTAATGCATAAATTGTGTGTCACATTAGAAATAGCTGAACGATCTCAAAGGGACACATTTTTTTTGCTTTAGAAATATTGTGCTATTCTATTGATGGAAAAGTTGTCTTCGCTCATTCAAGAGAGAATGCCTTGTGTGTGTGATCTTACAGAAGCCTCAATAACACAAATACTTTTTCTTCATTCAAACAGGAGAGCAGCTGCACAAATACACTGCCTGGCCAAAAGAAAGTTTGCCACCTGGATTTAACATAGCAAGTAGGTACAAGCCTTCTAATAGATAATTACTGCATGGGAGATTATCTTTCAGCTAGCAACAAGTTTTGTAACCCCAGCTGACGCAATGAGTAGCTTCTTATTTCTTCAACAACCATGTCGAAAGACACATCCCATGGTTGTGGAAAAGATGTTAGTCTGTTTGAGAAGGGTAGCTAATGACGCGATTGTGCCAAGGTGTGGTTCGGTCACGTGACTAGTGACGTTTGAAGCACTTGAGTGACGCTCAAAGCAGTTCAAATGCTTTAGCGGCTAGTATATACAGTCAATGTTCAGTGGGCATACGAATCACCTGATGGGTTCAGTTTGTCATGTGAATCACCTGGCGGGATCGAGTGAGTTCAAGGATATCCCGGATATCCTATCCCTATTTAGTGGTATTCATTTGAATGTTTCTTTGCAGAGTAGATTGGTTTGTTGTAGTTGTTGGTGTTAGTTGCTTTGAGAGTTAGTAGTGTTGTATCAGATTGCATATTTTGGGAGGAGTCATTGTAGAAAGATAGAACGATGCAGAGAGAAATAGATAAATTAGTTACATAGTTAGAAAACACTATTGGTAGAGTTGGTATAGTTACATAAAAGGCACCATTTAAATGGTTCTTTACACAATATATGTGAAGAGTATATAGGGTTACAATCCAGCATGCCAAATAGGAAACATGGTCTTCAATAACTAGTATCCTTATCATTATGACTTTTATTATTATTTGTTCTACTTGAAACCATACAGTAGTCTAGAGCAATCAAACATAAATTTGCTATACAGTCCTATTTTTCTAACTCTCACTCAAACTCTGAGTCAGAAGTCCGTGTATACTGTAGTTTTGGTTCGGACAAATCATGTGTTTTATGATGTATGAACCATTTCACTGCTTCATTCAGAAACCTGTCACTGGTTTGGTTGTCTCAGCTCTTCAGGAGAGCTGAGATGAGTCTTCAAAGCAAATAATGACTGAGTCAAGAGAGATTTGGTTTGACAGTTGTGGTATCGCAGCTAATCATTTATGATTTACATATTCATGTTTGTACCGTTATTACTAATTGCTGCAAGTATACACATTATGTCTAGTTTGTTTACGTTATCAACAGTAATAAGATGTTGCAGTACCTAAGAGTCCAGCAGAGGGCGTACTAAGACTGTTATAGATGTCAAGTTCCTTGTTAAGCAAGTAGAAGAAGTTAGGCTAACAACAAACATGTTACTCAGCCAGAGAGTTCGTAATGTATGTATAATGTACAAAGTGGTTCAGTAAAGCACAGTCCGAATAAGTTATACGTGTGGACATTGGATCATTCCTGAAGATGCTACATCTTTTTGGCGACGAGGATTAGTCTGGGGGGACTTTGATAAAAAAAGGAAAAACACAACGGGAGTCTGCTACAGGTTTGACTTGCTAGCAACAGCAGTTAGCCTCCGGCTGGTGAAGGAGAGAGGGTGAATCCGGAGAGGAAACATGGCAACAATTGGCACGCTAGCAGCGTTTGATCCCAAGTATCAGACGTGGGATGATTACACTGAAATACTCGCGATTTTTCATGGCCAATGAAATTGACAGCGCAGACAGGCAAAAAGCTATACTAATAAGTGTCATCGGAGCATTGACCTACAGTCTGATGCGCAACCTTCTCAGCCTGGACAAGCCGAAAGACAAATCCTTCCAAGAGCTTGTACTTCTGATGAAAAACCACTTTGATCCCAATCCCAGTGAAATTGTGCAAAGATACAAGCGCAGGATTGTAACTATGGCAACACGTTACAACAGAGGCTGAGAGACAGGATCGTCTGCGGAATTAATGATGACAGAATCCAGAGGCGCCTCCTGTCAGAAACAACCTCACTTTTGACAAGGCCCTGTCACTCTCTGTATCACTGGAGACTGCAAATAAAAATGCCCAGGATCTGCAGACTGCGGGGGCTACAGCAAAATGTTTCACCATAACCAAAGGATATAAAGCAGAGCTCACACTATCGTTCTCACAAAGTACATGCAACAAAGAATGAAAGTAAAAGTGATAGTTCAGAAGAGGATTCCTTCACCTTGAACTGCATCAAGTGTAGACAAGAGCATCAGAGCAAACTGTACAAATTAGGGCGCCGGACTGCAGTGCACCTGAACATGAAACTCAATGAGGAAGACGTGAACTTTGAGATTGACACTGGATGTTGCCTAACAGTCATGAATGAAGAGACTTTTAAAGAGACGTGGAAACACACTAACCTCCCTACTCTGAGGCCCATCAAAATAAAGTTGGAACCGTATAGAGGGGATCCTGTTAAAGTGATTGGCGCCACGTTTGTCAGCATCAGGTACAAGCAGCAGAGAACGAAGCTACCCCTCGTGGTAGTCGAAGGGGATGGCCCCAGCTTGCTAAGACGAGGCTGGCTCGAAGAGACATTGCTGGACTGGAGAGAAATCAAAAACAGACACAAAGCTAGACGAATGCACCAGGTCAAGACCACAGAAATTACATTACAGCAAGTGTTAAACAAACATGAGGATGTGTTCAAAGAGGAGCTGGGCACCCTCAAAGGCCTCGACGCTACCATTCATGTGAAACATGATGCCACCCCACGCTTCTTCCATCCACGGTCTGTTCCCTTCGCCATGTGAGCAAAAGTAGACGAAGAAATAGACACATTGTTGAAAGAAGGCATAATCTCGCCAGTGAAATATGCTGAATGGGCAGCACCAGGTGTGCCAATCCTGAAGCCCACTGGGACTGTAAGGCTGTGTGGAGATTACAAGCTTACTGTCAATACAATGGCTTCCCTGGAACAGTATCCAATACCTAGAGTGGAAGACCTATTTGCAGCGCTTTCTGGAGGGAAGCAGTTCTCCAAATTGGATATGAGTCACGCTTACCAGCAAATACTTCTGGATGATGAATCAAAAAAGTATGTGACAGTGAACATTCACCGAGGGCTGTTTATGTACAACAGGCTGCCTTTTGGAGTGGCGTCTGCGCCAGCCATATTCCAGAGGACAATGGAAGGCCTTCTGAAAGGGATACCTCTTGTGGCTGTGTATTTAGATGACATTTTGGTGACTGGAGTGGATGAGGCAGACCACCTGAAGAACGTAGACGAGGTGCTGATCAGGTTGAAGGAGGCTGGTTTGCGCCTGAAAAGGCGTAAGTGCTCCTTCATGCAAAAAGAAGTGGAGTATTTGGGGCACCGAGTGGATGCACAGGGGATCCACCCAGTGAAGAAGAAAGTTAAAGCAATCATGGATGCTCCTACCCCCACAAATGTACAGAACTCAAAGCATACTTGGGGTTGCGAAACTACTACAACAAATTCCTTCCCAACTTGGCAACCCTGTTGGCCCCCTTGCAAGAACTTTTGAGACATGATGTGCGCTAGACTTGGCAAAAGATCCAAGAGGAAGCTTTTCAAAACTCAAAGACTTTGCTGAACTCGGCGGATGTATTAGTTCATTACTTGGCTGACCGAGAGTTAGTCCTCTACTGTGATGCGTCACCATACGGTGTGGGTGCCGTACTGTCACACAGGATGGATGACGGCAGTGAAAGGCCTCTAGGTTTCATGTCGCGCATACTCTCACCTGCTGAAAAGAGGTACTCTCAGCTTGACAAAGAAGGCTTAGCTATAATGTTCGGCATCAAGAAATTCCACATATATGTGTATGGCCGAGTTTTCACTATTTACACAGACCATTGCTGGTCTCTCTCTTCAATGTGAAGAATTCTATACCTCAGATGGGCTCACCAAGAGTGCAAAGATGGGCTATCACACTGAGCGCCTATGAGTACAACATCGTGTACAAGCCAGGCAAACACCATCCAAATGCTGATGCGCTCAGCAGATTGCCTCTGCCGGACTCAGTGCCTGAAAAAGAGATGACTGAACAAGTGTTGATGATGGATGTACCGGACGACACATTAGTTGACACCACACAAATTAAACGTTGGACAGCTAAAGATGTCATCTTGTCCCAAGTCCATGAGTACGTCTTAAAGGGCTGGCATGCACGGACGGATGATCGCTTCAAGCCATATCAACAGAGGAAAATGGAATTGAGTGTGAGGGATGGATGTGTGCTCTGGGGAGCCAGAGTGATTATCCCGACCAAAGGCAGAGACAAGATACTGAAGCTTCTGCACCAGACTCACATGGGCATGTCAAAGATGAAAGGCCTGGAGAGGTCGTACGTATGGTGGCCTAGTATGGATGATAACATTGAAAGTGAAGTGCAGTCGTGTGAGGAGTGTCAAAAACACCACAAGTCACCACCGACTGCCCCATTACAACCCTGGGAATGGCCAGAGTCGCCATGGTCAAGGATCCATGTAGACTATGCATGGCCTTTCCTTGGTGAAATGTTTCTGCTCATTGTGGATGCTCATTCCAAGTGGATGGACATTTACCCTGTGAAATCACCTATAGCACAGGCTACTATTGAGAAACTTCGACAGAGTTTCAGTCTGTTCGGTCTGCCGAATATGTTGGTGTCAGACAATGGGACGTTTCACCAGTGCCGAATTTGAGACATTCATGAAGCAAAATGGCATTGATCATGTGATGTCGGCACCCTTTCCCCCTTCTTCCAACGGTCTGGCAGAGAAGGCAGTTCAGGCCTTCAAGGGGGGGATGAAGAAAGTAAAAGGTGACACACTGCAAACCAGACTTTCAAGATTTGTGTTCAGTTATCGCATAACGCTGCATGCAACAACAGGCTTGTCACCTGCAGAGTTGATGATGTCACGGAGAATCAGCTTTTGACCTGCTCATGCCTGATGTGAAAACAAACGTGCAGCAAAAGCAGCTGAAACAGAAAGAGAATCATGGCACAAAGAAAAGACTGAGAAGTTTCGCACAAGGGGACAATGTGTTCATCCGAAACTATTTGTATGGTCCAAAGTGGATTCCAGCTGTCGTCACAAGCTCATCCAGTCCAGTGTCGTACACCGCCACCATCGGAAATGGTCAAATCCTGAAGCGGCATGTGGATGAGGTCAGAGCCGGATTAACAGGCACTGTTCTCAGTGAACCGGACAAAGAGCTGGAGCCGCTGCCTGACATGGACGCAGGCACCGAAGGCTGCTTGCCTTCAATGATGGATACCACACCACAACCTCAGTCATGTGAGCCACCGGAGCTGCAGCCTGCTCCAGGCTCAACTTGGCTCACCAGTTACACCTGTGGTGCGACATTCCCAGAGAGAGAGACGCTCACCTGTGCATCTCAAGGACTTTGTTAGATAGGGCAAGACCTTTCTTGGAATCGAGCAACAAGGTGCTCTGATCTCAGTAAAACAAAAAACAAAAAAAAAAACATACCTTCCTAGGTTGGTTAAAGAAAATAAGTATTTTACTGTTCTGTGTTGATGCTTGTGTATTATTTGTGTGTACTTTAAACAAGTCTGAGTTGTTAATTTAAGGGGGGAGGAGATGTGGTATCGCAGCTAATCATTTATGATTTACATATTTATGTTTGTACCATTATTACTAATTGCTGCAAGTATACACATTATTTCTAGTTTGCTTACGTTGAGTTATCAACAGTAATAAGATGTTGCAGTACCTAAGAGTCTAGCAGAGGCTGTACTAAGACTATTATAGATGTCAAGTTCCTTGTTAAGCAAGTAGAAGAGAGTTCGTAACGTATATATCATTCCTGAAGATGCTACAACAGTGTTGCATTCAGTACAAATATTCTCTAACACTACTAAACCATGATATCAAGAGCAAATGAAAATGTTTGATGTAATCGCTGAAACATAAACATAAGCATAAGTGCAGAACTGCCACAGTAGAAATTTGTTTTTGATCACTATCACGTGATAAGACTAAACGTGATTAATTGTTATAACGTGATGCTTTTTCATGTTTTTTCATTTTTTCTGGACTTTCCAGAGCTGTAGCGCTCAGCAGAGTGGCCGTCCTTTCGTGTGTACATGAGAGCAACTGCTAGTGTTGTCCATACCCCCTGCGCTGTCCGGTGCGATGCCTGAGATTCCCGAGGAACTTAGGAAGAAGCGCCGGGGATGCCGTGCAGGGGCGAAAGTGAAAGAGTGGAGACGGAAATTCAAACCAGTGGTACTATCTATCCTTATGGGGAACATGAGGTCTCTGGTAAATAAGATGGATGAACTGTGTGCGCTTGTTAGGAACCAGAGGGAGTACGCCGTGAGCAGTATTTTGTGTTTTATGGAG